>NW_020172592.1:4107351-4236743 GCF_003031525.2 Neophocaena asiaeorientalis asiaeorientalis
GGGAGGGTACATGGTGGGGAGGGAGGGTGGAGCGGTAAACTTGCCAGCTCCGTTAATAACACAGATAAAAGCGCACAGCCCCCGGAATTACCAAATGCATACATATTCAAATAAATAAAACGACTTTCCCAAGAGCGCCATTCATACTGTACCATAGAAGGAAAGACTCTCTTCATTATTCACCTTTTTCCTCTTTGTCTATTGGGGGAGGGAGGGTTCTCCTAGAAAGACAGCAAAAATCTTTCTTCGGTCCCTTAGCCCCAATTGATGGGCTGTTTTATACAACAGTGCCATCTACTGGCATGACTCAGAATTACAGGACACTATAGAAATTATCAGTCTGTTTTCTGCTTCACTTTTAAAACAAGTCTTAAAAAGTTAAGATCTCCATTCTCCGTTACTGTTACCCACGGCTCCATCTTATTAACAAATACATCAGTAGGGGGCAAAGCCCTAATCAAATCCTGGGTGTGCACTAAAACCACACAACAGCCTACAAACGTTACTCAAGGATTTCATATTGGAACAAATAGAAACAGACCCGCGTCTGGGAGTCTGAGTTTCTTTTTCTTTTGAAACTGAAAAAAATTTATTGCCAAGAAATTGTTATTTGTAGAAAGATAAGAACATTTAGAGGGGCCAAAGGGCTACATAGCCATTTTGCTACCCTTTAGATTGCTTTAGCCACTAACAGCTACCCTTTAGATTGCTTTAGGCGTTTATTATTTACAATTGTAGTATCATACTGTATGTCGTCCTATAAACTCTCTCTTCCATTAGCAATAGTAATATAATAATTATTATTTATTCTCACCATTGTTCCAAAAATGTTAATTCTTATGGTTTAAGGTCAATGCACATCACTATTACATTTCAGTTCGTTTGGACAACAGGGTCTCAGGACATCTTTAAGTGAGGACTTGATTCTCCCATGGGTGTTTATCTGTTTAATCAGCCCTAAAACACCTTCTATTAATAAGACGGCAAGAAAGTAAATACTTCTCCCCTTTCTAGGTCCCCCTTGTTTCAGACTCCTTCACATGAAAGAAGGGAAGTGGGGAGGCTGAATCACAAAACAGAAAATAAATGAAAAGACCAGTTTCAAAAAGTTTCTGAACCATGAGTCCTCAGGGGTTCCGTAAGTATTTAGCAACTGTAGGGAGGGAGTACACTGTAGAAGACTAATTCCAATTTTTAAGAGGAACACGGAGGTCACTAGAATTATCTTGAATGCTTCTGCTTTTCATAAAGAAATTTATAAGCCACAAACCATTGAATGATTTCCTCCAACATTATTCAAAGTTCTAAAAAGAGCAGTATTATTACCAGTTAGGCGTTATTAAAGCAAAGATCCTCAGTGCCTATGGGTTCAATTGGTCAGCGGTGCCCTTTCCTCTACGTGTTTGCTTGATCTGGGTATGGAGTATATGTGCCTATTTTGTAGAACTTGGAAGATAATTTCATTTTTAAAAGGCTGCTATAGGTTTATGGTTTTTCTATATCTACTTCTTTGACACATTTTGGCTCGTATTAATGATTTACTTGATTCTGAGGCCTTGTTCAGGAATACAACCCCCAACTAGAATACCATTCCTTTGGGAAAATACGCAACACTTAGCAACGATTTACTTCACAAAGTGGTTTCCAGGAGACCACTGTGGAAATAAAAAGTAATGTGTCTGTACTCGATTTTGGCGCTGCCAACTAAAAATTGGCACTTGCCATCTGTTTCTACTAGAATGAAGTCACCAGCTGCTGCATTCACTGACCTTCAACACACCCTGAAGAGAGTTCAGGGCAGAGATCAGGCATGAGGCACTCTGAGCTCTGGAAAAAACTGACAGAACAGGCCTTCCGATAGTTAGACATTTTCAGGAGAAAATTTTATGAACCCCGTTTCTTGCATCTTCTCATACCTAGAAAAGCACTAAAATCATTAACGGAAACATCTGCTCCTCGGGGCTAGCGGCAACTTTCTGCCGAAATGTGCGCTTGACTGCAAGTAGCCCCTTCACCAGAATCACACATAGATTGCCCTCGTCCACTACCTACCTCCTCGGAGCTCTCTGCGAGGCTGTCTCCCAGCCGTAGTCCTCATTGTGCCTCACAAGCGACACGTTCTTTTCAGTCGTTAGAGTTCTGTGAAAACAAACATGATTCCTCATATATTACAGAAGGCAAATGAAGTCTCGGAGCACGAGGGACTTTGTCTCCCAAGAAACAGAGCAGAGGCTACCCCTCCATCTTCCTTCCACAGCGCATTATTTATTTATTTATTTATTTATTTTTGGCGGTACGCGGGCCTCCCACTGCCGTGGCCTCTCCCGCTGCGGAGCACAGGCTCCGGACGCGCAGGCGCAGCGGCCATGGCTCACGGGCCCAGCCGCTCCGCGGCCTGTGGGATCTTCCCAGACCGAGGCACGAACCCACATCCCCTGCATCGGCAGGTGGACTCTCAACCACTGCGCCACCGGGGAAGCCCCCCACAGTGCATTATTTTCTTAAGTTATATTCTTGGCCTATCCTCGACCAGGGTAATAAGAGTCAAGGGTGTGGACCTGCATGCCTGGGTTTGAGTCTGTTGCAAGTCTGTGCTTTCCTTAACGGTGCATTAGGCAAGTTGAGCCCTCTGTACTCAGTGCTCTCATCAGTAAGAAGGGATGATGACAATAATGGTACATAATCACATAGAATTGTTATGATGATTAAAAAAATCAACTAATATAGTATCTAGGACAGTGCCTGGCAGATAAAAAAATATCAGCTATCATTATCTACATGGTCAAAAAAATCATACACTAATAGTTATTCCGAGTACTCCAAAACATCAGCAAAGGCATTAACACAATTTAAATGGCGTTCGTCAAGTCAGCAGTTTCCGTTTGATGGGTTCCTACTATATGCCAGACACATTACGGAGTTTCTCTTATTTGCTCTTCTCTCCCTGTGTTAGAGATGGCAAACCAGAGTCTCAGAAAAATTAAGCAACTTTCTTAAGCCCACACAGCCACCAAGTGACAAAGCCTGGCTGAAACTCCAGGGTCCCCCACTGCTAAGGCCAGCAGACGTTCCAGCCATAAGCTAGATGACAGCACAGCAAACTGAAGTTAACCTTGCTGCATTGTTTATCTCATAACGAGAACAACGGTCTGGCTCAGAGTTCAAAAGACGCACTTTTTTTTTTTTGTTTGTTTGTTTGTTTGTTTTTTTCCGGTACGCGGGCCTCTCGCCGCCGTGGCCTCTCCCGCCGCGGAGCACAGGCTCCGGACGCGCAGGCTCAGCGGCCATGGCTCACGGGCCCAGCCGCTCCGCGGTATGTGGGATCTTCCCCGACCAGGGCACGAACCCGTGTCCCCTGCATCAGCAGGCGGACTCTCAACCACTGCGCCACCAGGGAAGCCCCAAAAGACGCACTTCTGATTGTGAATGTACCACAAATTTCTTTTTAAACTATAGCTCATCTTAAGCTATGTCATTCTCTGAGTGTTTGTGTCTGAGTGGACCCAGTGCCAGACCTTGTGCCAGGGCCTAGAGAGTCCATGGTGAACAAGACACAGTCCCTGAGTTCAAGTTGCTCACAGGCTTGAGAGAAGGGGGAGTCAGACCACTGATGGGAAATTGTAGTGCGTAATGGAAAGGGTTCCCAAGTACTGTAGACTAAGATGCTAGAGGGATATATTTCTTAGGAGGGGCACCAGCCCAGCCTTGTGGGGTAAACGGTGGGTGGGGAACATCAACAATTTTTCTGGAGGAATGGATAGATGAGCGAATACTTTCCCTATCCCATCAGGTTGAAAATAGCACCAGCTAGCACGTGATCATGACCCGATCATCATGAGACATGCACCTAAGACCCATTATCTCATTTAATCCTCACTACAATTCTCTAGGGGTCGTACTATTATTCCTATTTTGCAGGTGAGAAAATTGATGCTTTGAGAAACTAAGTTGTCTAATGTCACCCAGTTGGTAAGTGGTGTGCCCAGGATTTAAACCTGGTCCGTCTGACCGATACGCCCAGGCCATTAACCACTCCACTGGACTGCCTCCATGCTTACATCGTTTTATTGTGTTTGGTGTAGATGAATCTGAATTATAACTTTGCCTTCATACGTATCTGTAGATTGCTGTTTCACTTGTTTCAACAAGCATTATTCCATAGATAAACAACCGTCATTCCAAAAGAAAAGTTCTTACTCATAACTCTTCACGCTAATAGGCTGAACCCAGTGCACCGCCTTTTTCTAACGCTTACAAAGGTGCACAGTTCTTGCATCGTTTCCCATGCAGCACAATAGGTTGGTAAACTTGGGAAAGGATCCTTCAGGTTTGAATTGACTTGGTGGATCCAGATCCCCAGTCTTCTATTCCAAGTTCTGTCTGAAGGACTTGCAGCTGTTCGTTTGGAAGGTTGTACAAGGCAACACAAGGTTATGGGAAAACAGACTGGTCTAACCTTGGTCTGATTCCTTGAGAAATCTGCAAAAGGAGGCAAGTTACTTAAGGCCCTCCTGATGTCCTCTTACGTCAGCATGGATCAAGACCAGCTGAACAGCTATCCAAAAAGGAGGACGCTGGAATATGTAGCAAGATGTAATTAGCTGGAAGGTAGAATATGAGTAAAGCATGATGAGTGCAACATTCAATAACCAGCCAGGTGCTCTGGTCACATTCTCTTCTGGGGCGTCATTGCGGGCAAGGTCTGGCCCCTGACTCCCTTCCTTCTGTCATCTCCTTCAACCTCCCCTTCTCCCCCTCCCCTCCCCCATCTCAAAACACCATCACCACTCGCAATCCATCCACAACAAGGCTCTTGCAGCTCCCCTACACAAGTCAGGCTCTTTCTGACCTCCCAGCTACTACACAAGTACTTGCCTCTCGCTCTTTCCCTGGCATGTCCTTCTGCACATGTCCTTGACCTCTGGCTTCACACTCTCTCCTCAAGGTTAAGTCCCATTCAGATCCTCTCCAGAGATTCCTCTGAGTCCTCATTAGAAGAATCAGGAGCTTTCTCTTTGGACTTTCCACTGAGTCCTCCAAAAGCCTTTATTCCTTTCCTGACACCACTGTTCTAATTCCTTGCTGCAGGTCTGCTTCCCTGATGCACCACGCAGACTGGAGGGCAAGAATCATATTCTATTCATCTTGAACTCACTTCATTTTGAAGAGTGCCTACTACAGGTTGGGTACTCAACAATCGAATGGATGGATGGATGGTATTAACTTGAATCGAGGACTCATCACACACTCTCGAAACAACTCAAGAAGGAAACTCCTCAGTAAAAGTACCATCAATTGCTCAAGAATTAAGGATAAAGGAATTTCCAGCTTCAAGAAGAAAACATTTAAGAAGGAGTCCATGCTTACAGGAACCTTTGGCCCAGAGTGATTCTCCACCCACACCCAGTTCAGGCCAGTTGTTATAGCTCATTGATGCAGACTAAAAATAGAAAAAATTATAAGGAGCATTTAAATACCATTTGCAGATGTCTTAGAAGTAACAAGGCCACCTTAGATAGGCAAAACAACAATAACTTAAAAATAAAATGGCAGATATTCAAGATTAAAAAATGATGGCAGGGCTTCCCTGGTGGCGCAGTGGTTGAGAGTCCGCCTGCCGATGCAGGGGACACTGGTTCGTGCCCCGGTCCGGGAAGATCCCACATGCCGCGGAGCGGCTGGGCCCGTGAGCCATGGCCGCTGAGCCTGCGCGTCCAGAGCCTGTGCTCCGCAACGGGAGAGGCCACAAAAGTGAGAGGCCCACGTACCGCAAAAAAAAAAAAAATGATGGCAGGCTCTGGATATGGTAAAAGAAAAATGGACCATTCTACTCTGTCAGCTTCTGAATTCTAGTCCTTCCCCTGACGGACAAGAGCTGAGAGGCCAAAGGGGTTTTCAGTGCTCTACATTTGTGTTGCTGGTGAAATTCCACAAATGAGAAAAAAAGAAAAGGCATTTCTCTCCCTGTTTAAGATCTTCAGCAAGATTGCATTTAAGACTGTGCGGGAGTGAGGCTGTCGACCCTGCTATTTCCTTACCATTTCAACTGTGTTTGTGAAGCAGTACTCAGGCCACAGAAAAAAACAGACCAGGATGTTGTCTGTCGGGCAGACTCCACAATAACTGCCCCCACTTCTAGTAACTCTTGTTCGCATACAGAGGACTTTGTGTCTTTAAATTCTACCAGACTCTGCTGGTGGTGCCTTTACCACTTGCTCCTGGGGAAGTGATTACTGCAAATGTGCACGATTCATCCACAATATACGGTATCGTGTGAAGCTTGCTTTTATTGCCTTCAGCCTTTTCTTTCTTACAATTTATTTTAATACGTTTGGAATTATTATCCCAAACATTAGCCAGCTGGCCTGCTGGGGTTTCCTTTGCTGGATTCCAGGTCTCTCTTTTTCTAATCCTCTCTTCATGGATAATCCACTCTAATGCTTCTTGGCTGTTGAGGAGGTTTTGCTCTTACTACCTGTTGATTAGAAATTCACTTTGTCCTGTGTCGGTGGTTCTAATTTATTTGAGTCAGCTGAGGTCAGAGTTTAGTCATGAGATTTTCTTTCTTCTTTCCAGATTTCTGGATGCTTGTCTTTTCAGTTTATTTTTTTCTCCTGAGCTACAATTCAGGTGGTCTTTGAAAACAGCCTCTAAGACCCCCCTCTCCCTCCCCATCCCCCAAAAAAAAGAAAAAAGAAGAAGAAAAAAGAACAGTACAAAAGGAGAAGAAAGCTGTATGGTAAGATCTGAGAAACAGAAAGGCTTTTTTTTTGGTACGCGGGTGTCTCACTGTTGTGGCCTCTCCCGTTGCGGAGCACAGGCTCCGGACGCGCAGGCTCAGCGGCCATGGCTTACGGGCCCAGCCGCTCCGCGGCATGTGAAATCTTCCCGGACCAGGGCATGAACCCGTGTCCCTTGCGTCGGCAGGCGGACTCTCAACCACTGCGCCACCAGGGAAGCCCCAGAAAGGCTTTTATTTCAGCTGTTCAGATACCAGGTATATATGGCTTTTGTCTTGCCAACCACTGGTCCTTCAGCGTCCTTGCTGAGGGCTGCCTTGGTGAGAGTGCTGGAGAGTTTGTCCCTCAGACATTATGAGTGGAGTCCAGGAGGACAACAGGCCACAGATGGTGCTTTCAATCATCAGAGGTCACCAGGATGCAAAGGGTCAGGAGAACCGAGCAGGATCCTGATGCCCTGCTGTCCCCTTTGAGTCCCTGCAGTTGGGTCACACGGTGGTCAGTCAAGCTGGGTGTGATGTGGCGGAAGCACCACCAAAGCTGAGTGTTCCTGATGGGGGTTGCCCACCCCTGCTGAGACTTCAGTGCAGCGGACTTTCTCCAGGATCCTCTGGGGAGAACACAAAATGAATCGTGCTTCCCAACACCGGTTTCAGGAAAAGGTGCCAGGATTTCTCTAGTCAGTGCATTTCTTTTTTTTTTTTCGGTATGCGGGCCTCTCACTGTTGTGGCCTCTCCCGTTGCGGAGCACAGGCTCCGGACGCGTAGGCTCAGCGGCTATGGCTCACGGGCCCAACCGGTCCGCGGCATGTGGGATCTTCCCGGACCCGGGCACGAACCTGTGACCCCTGCATCGGCAGGCGGACTCTCAACCACTGTGCCACCAGGGAAGCCCCTGTTTCCTGCCTTTTAAATTCACCTTTTACTGCCAGTGTTTTCACAAGTTCAAACTGTTGAAAGTAACATTTTTAATGGCTAGATACTTTTTTACTCTTTGATTATATTGCAATACCATTGCTTCTTGAACCATTTTCCTACTGTAAGTTCCTGGTTGTTTTCATGTATCTGTTTGAAATAGATATTGTTCTCCTCTGAGGTGTTACTCTTTCAGTGATTTTTCAAAAGGTAGTAGTAACATGTATGGAACATATTTAGCACTTGAAATTATATTGTATTTAGTATAAAATGTCACATTACTTACAAACCAGAATTGGTTCAGTATTCAAATATACAAATGAGGCTATTACCTGCCCAGGAAATAAAATGTTTAATACACATTTTGAAAATAAGAGGTGTCCTATTTGAACATTTGATATTCTATTGGTTATTGGTCCTTTGGAGCTACATCTTTCATTCTACCACCCCACTATGTGATACTTGTGATTATGATAATATGACTTTGACAGAACTTATCAAAAATCAGGGTAGTGTATAGTTCCCATAAATAGTTATATTGTCAAAAGTCTTTACTGATGCTATGACTCTCCAAATACAGACCTCTTACCTTTAGTACTTCACATTCAACTCTTTTTGGTGGCTTGGCCACCTAACTGCTCTGGCAAATTTTCTACAGTTAAAAAGTCAAAATTAAAATAATTTTGAAGATTATTCTATTTAATATTGATTTTTCTGAGTTGCCTCCTCTTTTAACAAATTACTAACAAATACCATGTATCAATAGGTGTATTTAATAAAGATAAGCAGCACGATACACAAAGCTAGTCCTGAAACCGTGTACAAGTCCCTGTGTCTTTGTCTTTTGAAGTGAAAGGCTGACTCAAGAGTTAAAGATTAGGAAATGTGAAGATGGAGAAACAAAGAATAGCTGTCGGGCTAGGGAACTGGTAACAATTTATACTATAAATCTGCCACATAGCCAAATCACCGAATTCCCAGTTCCCTGAAAGCTACAGATAAAGGCCTGACACACATTCCTAAGTTGTTTTTACAGGAAGCAGAGCCCACCAGATGAAAACTGCTGACCATAAGAACGTAGATCCTAGACTGGCTGAAACCAGAAGGCTGATCATGCTTGAAACTTCACCTTGGTGCCAACCAATCAGAGACTGTGCACGAGCTGATCACGCCCTGCTCCCTGAACACCGTTAACACTCCTCGCTACCCCCTCAAGGGTGGGACACACAGTCTTGAGGGCTTTAGCTCTCTGCGGCCCCCTTTGCCTGGCAAAGCAATAAAGCTATTCTTTTCTACTTCACCTAAAACTCTGTCTCCGCATTTCTATTCAGCACCAGTGAACAGAAGCTGAGTTTTGGCAACAGTCTTAAAATTAATTAAGCAAATTATATTTTCTAAAAACTACTAAGGTAATTGATCTTCGAAGATGTTTCTCAGGAAACTAAGTTCACCTCTCCTACAACAAGGATGGGCCAATAATTCGAAGAAAGAGACATTGACCAGTTTGCTTGCATTTTAATTTTAACTTTCTTGGCACAAATATGCCTTGTTATAATGTGTTTGATAAGGAACTATCAACCTGCCTTGCAGTCACTCTCTCTCTAAGTGTTCTCTCCTGAGAGACTCAGGGGAATGGAACAGAGAATAGTTGGATAAGGAGAAGAGGAGAGAAGATTGAGCCACCCTGAAGACCTCACTCCTTTGGGAAAGGGCCCAAGAAAGCCTTCCACGTGTGGTTGCACCTTACTTCCATGACTCTACCTCTCTCATTTTACTGTGATTTGCTATTGAGAGGAATGAATGTTTTCCACTCTGATGACCCCTCCACGTTAAGACTCTGCTGTTTTTATCCCTGTGTCCCAAAAGCCTAGCAGAACACCAGGCGTGCTGAGCACCCCATTTTAATATTTGTCCTAAGAAGCAACAGGGGAACAAAGAGGACTCTAACTTAGCATCTTTAAAAAAAAAAAAGTTACTTGAAAAAAATCAAAGCACCTTAAATATGGGAGTTATTTCAGGATAATCACTAACTAAAATGATTTGGTTAAAAACATACTGTCTAAGGAGTGGCGGAAGAGTAAGACGCGGAGACCACCTTCCTCCCCACAAATACATCAAAAATACATCAACATGTGGAACAACTCATATAGAACACCTACTGAATGCTGGCAGAAGACCTCAGACCTCCCAAAAGGCAAGAAACTCCCCACGAACCTGGGTAGGACAAAAGAAAAAAGAAAAAAAGAGACAAAAGGGTAGAGACGGGACCTGCACCAGTGGGAGGGAGCTGTGAAAGAGGAAAGATTTCCAGACACCAGAAGCGCCTTCGCAGGCGGAGACTGCGGGTGGTGGAGGAGGAAAGCTTCGGAGCCAAAGAGGAGAGCACAGCAACAGGGGTGCGGAGGGCAAAGCGGAGACATTCCCGCACAGAGGAACGGGGCCGACCTGTACTCACCAGCCCGAGAGGCTTGTCTGCTCACCCGCCAGGGTGGGCGGGGCTGGGAGCTGAGGTTCGGGCTTTGGTCAGAGCGCAGGGAGAGGACTGGGGTTGGCGACGTGAACACAGCCTGAAGGGGGCTAATGCACCACAGCTAGCCGGGAGGAAGTCTGGGAAAAAGTCTGGACCTGCCAGAGAGGCAAGAGACCATTGTTTTGGGGTGTGCAAGGAGAGGCGCTCCTTGCTCTGTGCGCCCATAGATGGCAGAGCACTGCCTTAGCAAGCTCCACAGGTGGGCACGAGCGGCGGCTATCACCTCGACCCCAGACGTGGGCACAGACCGCTACTGCTGCCGCCACTGCCACCAAGGGTCTTCTGTACAAGAACAGGTCACTACCCACACCCTCCCAGGAGCCTGAGTGGCACATCACTGCCAGGGTCCTGTGATCCAGGACCAACTTCCCTGGGAGAACACACAGCGTGCCTCAGGCTGGTGCAACTTCATGCCGGCCTCTGCCACTGCAGGCACTCCCCACATCCCAATTATGACTACTGTACTCCTCCCTCTCCCCCAGTCTGAGTGACTAAGAGAGCCCTAATCAGCTGCTGCTTTAACCTCCTCTTGTCTGGGCAGGGAACAAATGCTTGAGGGTGGCCTACACACAGAGGCAGGGCCAAAATCGAAGCTGAACCCCAGGAGTGGGAACAAAGAAGAGAAGGGGAAATCTCTCCATGCAGCCTGAAGAGCAGCAGATTAAATCCCTGCAATCAGCTTGGTAAACCCTGCATCTGTGGAATACTTGAATACACAATGTGTGTTCCCAAAACTGAGGCTGTGGACTTTGGGGGCAACAGTGGACGTGAGGTTTGCTTTTGATTTGTTTTGTTTTTATATTTATCTTACTTTAGTTTTTAATGTTTGTTTTCATCTGTGGGTTTGTTTATTGGCTTGGCTGCTCTCTTTTATTTATTTTTTCTCTTTTTGTGAACATGTGTATGTTTCTTTGTGTGATTTTGTCTCTCTAGTTTTGCTTTTACCATTTGCCTTGCAGTTCTGTCTGTTCTTTTCTTTCTTCCTTTTCTTCCATGCTGTGTGGCTGGCAGGGTCATGATGCTCCAGCCAACTGTTGGGCCTGAGCCTCCAAGGTGGGAGAGCTGAGACCAGGACAGTGGACCACCAGAGACCTCCTGGCCCCATGTAATAGTAATTGGCGAGAGCTCTTCCAGAGGCCTCTGTCTCAACACTAAGACCCTGCTCCACCCAACAGCCAGCAAGCTCCTGTGCTGGACGCCCCATGCCAAACAACTAGCAAGACAGGAACACAACCCCACCCATTAGCAGAGAGGCTGCCTAACATCATAATAAGGTCACAGATACCCCAAAACACACCACCGGATGCAGCCCTGCCCACCAGAGGAACAAGATCCAGCCCCACCCACCTGAACACAGGCGCCAGGAAGCTTACACAAGCCACTGAACCAACCTCACCCACTGGGGGCAGACACCAAAAACAATGGGAACTATGAACCTGCAGCCTGCAAAAAGGAGACCCCACACACAGTAAGTTAAACAAAATGAGAAGACAGAGAAATACACAGCAGATGAAGGAGCAAGGTAAAAACCCACCAGACCAAACAAATGAAGAGGAAATGGGCAGTCTACCAGAAAAAGAATTCAGAGTAATGATAGTAAAGATAATCCAAAATCTCAGAAATAGAATGGAGAAAATAAAAGTTTAACAAGAACCTAAAAGAACTAAAGAGCAAACAAACAATGATGAACAACACAATAAATGAAATTAAAAATACTCTAGAAGGAATCAATAGCAGAATAATTGAGGCAGAAGAACAGATAAATGAACTGGAAGACAGAATAAGGGAAATAACTGCTGCAGAGCAGAATAAAGAAAAAAGAATGAAAAGAATTGAGGACAGTCTCAGAGACCTCTGGGACAACATTAAATACAGCAACATTCGAATTATAGGTGTCCCAGAAGAAGATGAGAAAAAGAAAGGGCCTGAGAAAATATCTGAAGAGATTATAGTGTAAAACTTCCCTAACATGGGAAAAGAAATAGTCAGTCAAGTCCAGGAAGTGCAGAGAGTCCCACACAGGATAAACCCAAGGAGAAACATGCCAAGACACATATTAATCAAACTATCAAAAATTAAAAACACAGAAAAAATATTAAAAGAGAAAAGCAACAAACAACATACAGGGGAATCCCCATAAGGTTAAGAGCTGATCTTTCAGCAGCAGCTTTGCAAGCCAGAAGGGAGTGGCAGGAAATATTTAAAGTGATGAAAGGGAAAAACCTACAACTAAGATTACTCTACCCAGCAAGGATCTCATTCAGAATTGACAGAGAAATTAAAACCTTTACAGACAAGCAAAAGTTAAGAGAATTCAGCACCACCAAACCAGCTTTAAAAAAATGCTAAGGGAACTTCTCTAGGCAGGAAACACAAAAGAAGGAAAAGACTTACAAAAACAAACCCAAAACAATTAAGAAAATGGTAATAGGAATATACATATCAATAATTACCTTAAGTGTAAATGCATTAAATTCTCCAACAAAAATCACAGACTGGCTGAATGGATACAAAACAAGACCCATATATATGCTGTCTACAAGACACCCACTTCAAACCTAGGGAAAAGGGGAAAGTGAGGGGATGGAAAAAGATATTCCATGCAAATGGAAATCAAAAGAAAACTGGAGTAACAATATTCATATCAGAAAAAAACAGACTTTAAAATAAAGACTATTACAAGAGACAATGAAGGACACTACATGAGAATCAAGGGATCAATCCAAGAAGAAGATATAACAATTGTAAATATTTATGCACCCAACATAGGAGCACCTCAATATATAAGGCAAATGCTAGCAGCCATAAAAGGGGAAATCGACAGTAACACAGTACTAGTAGGGGACTTTAACATCCCACTTACACCAATGGACAGATCATCCAAAATGAAAATAAATAAGGAAACACAAGCTTTAAATGTCACATTAGATCCAATGAGCTTAACTGATATTTATGGGACATTCCATCGAAAAACAACAGAATACAATTTCTTCTCAAGTGCACATGGAATATTCTCCAGGACAGATCATATCCTGGGTCACAAATCAAACCTTGGTAAATTTAAGAAAATTGAAATCGTATCAAATATTTTTTCTGACAACGTTATGAGACTATATATCATTTACAAGAAAAAACTGTGAAAAGTACTAACACACAGAGGCTAAACAATACACTATTAAATAACGAAGAGATCATTGAAGAAATCAGAGAGGAAATAAAAAAATACCTAGAAACAAATGACAATGAAAACATGACCACCCACAACCTATGGGATGCAGCAAAAGCATTCCTAAGAGGGAAGTTTATAACAATGGAATCCTACCTCAAGAAACAAGAAAAATCTGAAATAAACAACCTAACCTTACACCTAAAGCAATTAGAGAAAGAAGAACAAAAAAACCCCAAAGTTAGCAGAAGGAAAGCAATCATAAAATCAGATCAGAAATAAATGAAAAAGAAGTTAAGGAAACAATGGCAAAGATGAATAAAACTAAAAGCTGGTTCTTTGAGAAGATAAACAAAATTGATAAACCATTAGCCAGCCTCACGAAGGAAAAAAAGGAGAAGACTCAAATCAACAAAATTAGAAATCAAAAAGGAGAAGTAACAACTGACACTGCAGAAATACAAAGGATCATGAGAGACTATGACAAGCAACTATATGCCAATAAAATGGACAACCTGGAAGAAACGGACAAATTCTTAGAAAGGTCAACCTTCCAAGACTGAACCAGGAAGAAATAGAATATATGAACAGACAAATCACAAGCACTGAAATTGAAACTGTGATTAAAAATCTTCCAACAAACAGAAGCCCAGGATCAGATGGCTTCACAGGTGAATTCTATCAAACACTGAGCGAAGAGCTAGCACCCATCCTTTTCAAAATCTTGCAAAATATACCAGAGGGAGGAACACTCCCAAACTCATTCTATGAGGCCACCACCACCCTGATACCAAAACCAGACAAAGATACTACAAAAAAAGAAAACTATAGGCCAATATCACTGATGAACATAGATGCAAAAATCCTCAACAAAATACTAGCAAACAGAATCCAACAGCACATTAAAAGGATCATACACCATGATCAAGTGGGGTTTTTCCCAGGAATGCAAGGGCTCTTCAACATATGCAAATCAATCAGTGTGATACACAATATAAACAAATTGAAGGAGGAAAACCATTTGATCATCTCAATAGATGCAGAAAAGAAGTTACAGTAACCAAGACAATATGGTACTAGTCCAGAAATAGAAATATAGATCAATGGAACAGGACAGAAAGCTCAGAGATAAACCCATGCACTTATGGTCACCTTATCTTTGACAAAGGAGGCAAGAATATACAATGGAGAAAAAGCAGCCTCTTTAATAAGTGGTGCTGGGAAAACTGGACAGTTACATGTAAAAGAATGAAATTAGAACACTCCCTAACACCATACACAAAAATAAACTCATTAAAGACCTAAATGTAAGGCCAGACACTATAAAACTCTTAGAGGAAAACATAGGCAGAGCACTCTATGACATACATCACAGCAAGATCCTTTTTGACCCACCTCCTAGAGAAATGGAAATAAAAACAAACCAATGGGACCTCATGAAACTAAAAGCTTTTGCACAGCAAAGGAAACTATAAACAAGACGAAAAGACAACCCTCAGAATGGGAGAAAATATTTACAAATGAAGCAACTGACAAAGGATTAATCTAAATATACAAGCAGCTCATGTAGCTCAATATCAAAAAAACAAACAACCTAATCCAAAAATGGGTGGAAGACATAAACAGACATTTCTCCAAAGAAGATATACAGACTGCCAACAAACACATGAAAGGATGCTCAACATCATTAATTATTAGAGAAATGCAAATCAAAACCACAATGAGGTATAACCTCATACCAGTCAGAATGGCCATCATCAAAAATCTACAAACAATAAATGCTGGAGAGGGTGTGGAGAAAAGGGAACCCTCCTGCACTGTTTGTGGGAATGTAAACTTATACAGCCACTATGGCGAACAGTATGGAGGTTCCTTAAAAAACTAAAATTAGAACTGCCATATGACCCAGCAATCCTACTGCTGGGCATATACCCTGAGAAAATCATAATTCAAAAAGAGACATGTACCACAATGTTCATTGCAGCTCTACCTACAATAGCCAGGAGATGGAAACAACCTAAGTGTCCATCAACAGATAGATGGATAAAGAAGATGTAGCACATATATACAATGGAATATTACTCAGCCATAAAAAGAAATGAACTTGAGTTATTTGTAGCGAGGTGGATGGACCTAGAGTCTGTCATACAGAGTGAAGTCAGAAAGAGAAAAACAAATACTATATGCTAACGCATATATATGAAATCTAAAAAAAAAAAAAAGGTTCCGATGAACCTAATAGCAGGACAGGAATAAAGACACAGACGGAGAGAATGGACTTGAGGACACGGAGAGGGGGAAGGGTAAGCTGGGACGAAGTGAGAGAGTGGCATGGACACATATACACTACCAAATGTAAAACTGATAGCTAGTGGGTAGCAGCTGCATAGCACAGGGAGATTGGCTCGGTGCTTTGTGACCACCTAGAGGGGTGGGATAGGGAGGGGGGGAGGGAGACGCAAGAGGGAGGGGATATGGGGATATATGTATACATATAGCTGATTCACTTTGTTATACAGCAGAAGCTAACACAACATTGTAAAGCAATTATACTCCAATAAAGATGCAAAAAACCCCAAACAAACCACGTACTGTCTTTCTGGGGGCTTGTTAAAACGATTGCAGCTGATGGATGTGGTGGTCACGATGAGATTTAATGACACAGTTGAACAACAGCTTTCAGGCACAGGCTGCTCAAGATGCCTTTGTTTTTCCATGGGAAGTTCTAAATTAAAGTGTTAGTTGTGCTACAAGTTAATGACCTGATGAATTTTTTTCTATTTGATGTCCTGAATCATTGCTCTCCTTGTTGGGGGATTGAAGAGTGTACTTAAAAACCTTCCTGAAGTATATAATCTTGACTTTTTCCCAGTCTGCAGCCATGATGCTGATATCTAAGGTATGAGCATTGCCGTTTATCAATTTCATTCATTCATGGGGCATGATTTGCCCAGCATAATGGGTTGGATTCAAACAGAATTGGGTTTGAATAGTAGGTTTGCCACTTTCTAGCTCTGTTACTTTGGGCAAATTTTTAAACTCCCTGCCTTATTTTACTTATTTGTAAGAATAATATCTACCACATTGGGTTGCTGTGAAGATTAACTATTCTAATCCTTTAATGTACTTAATACATAATGAATGTTTAATAATGGTGGTTGCTCATCAAAAAAAAAAATCTGTAAACAGGGACTTCCCCGGCACACCAGTGGTTAAGCCTTCGCCTTCCAATGCAGGGGGTGTGGGTTCTATCCCTGGTCAGGGAGCTAAGATTCCACATGTCTCACAGCGAAAAGAACCAAAACTTAAGACAGAAGCTGTAACAAATTCAATAAAGATTTTAAAAATGTCTACATCAAAAAAAAAAATCTTAAAAATCTACAAACAATAAATTCTGGAGAGGGTATAGATAAAAGGGAGTCCTCCTACACAGTCGGTGGGAATGTAAATTGGTACAGCCATTATGGAGATCAGTATGGAGGTTTCTTAAAAAACTAAATACAGAACTACCATATGATCTGGCAATCCCACTCCTGGGCATATATCTGGAGGAAACCATGCTTTGAAAAGATACATGCACCCCAGTATTCATTGTAGCACTGTTTACAATAGCCAGGACATGGAAGCAACCTAAAAGTCCATCGGCAGAGGAACAGATAAAAAAGACGCGGTACAGATGTTCAGTGGAGTATTACTCAGCCATAAAAAAGAATGAAACAATGTCATTTGCAGCAACATGGATGGACCTAGAGATTGTTATACTGAGTGAAGTAAGTCAGACAGAGGAAGACAAATATATATCTCCTGTATGCGGAACCTTAAAAAAATGGTACAAATGAACTTATTTACAAAACAGAAATAGAGTCACAGATGTAGAAAACAACCTTATAGTTAGTTACCAGGAGATAAAGGTGGGGAGGGATAGATTGGGATTGACATATACACACTACTATATATAAAATAGATAACTAATGAGGACCTACTGTATAGCACAGGGAACTCTACTCAATACTCTGTAATGACCTATATGGGAAAAGAATCTAAAAACAAGAGTGGATATATGTATATGTATAACTGAATCACTCTACTGTAAATCAACTATACTCCAATAAAAATTAAAAAAAATAATGGTGGTTGCAATTGGTTTTCCCTTTTAACTTGTCCCTGTGCATAATTCCCTTTAGCACTTTGTTATTCTATTTTCACCATTTTATTTTGTTTGTTTGATTACACTATTGGCTGGACTTACTGTAGATGTTTCCACTGGAAGGGCCCCCAATGAGATGAATGGAAGCAAATAGCCTGGAGAAGATTTAATGGCTGTCCTCTAAGAGAGAAACTGATTACAGCACACAGTTAAGATATAGTTTCTCTTGCTGTAACAATGACCCAACTAAATAATGATAGCTTAAACAGCATAGGAATTAATTATTTCTCATGCAATCATTGAGATTAAGAAGTGCAGGGATGAATTGACTTCATGGTATTGGGGACCTGGGTTCCTGGAGTCACCATTCTTTAGGCCATTTTCATCTCATTTTAGGTGGAGAGTCCACCTTCCAGCAAGTGGGAAGGAGAAAAAGGACAGGACAGGGTACATGGGTACATTCTTTACTTTTAAAGACGTAACTTAGAACTTGTATACATCACTTCTACCTTTATTTCTTTTATCAGAACTTAATCATATAGCCACATGGTACAGGGAATCTGAGAAATATGGTCTGTATTTTGTGAGGCCATGTAGATAAAATTCAGGAGTTCTGTTACTAACACAAGAAGGGAAAGTCAGTTATCTCTGCCCTAGATATAGTTTGGCAGCAGCTGCGAAAGTTCAGAGGAGTCTGATCCTTTCAGTGTCCCATCGTTGATCATGCTCTGGGAAGCTGACTCACATTGAAAAGCTCATGAGATCCTGATGTATAAATCGGAATGTAATAAAAATTACTATGAAAAATATTGCTTCCAAGGAGACTGGATGGATGGGTTGTCTTAAACACAACTGTTTCATGTATGTAAGCTGCAGGTCATGGGGGGTAGGGTGCAAATTATCAGAGGGTTACTCGGTGAGCAAAGAATCAGAACCTCTAGTGCATCACGGCACCTGGCTCTGCTAGCCTGTTGCCTCCATCCTCACACTAGATGGGCTACTCACACTAGTTTCTCTCCCTGGCAGTTTCCAGTGGACCCTGCAAGCCATTATCTCTTGAACTCTCCCTGGGCTGTGTCCTCTTTGTTAACCTACTTCCTTTTTGACCAACAGCTTATTTCTTTAGATATGTTAATAACCCACCAGGTATAATCCCTTCATACTCAGCCCTGGAGTCCTTTCTGCCTCTCCTTCTGTCTGCTCTGATCCATATGTGTTGGTTTATGGCTTTGCTCCCATCTACCACTCCACTTCTGTAATACTTTGAGCTTTTAGTTATTATTTTATGTACGCATTTATCATTTTATGTATTTATAGCTCCTATAGGGCAAGATCCTCCCCTCATATACCTTGGCACGCAAGCTCTTCAATAGCGTGCCACCATGGCACTCCCAAATGTATATGATATTGGTGATGGCTACAGGATGACGTTGGCACAAGGCTCATGGTGTAGCTGTCACCTGAGCATGAGGTGGTTAAAAATACCCTCGCAAAAGTAAGGTTGGTGCCAGCAATAAAATGTTAATGGAAATTTAGTGACACAGGATAGTTAGTAAATTTAAGTACAGAAGCTGTGGCTTTTTCACTTTGCAGTTATAGTAGGAAAAATGAAAACACATCATGTTTTTAGACACCTTAATATGCCATTGCTGTATTTTCTCCAAATTGCATTAAGACTTCCAATCTGAGAAGGTTAGTTTCCCACAGTAGCTGTGTGTGTGTGTGTGTGTGTGTGTGTGTGTGTGTGCGCGCGCGCGCGTGTGTGTGTTCGTTCACATACATGCATGCCTACTCTACTCCTGGCTTTAGTGAATGACGTGGGGATACATGACTGGCTTGGGGAAATTGGGTGCTTAGCAATATTAAGACCAGATGCGCACTAAAGAGAATGCCAAAGAAAAATGTTGGCATCTTGTTCTTTTGGAGAGGTGACAGAGTCTGATGACTCTGTGACAAGCTGGTTTGAGTCTGGGTGAAGTCACAGTCCATAAGCCCCCTGAACCTAGCAGACCAGGCAGAGCTATTAAATGTGAAGGGTTACGATTTGCAGCCCAGCCATTTCTGTGCCAAAGGAATGGGAAGTTTTTTTTTTTTTTTTCGGTACGTAGGCCTCTCACTGTTGCGGCCTCTCCCGTTGCGGAGCACAGGCTCCGGACGCGCAGGCTCAGCGGCCATGGCTCACGGGCGCAGCCGTTCCGTGGCATGTGGGATCTTCCCGGACCGCGGCACGAACCCGTGTCCCCTGCGTCGGCAGGCGGACTCTCAACCACTGCGCCACCAGGGAAGTCCCGGAAGGGAAGTTTTGACGAGGAGGGGGACGGGAAACGTTTAAGTCCTGGGCACTGGAAGTGTTTATGGGGTGAGGAAGAGGGGATGACTAAGGGCCAAGAGCAGATTTGGAAGGGGGGGCCCTGGGGTCAGACAAACTGGGAGCCAGGGAAAGTGCACACTCAGAAAGGTGTTAGAGCATGGCTCCAGGCAGACAGGATGAGAGAAGTGGTAGCTGGGCCAGAACCAGTCATGGATAATGAGGGAATGGGACCATATAGAGAAATTTATCAGGAAATAAAGAGAAATGGAAAGGCAGATGAGAGGAGCAGTCAGGGTCAGGTGAACCTGTCCCTCTCCTCCATCGTCCTCCCGTGGCATCCGACTTTGTGGGATGGGAGCCTTTTAGCAACATCACACACCCATGCTGTGCTGTGAGAAGTGAGTCATACCAGCAGTGGAGAGGGATGTTGGTGCTGAATATGAGAATCTGGGATAAATGGGAACTGCTAGCATAGATCCAAGAAGCGTGAGAAAGGGAACGCTTGCTATAACCAGACAGGCAAGACAGGAATGATGGAGAGACTCAGGGAAAGTGGCCTCTTCTGGGCTGAAACTTTCAGTAAAGGAAGCTGTACACCCTGCTCGGGACACGAGTAAATACACATGCACCCACAGGTAGGGCTGGCCTATTCTGTGATGCAATGAGGTTGCCTAGCTTTAAGGGGATGGAGAGACTTAGTGGCAAGATTACAGTGTTCTTTGGTTTATCGTGTAGGTTGGTTGGTTGGCTTTTGTTGTTGTTGCTTTGTGGTTGTTTTGCAAAACAATTTTTTCTTGGCAACATGTTTGGAGGCTAAAATAAAGCAGTTAGGAGAGAGCAGGTGAGGAGCTATAGAAGATGCAAGTACGTGCGTGGAAGTTCTCCCTGGAACCAGAAAGGGATGTGATTAGGGCAGAGCATTAAGGGAAGTCTAGGCGTGGATAGATATATACTGGAGTGATCTGTCACTCCACAAATACCTATTAAGTGCCTAATAGGTGCTGGGTCTCTGCTTGGCAGCCATCAATAAAGTAAGTGCCTAGAGGTCAGCTTGGGTTAGAGGTTTAAAAGAAGGTAAAACATTTGAAATAGCTTTGGGGGTTAAGGTTTGACTTGTAACAATGAACCAAAGGACAGATCGCTGATTGCCTAGTGGAAATTGGCCAGCAGGGATTTGTGGTGGGACTTTAATGTCTGAAGAGTTAGCCGGTCCATATTAAGAAATGCAGAGGGCTTCCCTGGTGGCGCAGTGGCTGAGAGTCTGCCTGCCGATGCAGGGCACGCGGGTTTGTGCCCCGGTCCAGGAAGATCCCACAGGCGGCGGAGCGGCTGGGCCCGTGAGCCATGGCCGCTGAGCCTGCACGTCCGGAGCCTGTGCTCCGCAACGGGGGAGGCCACAACAGTGAGAGGCCGGCATACCGGAAAAAAAAAAAAAAAAAAAGAAATGCAGAGAAGCAAAAATCAAAAACAAAATGAAACCCAGAAATGCTTTATAAAAATAGCAGGATGTCAGAAAAAGGGCAAAGCACCCAGAGAGATGAGACGTTACACACTTCCAGGCCCCCCTTTGCCCTGGTGTTCCCCTACTGCTGTTAATAAGAACACAGTTTCTGAATTCCCAGGAGCAGTGGAAAAGAAAAGCCAAATTTGCAGTCGAGTGAAACCAGTGTACCAGTACAATACAGGGGCCTATTTCTAGCAATAAAGGCTGATGCATATTAATTCACTCAGCCGGCCCCATTGCTTATAATTCTTGCTTACATTTGCTGTCATCCATTGGAGTTAAAATTTACACCCTTTTTTGGATGCAAGAAGTTATTTTTATTTATCCTTCTTTGTTAGCTGTTTCACTTCACAATAATTAATCAAATAGCCAAAGCAGCATGAGATCGTGGAGTGACGATTTATTTGCATTATTTGGCTTTTCTAACAAGATATCTCAGAGGGTGAGGACTCTCCTATAATATGTCCCTCTTATTTTATGACAGGTTGTAATTTTCTTGTAATGTTAGATGTGGTTCATCTTGATAATTATGCTAAATTAAGTAGTCCTACACATTATAGAAATGTATGTGAAGATACATTAACTAACATTACGAATTTTAATTAGGTTCTACATATCATGGGATCCATATTCAACAAGAATTCATCTGAAATTCAGATTTTGAACATAATGCTATACAACTCAAACAAATTATTAATGGAGAGGGACTTCCCTGGTGGCGCAGTGGTTAAGAATCCACCTGCCAATGCAGGGCACACGGGTTCGATCCCTGGTCTGGGAAGATCCCACATGCCGCAGAGCAACTAAGCCCGTGCGCCGCAACTACTGAGTCTGCGCTCTAGAGCCCATGAGCCACAACTACTGAGCCCCCATGCCACAGCTACCGAAGCCTGCGTGCCTAGAGCCCGTGCTCTGCAAAAAGAGAAGCCACCACAACGAGAAGCCCGCACACTGCAATGAAGAGTAGCCCCCGCTCGCCACAACTAGAGAAAGCCTGAGAGCAGCAACGAAGACCCAATGCAGCAAAATAAATAAATAAAATTATTAATGGAGAGGAGGGGTACCCTCAACCTCCCAGCCTTTTCCCTGATAGGAAATTTTGTAATGGGTATTAAGGCTACACGTGAAAGTGGAAAGCCCATCTAGTTAGAAATTCATCTCAGATTTTCTCCTTTTGCTAGTCTATCCTGTTCCATGTCTTTCTCTCTTGCTGCTCAAGTATCAGTAACAGAGAAACTGGTCAGAAAAGCAAATTGACAGTTTCTATGAAATCTGAGTGCAAAGTGCTGAAGAAGAACAGATATAAGCCTAGAGCCGTGCCCTGGTGCCGGCAGCTGGATTCACTCTGCTTCAACGAACAGGGCTTTGTATCCACATCAGCTCTGTGACCACAGCTCTCTCTGTGGGACTGGGGATCCCTGCGAGAATAAAAGAGGGGACCCTGGAAGACCATACCCCAGTCCTCACCCGGAGGTCCTAGCCCATCAAACACTGGGTCAGGCTTGTTAAGATGCAGGGTTGGTGCAGAAGGGGCTGTTGCTACACAAGACCTGGTCTCCTCCCAGTAGGAGAGGACTGTTAGGAACCATAGCACTGAAATTAGAAGAGCCACAATTTAAGCAAAATGACTAAAGAGTCTGAAACATATGGATCCTCTGCACTACTTTTTTGGTTTGGTTTTTTTTTTTTTTTGGTTTGGTTTTTTCAAGCAGCTGAAACCAACTTTGATTGTTTGCCAGGGCCAAATTGTGTCCCTTCAAAATTCATATGTTGACCTCCTTAACCCCCAATACCTTAGAATGTGACAGTATTGGGAGATGGCCTTCTAAGAGGTAATTCAGGTAAATGAGATCATATGGGTGACCCGCAATGTAATATGACTCATGGAAATGAACATTCTCACTGTCTCTGACAGCTATACTAGACCATGGATTCCTTGCTGCCTTGTCTTCTAAAATCAATATTAGAATGGGGGAGGGATGGATGAGGAGTTTGGGGTTAGCAGATGCAAACTATTATAAATAGAATGGATAAACAGCAAGGTCCTACTGTATAGCACAGAGAACTATACTCAATATCCTGTGATAAACCATAATGGTAAACAATATGAAAAAGAAGGTATATATATATACGTATAACTGAGTCACTTTGCTACACAGGAGAAATTAACAACATTGTAAATCAACTATACTTGAATAAATTTCAAAAAATAAAAATAATTTCGTAAAAATCTCAAAAGCAAATACATAAATAAATAATAAAATCAATATGAGCGTTTTACTACTTTTCTCCTTTCCTTTAGTGGCTTCCTACTGCCTTCAGAATAACGTCCACACTTCTTCGTACGGCTTATAAGCCCTTCACTGTCTGCCCATTTCCTTTGTATTAAGTCTTGCCTCTTGCCAGGTCCTGCCTAATACTGAATCATTTCCTGAATTTGACTGCCAATTTACGTCCCTCTGTCTTTGCACACATGATTTCCTTTGCCCGATATTCTGTCTTTCCCCTTCCACCCAGGTAAACACTGGGTCTGCATTTGCAAGGTTTGATATAAAAGTCATCTCTCTCTTTTTTTTTAAAATAAATTTATTTTATTTTTCGCTGTGTTGGGTCTTTGTTGCTGCGCGCAGGCTTTTTCTAGTTGCGGAGAGCGGGGGCTACTCTTCCTTGCGGTGTGTGGGCTTCTCATTGTGGTGGCTTCTCTTGTTGCGGAGCATGGGCTCTAGGCACACAGGCTTCAGTAGCTGTGGCACTCGGGCTCAGTAGTTATGGCCTGCGGGCTCTAGAGCGCAGGCTCAGTAGTTGTGGCGCATGTGCTTAGTTGTTCCACGGCATGTGGGATCTTCCCAGACCAGGGCTCGAACCTGGGTCCCCTGCATTGGCAGGCAGATTCTTAACCGCTGTGCCACCAGGGAAGCCCTAAAAGTTGTCTCTTGTGGAAAACTTCCTTGACCTTCCCTTGGTCCTCATCAACGATTTATTACTTACTTCCCTATGCAACCACTGAATAGATACTTTTAAAATCCATCTCCCCTTTGAGACTATGGGCTCCCCGAGGGCAGTGGTTGTGTCTTCATCATCTCTGATCTGTAATGTTTTCATTCAGGTCTCTGTTAGTGGCTGGACGTTGATGATGTTGTAGGCTACACAAAGCAGCTCCTGTCCGCCTGCCACACTTGATACGACTGGTCTTCCCTGGACCAGCTTATCTCCACAAACTCCGTACATACCACCATGTGAGAGGCTTCTAAATAGACAAATTGCAACTCTCTGTGGTTTTGTTACGTCTCACAGCAGCATAGACTACGTATACATAACCAGCATGACTCTCAGTCCATAGATTCACATGTACAAGCATATCGTATGCTGTGTTTTCTCTAAGTTGACTTGATTTCTAAATTTTATCATCAGTCCAGCCAGCTCGGGAATTCAACCTCCTCCTTCTGTTCTTCTGAGGCCATTTATTTACGTGCAGTGCAATGGGGAAGATATACAATTGAAGAGCATCTATCTTGATATACATATAGACATAATTGCACGCTTATTTTTATAGCATCATATTCCATAGGATTTGAGGCAGCACAAAATTGAATCAGAGAAGGATCTCTTTCATATACATATGAAACATGGCACGTGATATACGTATATATATTTAACTGCAGAAAACTATGCCCTCTATCATTTGTGATAAAACACACAATAGCTTAGTAGGAAAATTTGTTTTAAGAAAGTTCCAAGGGAACAAAGCTATAGGCTTTTTATGAACTGTTCTTCTAAAGGAATTTTTGGTTAAGAACATCATTTTTTCTTTTCCTGCTTAACAAAGGCTAGTCCTTTTTTACTCTTCTAATCCCATTCCTCGTGGTTCCTCCTGACACAAACAAAGGAGCCCAAAATATGGATCCGGAAATTATGCTGCTTTTAACGCAGCTCTTAAATTGACTCTCTTTCTCTTATCTTTAGATAAAATTTAGAACTAATTAAATTAAGAAACTTAAAAACTATCGTCTTGACTCTTTTTTGTTTCCTATGAGACTCACTTGCGCTTAAGGACACTGTCTGGCTGAATCTGAAGAAGAGATATTATCAGACTAAGGTCAATTGTGGCAAATTTAAGATGTCTTTATCTTTTGCCAGTAGTTTTAGAATTATCAGTCATTGTCCTTTGCTTATTAACTCTCTAAAGTTCAGAAGAACTGTGGTTGGTACAAGGAAGGAGGGAAAAAATTACCTTTATCACCAGCAGAAATCTCATTTTAACTGAAGTAGGAATTTATTATACACTGAAAAAATAAGAACACTGTGTCTTAGGAGAATTAAGAATGAGATTTCCAGGACAGAGCTGATGAGTAAGTCCTTCTTTTTGTTTAACTTAATGGTTTTCAACCAGGAGTGATTTTTGCCCTGTAGCCTTCCATGGGGAATTGGACATGTCTGGAGACATGTTTGTTATGACTGAGAATGCCACTCCTGGCATCTAGTGGGCAGAGGCCAGGGATGTTGCCAAACACCCTACAATGCACGAGACGGCCTTCACAGCAAAGAATTATCCTGCCCCCAGGGTCAACAGTCTGAGATTGAGAAACCCTGGTTTAACGCTACAAAATCTTTCCCTCTGGTTAAAGGTCTCTCACATGATTTTGTCCTCAAAATACACCCTGAGGAGGCCATCACAAAGGAGAAATTGGTGTTACATTGGCACGTTGTAGTACCACCTCCCCATCGCCTTCACAGTTTGGTAGAAGAGAAATGAGACACAAATCACTTTCTATAAAGCCGTGTTTTACAAAATGAATCAATTGCAAACCATTAATTTTGTCCACTGGGTAAATCGCTTGATAGTTTTAAAAATTGAAGTATAGTTGATTTACAGTATTTCAGGTGTAGAGCAAAGTGATTCACTTATCTATATACATACATATATATGTATTCTTTTTCAGATTCTTTTCCATTATAGATTATTACAAGATATTGAATATAGTTCCCTGTGCTATATTGCAGGTCCTTGTTGTTTATCTATTTTATATATAGTAGTGTGTATCTGTTAATCCCAAACTCCTAATTTATTCCTAGCTTGCTATTTTTCATTGAAAATACTGCTGTTTCTTTATTGGACTAACGCTGCCTGGGTCCTTTAAAGGGTATTTCGGGGAGAAAAGTTTTTTAATGGTGAGGTCAAAAGGTGGCATCCATACCTTTTCAGGAGTGCCCCTGGGGAAAGCAGGAATTTGGATTTTCCTGCTGGTTTAGGTAAGTCTCTGCTAAGACAAGAATAGCATTTTGCAATTATTTAGTGCTGGCGGTGGAAGCAAATAAAGAAATCAGGAAGAGAAGAGGCAGATGAAAGGTGGGATGCACCTATCCCATGGAAGCAGAACTAGTAAATTCTCATTTTCTCCTTTCTTTTTTTCATGACTTAGAAAAGTTGCTTTAGATAAGACTTTAGTTTACAAAAACATATTTAAAGAGTATTTAAAGGGATGACAATTTAAAAGCCTTGCCTTGGGCACTGTCGTGCATTGAATTGTGTCCTCCAAAAATTCAAATGTAGGAGTCCCCAGTACCTCCGAATACGACCTTATGAGGCAATAGGTTTACTGCAGATATAATTAGTTAAGGTAGGACGAGGCATATTGGAGTAGGGTGGGCCCCTAATCTACTATGACTGGTGTCCTTATAAAAAGGAGAAATTTGGACACAGACACTCAAACAGGAAGAACACATGTGAACATGCATATGGCCATTGACAGGCCAAGGAGTGGGGCCTGGAACAGGTCCCAGCCTCACAGGTCTCAGAAATAACTAACCCTACCACTACCTTGATTTTGGACTTCTAGCCTCCAGAACTGTGAGACAATACATTTCTGTTGTTTAAGCCACCCAGTTTGTGATACTTTGTTAAAACAGCCTTAGCAAACTAGAATAGATACCCATGTATCTTGGGCCAGTTAAACTTTCGGATTAACTAGAGCCTTGATCTCAAACGTCAATGTTCAATATGAGTCACATGGGGATCTTGCTGAAATGCAATCCTGATAGAGCAAGTCTGGGTGAGACCTGAGATCCTGCAATTCTTACAACCTCCTGGGTGACCCTGATGTTACTGGTTCACAGATCATACTTTGAGTAGCAAGACTGTAGCCTTCTTGAGCAGTGACAGTAGCTGCCTCCTAATTCTTTCTTCACTGGGGATAATTCCACAAAGTGAATATGAGGGTCTTTGTGGGTGGGGCCTGGGCATTGATGTTTTTTAAAAGCTCTCTAGTGACTCCAATCTCCAGCCAGGTTTGAGAACCACTTAGCTAGGGTGTGATAAATTGGACATTTATACTCCGTCATTATGCTACTAATGACGGAGTATAATTGAAATCAGAAATGTGCAACAACAGAGGATATCCCTGTGTTAAACTTCTGGCAGAAAACACTTTAAATGGTGACTCTTCCCCCAAGTTTATGTGTTTGTCTGAAACAGCTCAATGTGATCAACAGCTCCTTTCTCATCATCAGAAGAAACCAGGAAACCTCTATTTAATAGGGCCTAAAACTAAATATAGCCCCCCTACCACCAGGCAGTTTTCAGACTCCTCTTCTTCCTTGGGAAGGCTGGCTGCAGTCCCTCATCCTCAGAACACACCTCTCTCTCCACCTCGATCCTCTCTTTAGTCCTCTGGTTTTTCATGTTGCCTCCACATCTTTGGCTCTGCCCACTGATCTACTCCCTGCAGGGATGGCCTCCACAGTCCAAATCCTTCCTCATCTCCAGAGAGCTCAGCCCATAGCAGAGCCCTGGGTCTCCAGCTCCAAAGGGGGGGCAGTGAGGGTCAAAACAGACAAATCTACCCATCCATCTACCCACCCACCCATCCATTCATCCATCCCACCACCCATATTCACCCAATCATTCATCCTGTCATCCACTCATCCTTCCATCCCCCTACCCATCCATGTATCCAGGCATCCAACATATACATCTACTATGTATCTGGGAATAAAATGGACATGATAGCCCCCGTCCCTTCCCGCTCATCAAATCCAAAGTACATCAGTATAACTGAATCACTTTGCTGTACACCTGAAACTAACAACATTGTAAATCAACTATAGTCCAATATAAAATAAAAATTAAAAAAAAAAAGTACATCAGTAAGGACAGTTGTTGAACATTACATGTGGAATGAGGGTTACAAAGGAGGAAAGCAGATCACTCCTTTAAAAGGAGACTTTAACCCCTCCCTGAGAAAGCAATGAAGGCTTCTAGAGGAGAGAAATTTTAAGCTGAGACATGGAGGACAATTAGAAGCTGTCCATCAGTTGGTGTGACAAGGATAAAGCGCAACAGGAATGAAAAGATCTAGTATCAGGATAGCACGTGGTAATGTTTGAAAAGCTAAAACAAGCTCAGTATGACCAGAAGAGAGAAAGTAAGGGGAGGGAGTGGGAAGATGGGTACTGATGACGCTGGCAGAAGCCACGTGGGGCACACCCCAAAACTGGGGCTTCATCCCAAGTCTCCAGGATCCTCTACTTCCCTAACTCCTCAAATTCCTCAGGATTTTACTTTCCTTGGCTATATTCAATTCAAGGAGAGTTTTCTGAGCAGATCGCCCCTGCTATGTTATACTCAGCACTGCACTAGGTGCTACGGGGCCAGGGAAGTGAAGCCAAAGCAAGGAAAGGGCTGGGGTCTGCCTTCGAGGAGCTTGTGGTCACAGCGAGACGGCAGCGTCTACGGTAGGATGGTGGAACCAAGTGGAGGCCAGGTGGGAAGCATTATGGGGGGGCAGAAAAGGAGGGCTTTGATATAAATGAATACTCATCCATCTGTTCATCCCTATGTTCTAACCTATTTAGATTATATTGACATAATACATATAAATAAAAAGTGCTTAGCTGTAAAGGGCATCCCTAAATTGAAGCTGGGCATTTTGTTAAGTTTGCAGCTCTGATTTTGGGAGAAACATTGGTCCTGCTATGAGTGCTGAGCAGGTTGTCCTTGTGTCCCTTTGCTCATGGTCTCTACCACCCTCTGCTTCAAAGCACTTAGGACAGAAGAACTACTCTTCAACTCTTGAATGGTCAGTTTTGCCAGAGTAAAAAAAAATAGATGACAGCTCCTGAAGAAAATGAAATAATTTGTTTATAATAATAAACGAATCAGCACATGAAGTAATGTTTAGCATCCAGGACCTTCCGTCAAAGATGAATGAGCCGGGCTTCCCTGGTGGCGCAGTGGTTGAGAGTCCACGGGCCGATGCAGGGGACGCGGGTTCGTGCCCCGGTCCGGGAAGATCCCACATGCCGCGGCGCGGCTGGGCCCGTGAGCCATGGCCGCTGAGCCTGCGCGTCCGGAGCCTGTGCCCCGCAAGGGGAGACGCCACAGCAGTGAGAGGCCCGCGAACCCCCGCCCAAAAAAAAAAAAAGATGAAGGGACTGCTAGGGCTAAATTATAGTGCAGGCCTGAATTTTGCTTTTATTTATTCTGTTCCTGCCAGGCCCTGTATAGTAAAAAAAAAAAAAAAAAAAAAAAAAAATTATTTCGTTTTTCTTCCTTAAAATGTTAGTGTGCAAATTTAGGCAGTTCTACAGGGGCGCGACCACAGCGATGAGGGGCGTTGATGCCACACAATCTGGCTGAGCAGCAAAAACTGAGAGGTGTCTTCTTGAACTCCATCTCCAGTGAGGCTTCTTCCTTAGTGGGATGACTCAGTCCCACAGAAATCCACAGGAGGGGGACCTACTTGGGACAATTACATTGAATCATGTGCCTTCCCTGTACAATTTACTCTGTGGGGAAGTCCCCAACTTGTGCCCCCCTATCCTTTCACAGAAGCCTTATTTTCTTTGCCTCAGAGGGAGGGGAAGTGGACGTTATCAGTGTTGGACCCAGAAAGAGCAGTATATGCTAGATACAAGCATTTTATAAACATCTTTTTAAGCAGGCTAAGGGTTTTTTTTTTTTTCTTTTAAAAGTCAGAAGACTCCTTGGAATGTGTATATTGCTATAGTGGTTCAAGAAGAAGTAAACTGGGATAAAGTAACTCAAGGAGAATTAAGCGGGGGCCAAGGCTTTTCCTGGGGGTGGGTGTAGAAGAGAGAGGGGCGGGCAGAGGTGGGTAAGTGCTGGCTCCAAGATGAAGCCTTTGTTTTGCAAATGATGGCTGTATATCTTGTGACCAGAAATTAATTGATGTACATGCAACATTCATTTAATTTGCCTAATTACAATTTGTTCACACCCGCAGGGGCTTTGTTACAAATGATTGCCCAGCCCCGACCACTACAGGGAGGGTGGAAAGGCACACCTCAGTGGTCTGTGGGGGAAATTTGCATATAACATCTCCCCCCACCAAATTATTAATTGGCTCCTGGGGAGGCACTGGTTACGGAGGTTCTGCTTAATTACTGTTCACGTCAAGGTTAAACATCTGCCCACATAAGCACAGGGACCTGCTAGCCCGTCTGCACTGGCTGTTGCCAGCATCATCGTGTTTACATTCGCAGCTAGGTAGCTCGTGTCAACACGTCCTTTCCATGAAAACAACAGAGAATGTTGCCGTGAGCTCGTGTCAACACGTCCTTTCCATGAAAACAACAGAGAATGTTGCCGTGACACTGCTGAGCCGATGGCTGAAGCTGGTGTGGGTAGAATGTAAAAAGGGGAGGAGGAGACACAGGGCGGTCGCCTGTTCTTCGTGGTGCCTCACAGACTGGGGTGGAGATAGAGGAACCCCACGGGTCCCTTCCCTCCCCTCCTTGCCAAGGGTGCGGCGCTGTTGCCCAGTGCTGAAAAACATTCCCGACTCATCTCCTAGCATCTCCGGAAATTCGTGAAGTACTCTGGGTTTCTTGCAAATGAAACGTTTCCTTCTCCTAGCCCCAACACCCACAAGATTAAAAGATCCTGTTGGCTTCCCTGGCGGCGCAGTGGTTGAGAGTCCGCCTGCCGATGCAGGGCACACGGGTTCGTGCCCTGGTCCGGGAAAATCCCACATGCCGCGGAGCGGCTGGGCCTGTGAGCCATGGCCGCTGAACCTGCGGGTCTGGAGCCTGTGCTCCGCAACGGGAGAGGCCACAAGAGTGAGAGGCCCGCGTACCGCAAACAAACAAACAAACAAACAAAGATCCTGTTTGGGAACATTAGGCTGAAACGTGCTTTGTTACTTTGTACAGCTAATTTGTTGTTCGGGCCTCATTTTAAAGGTACTGACAGTCATTTAAAGACCAAGCTTTGAGGACAGGAATAATCCCTGTTAAACTGCCTGCCAATGCTGTAAGCATCCGGATGTCAGTGCTTTTGATGTAACCTTCTGGTTCATTTCAGACATTCCTATGTCCTTTGGGACCTCATATGCAACTTATCTGAATGGGAGAGTTAGGCCAGTTACTTCTCTCCAAGGTTAATCAATACACATTGCACACACTAAGCTGTCTTTGCAACTGTATGGAACTATAATGTTATGCCAGTTACAAAACTATTAGCAGTTCCACAGAAGAGCAAAGAAGACTGGTGGAAAGGTCATATGTCTCCTTTATTCTTGGTGGATATGCTTTGGAAATTCCAAAGGCATACGACCATTTAGTATTTTGTGTGCTGTACATCTCACTGCAAAGTGTTGGCTGTTTGGAAGTTTTCTTGACATCCCAAATTTTAAAAGTAATTGGCCCCAGAAGCAATCAATTATCTTTTTCTAGCTTCTATTATTGGCCTTTACTATGGACCATTAGTAATCTATCAAAAAATTAGTAAATATTATGGGTAGTGCATTGAAGTTCTTCCATTAGCTCCCAAGAGCCTATTCATGCTAAATCGTTGGTTTGCATTTAGAGCCAGTTTTTTTTTTTTTTAATTACCACAGATGTAAATATTTTAGTTGGGTTCCTAATGGATTTATAAGATTTTGTGAGGCTTCTGTCAGATTTGTACACTAATAGGATCCATGCATCCATCCACATAAGGAATTTTCTCATGTGCTAAAAAAAGGTACTGAAGAATTCCAATGAGTTAGTCAGTCTCAAACATTGCCTGGAATTTTAAGAAAAAATTTTGAACCCAGCTTAATCTGTTGCTTTATTATCCATAAGACTGATAATAGTTCCTGCTCGTTATTTTTCTATGGTCAGTTTTCCTTGAGAAACTGTCAATGAGGGTGTGAACAGTTTTCAGATAGAAATAGACATACCTTCTCCCCACAACCCCCCCCGCCAGATGGTGTCACTCACCCTTCTAGGCAAAATGAGCTCAGCCACCCTTCCATCTATTTCTATGTCTTGCGTGAATTCTGATGCCCTCCCCAAGATATCTAATTCTGAGGGACTTTCACTTTTATGGCTACCCCCAGCTCTTTGAGCTTCGTCTGTGGCTTTAGTTGATTCTGAGAATGTTTTCACTTTCTTAAAACTGCTTTCCCTTTCTTAATTGTTTAAGCCTACGTGTGAAATTCAATGGCTTTCCTTGATGCCAAATTAACAACCAAAAAATCCCACTCCCAGAAGACCCTTGAGTGAAGCCTTAATTTGAAAGTCTGGGAGAGATTTGGGGGAGGGATTTGGGGGAGAGATTTTTACAGGACTACCACACAGCAAACCACTTAAAATTATTTACTAGATTCTTGATTCTTTTACTTAAAATTAAAACATTTTATTTTCAAAGACAATGCATAGCTTTAGCAATATATTTAACAATATGAAAAAGACAAAAAAGTCAAAGTTCTTCCTCCCATCTCTGACCTTCTGGCTACCAGCTGCCCTCCCCAGAGGTAACTACTCATACTAGTTTTTTGTATATCCTTAAGAGCTAGCCTATGAGTATAAAAATTATGTAAATGTTATCTTTTTTTAAAAAAAGAAGAAAATATCATACCACAATTTGCTTTTCTCACTAAACACTGAATCTCTGAGATCACATATAATCATACAGAACTTCCTCAGGGCATGCTAGTCATTGGATGTATTGTAATTTATTTATCCAGTTCCCTTTGATGAACGTTTCGGTTATTGCTAATCTTCTGCTATATCTTGTGTGTATATATATCTTAATTGTTTAGGGCAAAAGAATATTACTGTTTTAATTTTAATTTAATTATTTCTAAAATTGGTTTGTGCTTAGGTTTACTAGGTTTTATGAATTTATTCTTTTGTAAATAGGAGTTCAGTTATCTTGTATTAAAATTGCGTGTAGTTTGTATATTAAAGTAGGATGTACATATATTCTGCTTCTGGGCTATTTACAGTCTTCAGTTACTGTGTTTTTTATTTCTCTGTGTAGGCTGAGGATGAGCGGAATTAACTTTCTGTAGCAGAACAACTACTGGGTTGTTTATATATATATTGGCTTGTATTATATATTAATACCCATTCTTCATATGCATACAGTTTTTTTTCTTCTTCTCATTTCTAGACTGGCTTAACAATGAATTATGGTGGGAGCCAAGTTTCTCACTGTTGGAGTGAGAATTTACAGATAAGCAAGGGGAAGAGAAGAGGATGATCCATATGATAATGAGTTAGAGCTGGAGACATCAGTATAAATGCATGTTTAGCTTAATATAGATACAGATGACTATATATAGAAAACATTTATAGATATATGTCTATGCCTGGTATATTATATCTTGCTCTGCCTGTTGAGAGGGCCTAGAAGCAACAACATCTCAGTAGCACTGAGCACACCCAGCACCTAGACCTTGGTTTCTAATACCATTCATCAATAAAAGTAACCAAGACTCCTTGGAGAAATGACTAATTCTAGGACTAGGACAGGAAATATACAAAGTGAGTCTGGAGTATCTTGTAGTACCACAAGGTAAGGACATGTTTTTTAAAACAAATAACACAGCACGACACAACCGTAGGAGCCAACTGAAAGTATTTCCGATGTCAAAGCTGGAAAAATTTTAGTAACAAAATAAATAAAGTAACATTGAATTATAACCCAAAATATAGAATAAATATCTGTGAGTGCATACTGATATAAATAAATTTTTGAAGAAATAAGTAAATGGTAACACACTACTTCTTAAGTGGGGGCTGTATACTCTTCCTTCCAAAGTGTAAAATATAAAAAACGAAAGAATGAATAACCTTACAGTGGCGAATGTGACAAACGCTATCCCTGACAGGTGATCAAGGTCAACATTAATAGTGAGAAGTCATGTACCATTTATATGGTGTGATATAAATGGCACTTTGCCTCTTCCTCCCCAAAACACGTAATCCTAGTCTAATCATGAGACAAACATCAGACAAATTTTAATAGAGGGACGTTTTACAAAATACCTGACAAATACTCTCAAAACTCTCCAAGTCATCAAAAACAAGGAAAGTTTGAGAACCAATCACAGCCAAGAGGAGCCTACGGAAGTACGATGACTAACTGTGATATGGTATCCTGGGTGGGACCCTGGCATGGAAAAAGCACGTTAGGCAAAACCTAAGGAAATCTGAATCAAGTATAGACTTCAATTCATAATACTGTATCAATACCAGCTCATCAATTGTAACAAATGTGCCACACTAATGTAAGATGCTAAAGAGAAGAAACTAGGTGCGTGTGGATATATGGGAACTCGCTAGTTTCTTTGCAATTTTTCTCTAAGTTAAAATTTGAAGAAATAAAATTTATACGAAAAAATACATTATAAAGTATTTATGAGATACCAAAAAAAAAGGTTAAAAATCAAATTAACACCACGTATCCACTTCCCAGCTCAAGAAATTATGCTAACCAATAGCGTTGAAGTTCCCTGTGTATCCCTCCTCATTTATACTCCCAGCTCCCTTCTTCCAGAGATAACCACTATCTTGAACTTGGTATTTATTATTCCCAGGCCTTTATCAATACCTTTAGGACATATTGTTTGCATGTGTTAAATTTTTGTCTAAATTGTCTAAGATTGTATTTAAGATTATATTTGGCAGACGATGACACCTGCTTTTGAAAAGGCTTCACTCTATATCAAGCTTACACGATTCACGTTAATTTGTGTAGCTCTAATTCACTTACTTTTTCTGCTATAGAGCCTTCCATTATATGAATATACCCACATATATTGATCCCTTTGATGGGCTTTTAGGGTGTTCCATCATTCCTGTTGCTGAAAGTCCTTCCGTTCACCTTTCATTTGACACTAGGGATTTCTCATTGACTGATCCATTCCATACAACACTCCACACCTCAGTCTAATGTATCTCTCCCCTGCCCACTTGCTTCCTCATCCCCTTCCTCTCAGACTGGCCTTCTGGAGCTCCAAAGTCTTTTCTCCCTATTAAGCACACCTGTTTAGCACCTCTGTCCCTGCTCTCAAACACAACTCCCAACTTGACTTTGTATAGTTACAAAACCATCCAAGACCTCAGCTGAGCAAAAGGACCCTCTACTTCTTCCCTAGTACCCCACCATCCCATGGAAAACTATGACAAAAATCATAGTTTAAAAATTCCTCTCTTCAAATGTGTTATAAAGTAATCAGAATGAGAAATATCCATTGTCCTTTTATAAAAAATATTCAATGACCTTGAATATCTCAACCTATTAGTGAGGGCACCGAAAATATAATCTTAAATACAATCTCAGGTAGTCTACATAAGACAAGTTTTCAATAAGTTAAGTTTCTATGAAGCACATGATTCTCCAGACCTTGGCAGAATTTGGAAAGAACGAACTAGACGGATGTCAGTAAAACCAGTTTACTTAAGCTTGTCCTAAGTAAAAAGGAACACAGACCAATTTTTAGGTAATTTCTGTATCCTCTGAGTATATCTATGCTCTTCTTCTTTCCACTGAAAACCATCTACATGGATAAAAGAAAAGTTTTATCTTTGAAGGGATGCAGAAAGAATTGGGTGGACAAAAGCATCTTTCATATGAAAGTAATTGGAGTTTGGAGATCCTTGAATTCTAAGCAGAGAGGTGATTTTCTGAACAAATAGGTAGTTCTCTTAGTTGCATTCCAAACTATAGAGAGTAAAACTTTTGGTATTAAGGTACAAAAAAATTGTCAAGTTTAAATTTATATTGAGGGATAATAGTTAATAAAATCTATGCTGTTCTCCCAACTGGGAACCTTTTTGGCTGTTAAGAAGGAGATAAGCTTAATGGAAATGGTGTTTTTGCACTATTAACCTGACAACTACAAGTCACACGCATGAGAAGGTGAAGGTGTGTGTGCATGTTTGTGGGGAGCAGTGTTGGTGATGAGAATAGAGCATCGGCGAAAACAGTAATTTAGGTATAAAGCTATGAATGTCTAGATCGGGGTTGTGACAGTAAGAATGGAGAAAAATGGAAAAGACTTTTACAGTGACTTGACAACATCACTTGGTGGGACTGATTAGTTGATGGGGAAAAAGGAGTGAGAAGACTCCAGGTAATTTCATAATTGCAAATGTAGGACACTGGGATGAGGGCGGCACCGGTGACAGTAACGGGAAAGCACAGAACTGCACAACTCAAAGGGAGCCTGGGTGTAGAACACCAGATCTCCAAATGAGAGGCGGGGCTGATTTGATAGTCAGGAGAGCGCCACTCAAAGGAGAATGAAGAGGAGCACAGTATGGAGGTTCGTTAAAAAACTAAAAACAGAACTACCACATGATCCAGCAATCCCACTCCTGGGCATATATCCAGAGAAAACCATGATTCGAAAAGATACATGCACCCCAGTATTCATTGCAGCACTATTTACAATAGCCAGGACATGGAAGCAACCTAAATGTCCATCGACAGAGGAGCGGATAAAGAAGATGTGGTGCGTATATACACTGCAATCTTACTCAGCCGTAAAAAGGAAAGAAATAATGCCACGTGCAGCAACATGGATGGACACAGAGATTATAGTAAGTGAAGTCAGACAGAGAAAGACAAATATCCTATCATTCATATGTGGAATCTAATTTTTTTAAAATGACACGAGAGAACTTATTTACAAAACAGAGACAGACTTACAGACATTGAAAACAAACTTATGGTGACAAAAGGGGAAATGTAGTTGGGGTCGGGGGGGCGGGGATAAATCAGGAGTTTGGGCTTAACATACACACACTACTATATATATGATAAATAACCAACCTACTGTATAGCACAGGGAACTCTACTCAATACTCTGTGATAACCTATATGGGAAAAGAATCTGAAAAAGAATGAATATATGTAAATGTATAACTGCTTACTTTGCTGTGCACCTGAAACTAACACAACATTGTAAAATCAACTAAAAACATTTTTTTAAAAGGAGACTGAATTTTAAAAAATGGAACCAGTGAAGTGGACGGGACAAAAATTGAGTCCCATCATATGGAAGCTAAAGAAAAAAATCAATGGTCAAATACAGTCAAGATGGGGCTTAGAGGAGGCTCTGGATTCCCAACTCACAAGCTTGATGCCCAGTCCTGAAATGCCTCACTTTCAGCTGCTAAAATCAGTTTGCTTCCTCTCACCTCTGAAGACGATGGACATTTAGCTCAACTGACCGCATAACAGCTCCATTTCCTTCTTCCATCTCTATATCTATCATTTATTTCATCCATGAGGCTACACCTGAAAATTCTATTCCATATCCCCTTGTATAAATCTTTAACTTCACATTTTCATACTCCCTCAACAAAAGTTTTCTCCTCACTGGAAGATCTATCTTATCCTTTTATAAATGTATGATTTTACTAATTACCTTGAGTGAACTGAGTTGAAATTACCGTTGAGAATGAAGAAGAAATAAATGACCCCCAAACCACACCCCTCATCCATTTATTCAGACAGCCAGGTACTGAGCACCTACAATTTATCAATCACCAACATAGGTGCTTGGGACACAGATTCCAAATAAGACATAGTCACTGTTGCCAAGGAATCTTCAGGGAGAGATGGATAAGTGAGTCAATCTTTCTAAATTTGCCCTGAAGAAAAGATTATCAGCAGAAAGATTCCCATGACTATTTTTGTTTTATTCCTAGTGCGAAGGGGTGTTCTCTGAAGAAACTAGATTTAATAAGGGAACCAGGCTTTCTTTTTTTTGGCTGATTGATGATTTTACAAGAATATAATTCTGTCTGGAGTCCATTATAAATGTCACATCCAACTTAGTTTGTAGGAGTTGGTGTATGTCTTGGTTGAGTGTACAGATAGGTTAACTGGGGGATTTAGCAAATGGTGAAAGGCAAGAAAGCTTTCACATGCATATTTAGGAAGTTGTTACTGGACTTACTGAATATGGAGACACTATCCTTGGTCTGGGTCTTTGTGTCTTCTACTTAGAATCTATAATTCCTTAGGAGCTTAATAGAAGGGAAACAGCGACTGGAGTGTAATTCTTTTCAAATGCTCTGTTTGCACTGAAGTTTCTTTGCCCTTTAGGAAAATTAGGCAGATTGGATCAAGAATCCTTAAATTAAAAAGACACAGGTGCCTTTATCCACTGCTTTGTTCTGCAGTGTGGAATCACACACAAGGCGACATGCTAGCTTCCTTTCTGTGCCGTTGGTGGAGCTGCTTGTTGTCTGGCTTTCTCCCTAAGGAGGGGATGACCGGTCTGTGGCCAGCACCACCCTCTTTCCCACACACCACGGTGATCTTACTTTGTAATTCAAATCAGCCTTTCCTGAAAAACAAGCGCAGCAGCCTTAAATCTTCTAAGGCAGTTAAGCAAATTTTGCATTTTATGAGAGAGGATAATCCTTTCACATTTTCTGAAATAAGTTTACAAGCCCGTTCGCCTGGTGAGCAACGGAAGCTGCGTGACAAATGGGGACACAGAGCGCGTCCTCCAAGCAATCTGGGTGATGGGCAGTAAATCCCCCTGCCCTGGCAGGTCTGCAAGTGTTGGGAGAAAACAAGATCAATTCCCCCTCGGCCTCTCAAGGGATCCTTCATTGCTGATGGCTGTTCAACCAGAGGAGAAGCTTAATGAAGTAGATGCTGCAAGCTGACAGGAGTATTGGAAGTGAATATAGAGAAAATGAAAATATTATGCACCCAATTGGCAGAACGGAAGACTGAGTGACTATTAGTGGACGCCAAAATAGAGCGTGGCTGAGCATTTTCTCAGGCCAGCTGGTGACAGCAGAATGTCCACGTGAGGAAGTAGTAAAATGAGAATCCACACATGGGATGGGGGGTGCTTGGATATCCACGCTCTACTGCAGAAACCAGGGCACAGATTCGAAATTTAGGCCTGCCAGCATTTCAAAAACTAAACGCGGCTACGGTAAAAGGGAATGTGAGTATCTGCGTCGGGGAGGAAGGCAAAAGTAGAAAGACCGTGTAAGGGAAGATAAACACCAAATAGCATCTGAGGGGGGAAAGCCTTTTAACCCCTCTCTCCGGTTGTTTTTCTCCCCTGGCTACTAATTTGTTGCTTGTTTGGTCTATGATTGGTCACCATGTCCGTGCTCTCTATTTTTTTCTTTTGCATTTTCCTTCTGCGAGTTTATACAAAGGTACCTGAAAAATAACATTACAATTCAAGTGGAAAATCATTACAAAATGGGGAAGCATAATGTCTTACAGTTTTAACTGGTGTTGTGAGCAAGCATGTCCATAGAAATATCAGAATGACAGAATAGGAAAATAAATGCCTTGTCATGAATAAATAGAAGGAAAGTGGCAAGGGTGTTCCTCTCCGCTTTCAAGGAAAGAAGGTCTGGCCATTGTAAAGAATTAAAAAATATGTATCATCAAAAAGTGTCTCCTCTTCCTGCCGATGCAGGGGACACGGGTTCGTGCCCCGGTCTGGGAAGATCCCACATGCCGCAGAGCGGCTGGGCCTAAGAGCCATGACCGCTGAGCCTGCGCGTCCGGAGCCTGTGGTCCGCAACGGGAGAGGCCACAGCAGTGAGAGACCCGCGTACCGCAAAAAAAAAAAAGTGTCTCCTCTTAATGAGAGACTCTCTGTGTGTTCTATTTAGCTGGATCAGCAAGACTGCTGTTCACAGTCCCCTTGTCTCTTTAACATACTGCTGTTACCGCCCTTAACAAATTCCGTGGAGAGGTCCTCAGAGTACTCCCACTGGCCTGAGTTAGGGTAGGATAGAGTAACCAGAGCATGCTACCTCATCTCTGAAGACATCTCCTGGGGGAAACTTTGTTGCTCTGGAATAACTTGACTAAAATGAGTCAACTCTGATGATATTGTTCTGTCAGGAAAATGGCAAAAAATGAAACAAGAAGAGATTACACTATTAGGATCGAATCCCCTGGGCTAGAGTTGTTTAACATAGAGAAGGATATCAGCGGACACAGACTTGGGCATCTTTATCTATCATCCCTGTGACTGACAGAGCAAGGGGTAACATGCATACGATATGCTATGTTAGAGCTATCTAACCAGTAAAGAGATTTAGGCATCTTTGCCTATTATCACCTTGACTGACATAGCAAGGGATAACAGGACTAGAATGTGCTATGTTAGATCTAGCCATTGGACCACAACCAAACGGGCAACTGACAGTTGGTTTATAGAATGTTGGGTTTTCTTGTCTGCCTCGAACAGCAAACCCTCAAGTGAAAACAAAATCTTTTTATTATCCTACCAACAGAACTTGGAGCTTTGGTTCCAAATGGAATTCCATCTTTGCATGGGAAAGTATCTGTCTGGTTTTGAGACTGCTTTCCCAGAGGTGGATAGGTTTGCATCACGTAGTTTAGCTCTTTAATTTCCCCAAAGGTGAGTCTCAGGAGTCTGAGGTTTTGAGTGGAGGAATTTACATTCCCTCACCTTCCCTCTGTTGCCAGTTTCAAAGATGATGCCAAAGAACAGGGTAGAGGAGCTCGCAGAAGGGACAAAGGGGGAGGGGGGGAACGAGTGAAACAAAATGGATTATGAATTTGAAAATTGCCAATTATCTTGTATCATACAGCTCAGAGCCCTGGCACAATGATCAGCCACAATCCAGATTTTTCAGCTTAAATGGCGTTACATTCAAGCAAGCAAATTAACCATAAAATAGAGGGGGAAAAAAAAACAAAATATCCCAAGAAAGAATAAACTGCAGATAATAAGCACCAATCTGGTGTTGAACGCAGCCCAAGACACCAATTGTTTTAAGTCACGACAAAGACAGCTGAAAGCTCCTCTTGTGGATACAGAGCGAGGATGATTGCCTGCCGTGAGTATCTTCTCTCACAAATAACAGTTTTTTCCCTCTTAATTTTCTGCTAAATTGGAAGCTAACTGCTTCCCACATTGTCATCGGAACACCTGCAGCTGTGCTGGATTTCTGCACACCATTTCTTTGAGGTAAAGCAGCACCCCACTTCCTGCAGCTCCTCATTATGACGAGGGCTCCCTTTCACTGCGCCGCAGCACTAATGATTCAGGCAGGCTGGTCAGTCATTAAGTGACAAGCAAATGATACCGTGTGCAACATGTGAGTCATCCGTCTGAACAAATGAAATCACAGACTTGCCTCTCCCATCATTCATTTCACAAACAGTAGCAATGCGCCGCACAGCAGGTAGTTCGGTTAAAACCAGCCTTGTAAAACAAATTTCCTGCAGCCGTTTAAGTGAGCGGTGATGGGCTGGAGGCTTCAACTAGTGGATCATGCCTGGAGGAGTTAACAAAGGTTGGGGAGGAGGGAGACAGGGAGGGAGGTGCTATGAGGAGAGAGCTTCGTACATACATTAGAGTAATTAAGGGTTTCGTGTCTTATTGCTATGTTTTTCCTTTGTATGGATCTCAGAAATGACTGTTGCGTGAGCAGACCCAAAACAGACAGCATCCACTTCTCTGTGCCTTGTCAGGAGGTAGCTGTTAAGAGACTGAAGCAAAGTTCCCAAATAAATATTCTAAATTCGGAGCTGTGAAGACGTCATAGTAAATCAGATGGCTTGCTAGCAAGCGAGTGATGCAAATCACAGTGATTAAAAAAAAACTTCATGGCTTTTATTTTTGCGATAGAACCCCTTTTGACTCATCGATTATTTTGTGAACAGTGCAACTGGCTTCTACTAATAGAAACCCAACTTGCGTGCTAAAGCTTAAAACAGGTTCAGATAGCAAACCCCCTCGCCAAAAAAAAAACTAAAATTAGAGAAGATGACAAGAAAATCTGCATAGTCCCAAACTTTGTACCTTTGGACCTCTGGCTACTGGACTCCACTCCTTGCCAGCTGGGACAGGGAGAGGGGCTGCCTTCTTCGTGGGACTGGGGTCTCCACTCAGGTTTCACTCCCAGGGTCAAGCCCACTGGCTCCCTTTGGGCCGAGGCCCTGGCAAGTAAGGAAACAGTAGCGTTTTGGTTTAAAGTGTGTTCTGAGTCTGTCCTAACTACAGTGTGGTCTATGGGACGACTGCCTGGTATTATGAGTGCCCGTCGGCTCTGTTCTTCCCACACTGTCAGGGACAAAACTAACAGGGTCTCGTAGCTGGCACCTCTATTTTTCCTCTCTTGTGTAATCTCAATTTTGGCTCCAAATTTCCTCGTCATGTCCTTGTAGGCAGCCTGTGAAAGTTCCCAGAAGAGGGCCTGGGCAAGGTGGCTTGACAGGAACCCACACGGCCTGTGCACACTGACAAGCTAGGCAGGGCAGGGTAGACAGAAGTCCGCGGGTGGGGTGCTCGCACAGCCCCCCAACCCAGGACTAGGCTTGCATCGGCCTTAGACACTCAGACAAAATTGTGTCTCCACAGCCTCCCTCTGGCCCTGACACACTGTGGAACACAGAATGTGTTATAAGGAGTGAAAAGAAGAATATTCCTTAGTCAAGAAAACTTGAACTCCGTTAAGTCTCTTTTGGGTGAGGCCACCGTTCACAGTCTGGGTCACCTTGGCAAATGGCTCTGACTCACTAACTAAAGTTATTGCAATACGTCGATATAACAAGGTATTCTTGTAAACGGATGTTAAGGCATCCTTGCCAAAGGACATTATCCCTTCAACCCCATCTCCATCTACGTGCAGTCATAGATGAGTTTACCAAAACAAGACTGGAGCCAGACTGTCTTTGATTTGCAAGAAGGGTACACAGATTTTAAAAGTTTTCAGTAGAATATCATTGAATTCTTACATGCCTATTGTAGGTAAACTGAACAGTTCAGAAGACTGTATTAAACACTCCTCTGTGCTCGCCTTCACTGGCCTTCACTGGGGTATAACCACTGTTGTAAGGGATGTTGTGCAATGATCCCACACATTTTCTATGCTTATACTAACATTCACACGGATGGAGTCACCCTATTCTGCAACCAACGCAGTGGCCACCTTTCCATGTCAGCACTTGTAGATTCATCTCATTCCTTCTAACATCCACAGAATACTTTGGCCTGTGGGTACATTCATTTATTTAACCAATCTTCTACGGAAGGACAATTGGGTTGCTTCCAACGCTTCATCTATTGATAATGATGTAGCACTGAAAATTCTTGTACATAAATCTTCACGCATTTGAGTAGAATTTGTAAGGTAGCCCTAAAAACAGTTACCAAATAGTACAAATCCCTGCCAATCTGACAACTGATTGTTTTTCACATTCAGTCTTATTTAATGGAATATGAGGTTGAGAAACATTTCCTGTTTCAAAGACGTTTGCAATTCTTTTATTCTTGATCTTGCTTATATGCCCATTTTCCAGTTAGGTTGATGGTCTTTTTAAGTGATCTATAAACACACTTTTTAATGCATGTTTATCTAGCACGTGTTACAAATCCTTTTTGTGGTCACTTTTGGCTTTTTATAATGATTTTTGTCCTAAAGAAATACTTGGGATTTAAGCAAACATTATGACTCTTATCTCTTATGACTTTGGGGATTTTCATTAGGTTTGAAAAGTCCTCTCCAGTCTAGTATTGTAAGACTCTTCACTCTTAAGTTTTTTAGAATGTTTATGGCTCCATCTGGGATGAACTGTAGTTAAGGGCGTGATAGATCCACCTTCACGCCATTTCCACGTGGATAGCCACTGTCCCAACACCATTTGCTCAGGGGCAATGTGACCTCTCCAGACTGTCATCTCATAGAAAAGTATGTTTTGCAAATGAAGCAACTGACAAAGGATTAATCTCCAAAATTTACAAGCGGCTCATGCAGCTCAATATCAAAAAAACAACCCAATCCAGAAATGGGCAGAAGACCTAAATAGACATTTCTCCAAAGAAGATATACAGATTGCCAACAACCACATGAAAGAATGCTCAACATCATTAATCATTAGAGAAAAATGTTTGAAGCCTGGCTGCTTTAACCGCAGACTTAGGCACTAATATTCAAAGCTACATATTCATACGTTCTGTCCTTAAATGCCAACGGTCTAAACTTAATATAAGCAAGATGTTTTAAACTTGTTTTAAGATCCTGGGACTTTTCATTCCTGCTGGGGCTGGTTTGCCTCCTCGTTCAAGAATGACTATTGCCCACAGTCTCGTATTCAGCACGCTGAAATGCAAACAGCTCCGGAGGCCCACAAGGTTTGCTTTTCACTTGCTTGATTTTTAATTCGTAAAACCTAAACCTAACCATCATGAAGCTATTTATAGTCTCTATTCTCTTTAGTCCAAATATCTACCTTTTGTTTCAGACCTTAACGTACGGGATGCACAGTCTATTACTCTTGTAAAATTGAAGAGTATGAACTTCAAAAAAACATAGCTGGTTCTAAGCATTTCAGAAAGGGAATTGTCCTTCTGGTAAGAGTCATTTGTTGTCTCCCGAAGGGATAAAAGTTTGCCAAAAAAAGGGAGAAGAACGGAGTGTAGGGAGGGTTCATGGAAAGGAAGAGGGAGAGGATGAAAATTGAGAGAAACCTGAGCTGAGAGGAGGAAATGCTTTTATGGACAGCGCTTCCTGTTTAGAGCCGCAAGCCTGCTTATCAATCAGACTTCAAGCTCAATGATATGGAGTGTGAGACTTTATTAAGTGAATAGCTGTCAGGAAGCCACTCAGATCCATTGCAAACAAAAAACCCTAAAAGGTCTTGAGATTTTGAACACTGTCAAAATGAAAAAAAAAAAAGAGGTCATGATTAATATTATAGTGACTAACAAATAATGTTGCGTTTCTGCATTTCTTCAGTGATCTTGCGGTACTTGCAGTACTCTGGGATGAGGTTTCATTTCTGTCAAAGGGTTGGACCAGGAGATTGATTCTCCCAGACACATTTTTAGCCTGAGCCTTTTAGAGCCATGGCATAGGAAACCAAAATGCTCTTGGCTATGGCTGTTTGATCTAAAGGACCAGAAACAAAACAGGCAGTTGGCCTTTTCACAGTTGAAACCAAACAGAAGTAAATACAATGTCCCTTAGTATCCACAGGTGAGCCCACGGATATCAAAATCCGATGCTCAAGCCCCTTATATAAAATATCATAGCACAATGAATACAACTGGAAGGAAAGACCTAAAAGGTCTCAACCCTGGTTGCACATCAGAGTCATCTAGAGGTGTATTTAAAATATGAACTGCAGAGGCACTTCCCCTCCAACTTATATGAGATCAGAATCACCTGGAGCTTTGGTTTATGGAGTTAACCCACAGATCCTGGTCCCACCTGCCGAGCGTCTGATTCAGCAGGTCTGGGGCAGGGCCCCGAGAATATACAGTTCTGACAAGTTCCTGGGTACTGCTGGTCCAGGGACTTCACTTTGTGCTCTTGATTTAATTAGTATGTGGTGTGACTTGAGTATTATTCATTTTTCAGAGTTCCTGAGGTGATTCAATGTGCATCCAGGCTGGAGAACCACTGAGCAGGGCAACAAGACTTTCCCTATGCACACCTGACCAATACGGGCTGCATTTTTCTTCCACACAGGAAGAAGACAGTCCTCCGTCTCCTTCACGTCGTCAGTACTTCTTACCTAATGGGATAAGGTTCACTACACAGTTCCAGAGAAAGCAGCAAAATGGCTTTGTTGAATACAAATATTTTCCAAGGACACAGATAACTAGGTGATCAGGTTATGATTGGGAACAGATTTGGAAATGTTAAGGAAAACCTAATCTAAAACACATATATATATATATATTTTTGGCTTGGAAGCATAAGTAAAGAGAGAGTTGGGTCCCTTATAAAATGGATATTGATAAACCATAATGGAAAAGAATATGAAAAAGAATGCATATAAAACTGAATCACTTTGCTGTACAAGAAATTAACATGACATCCTCAATGAACTATACCTCAATAAAATACATTTTTAAAAAATACAGTAAGGACTTCCCTGGTGGTGCAGTGGTTAAGAATCCGCCTGCCAGTGCAGGGGACACGGGTTCAAGCCCTAGGTCCGGGAAGATCCCACATGCCACGGAGCAGCTAAGCCCGTGCACCACAACTACTGAGCCTGCGCTCTCGAGCCCTCGTGCTACAACTACTGAAGCCTGCAACAAGGGAAGCAGCCACCACAATGAGAAGCCCGTGCACCACACTGAAGAGTAGCCCCCGCTCACGGCAACTAGAGAAAGCCTGCGTGCAGCAACGAAGACCCAACACAGCCAAAAATAAATAAATAAATAAATATTTTTTAAAAAATACAGTAAAACAGGTGGGAGAAAAATGGATATAGAGAACGTACAATGGGCTATTGCTTAAGGGCCCACTATAATCTGGAGCATACCCCTGTGCTGTGTGAAAGTAAATTTTGCCTCAAGTTGCAATGAAGGAGAAACTCCAGAAACGGCGCAAATGATGCCCTTAGAAAAGAAATTGCATAGTGATGACTGTCAGTTCATTTCTGGAAACCCAATAATCTACTCTTATGAAAAATCTTTTAATAGAATTGTAAAGATGAATGTCAAGGGTGAGTGAGGCATTTGATTTGTTTGAAATTTCACGTTAACCCACGATTTTCTTTGTCTGTTTATTTCTAGCTGTTGGAAAAGGCAGGAGACATCCTCTGGCACGTTAATTCACTCCCTGCAGTCTGTGACGCTAGATTGGTTTGATTCTCCCTTATCTGTTGATTTTTTTTTTTTCTTTTTTTTTTTTTTTGAAATAGTCTCTGGCAACATTGCTTGGCTCTGGGAGAATAGCCCCTTGATGCTGCTGAAAAAGAAATCTGGGAATTTTCTGACCTGCCTTTGTTTGTTTTCCAAATCTGCTTCGAGGACATGTGGAGTTGGTACTGATGGACCATGAAGGCGGAAGTTAGAGAATACAGACTTTGCTGCATGAAACAGAACAAAAGTAAGTCCGCACAATTCATCAATACTGCAGGACTAGTTTGCTTATTTCTGCACGAGCAGCCTTATTTACATGCTTACAGCAAGCCCTCCCAAGTCCACGGCAAATTCTATTTCACTGTTATGTAGTCTACACTCAGGTGAGAACACCAACCCTCACATGTATTAGCAAGAAGACCAGAGACAGCAACAAAGATTGATGTCTGGCTTTACAAGGAAAGGCCGCATTTAGCTAAAATAGGCAGGACAGGAGTGTCTCTTAATTCCTTCTCTAATGTATCAATAGCTTATTGTGCCCAAGACACTGGGGTTGATTCAATTCCCTCACTTGGTTGATTGATGAGACAGTGTTTCACTGCCCAAGCGAAAACAGACTTAGTTTTATTTCTTTGGGCCTGAAATAGCTAGAAACCTAAGAGATGGGGGAATTTAGCATTTAACCGCTTTTCAGCCTTTACCTGTCTTCTTGGATGATAACACACAGGTCCTTGCACTCAGGGCAGAAGATAGGGGCAGTATTGCTAATCGATTTTCATCAATCCCTCATTCAGTGGCCAGCCATCTATGTATAGGACTTCCTTTTACCTGCCTCCACCTAATTTGAGGCTCATTTTGTCACTCACTTCACCTCTATTATGTGGATAGAAAGGGAAAGCAAAGAAGGTAAAATGCAAATCATTCAGTTTTGCAATTTGCTGGTTGGAGGTTAGAGGCAGCATAAAATAAAGCTTGACTTTCAGAAGTCAAGTTACAATTTGGTAACAGATCAGAGCTCTAGTTTCCTACCCTTTCTTAGGTATCACATTCTGCAGTGGAGGACAGTAGTCTGGGGCTTTCGCCATCCTCACAGCTGGTCACGGTAAAGCCCTTAGGGGCTCTGATAGTGGGGAACGGCAGCTGACTGAGTTCCTTCCTTCCTGAATCCCTTTTTTTTTTTTTTTTTTTTGGTACGTGGCCTCTCCCGTTGTGGAGCACAGGCTCTGGACGCACAGACTCAGCAGCCATGGCTCATGGTCCCAGCCGCTCCGTGGCATGTGGGATCTTCCCGGGCTGGGGCACGAACCCGCGTCCCCTGCATCGGCAGGCGGACTCCCAACCACTGCGCCACCAGGGAAGCCCTCTGAATCCCTTTTGCTTTCGCTCCTTGCTATCCACCCACACTGGCATGCTGTGAACTGGGCTGACCATCAGGGATTAGGATGCCCCTTTCTCTGAGTCCAAAAAGCCATTAGAGGCTATCTATCCTTCAAGGTAGTCATCATCCTCATTCCAGAGCCCTCAGCACCTCCCACCAGTCACATTCTCTTAGAAAACCCTCTGCTTCTGCTGTCAATTTCCAGGCTTCTGTCAATTTCCAGGCTTCTCCCGGCTATATGAGCTTTGACCCATTCTCCAACAGATTCCTAATTCCCTGCATGGTGTATCTTCCAAGGCTTTCACCCCAATATCTCAGGCCCTCATCCCCAAAGGGCTGTGACTTGCTTTATTATCACGTTCACCTTAATACATATCATGACACATCTGCTTCTTCCTTTTGACAAAGCCGAGAGTCAACCTGGAATAATGGATCATGCACGAAAGGTAAACACAATGCTTGCTGCTTAGTGTACAGAACCTGGAACTTCCCACTAAGACGGCTATTTGATACATAGTAACGGCCTAAGGATGAGAAGCAGGCATAAAAGACCCATACCAATCAGTTAGGAAAAGACAAGCAATCCAAAAGAAAAAGGGGCAAGAGGAAAGGAAAGGATCATTGAAAAAGAGAAAACCTGAAGTACCAATAAACATCTGAGAAGAAACAACCTCACTAGTAAGCAGGGAAATGAAAATAAAACCACTATGACATTAGCAAAATTTTAAAAGTTTGATCATATAAAATATGGGGATGGGGGGCAGGGGGAAATGAATATTCTCAGCTCCTGCGTGTAACCATGTACACTGTCCAGCCACTCAGGGGAGGATACATCAATGGGCAGGGAGGGTGATGGTGTACTTGACATACAGCCCAATATTTTATCCCAAAGTATATATCCTAGAGAAAGTCTTGTAGATGTGTACAAGATGTTGTTTACAATGATGTTCATCAAAACATTGTAATGGTAGAAAGGCAAACATTCTAAATATTTATCAATAGGAAACAGAAATAAATCATGGTATATACTCATATAATGGAAGGGTCCACAGCATTTAAAGTGAATGATGTCGAGGTACCTGTCTCAATATGGATAATTCCCGAAAACACAATGGAATATAATACAATTTACCTAGATTCTAAAAGCACAACACAAAATACCACAACTATGTATACTATTTATAAAGCCATGCCTATGTAGTCAAAGTATTAAACATAGGCAGAAAAGGGAAACATTGACACTGATACTGTGGTCACCTCTGGAAAGAGTGGGACAGAGACATGGAAAGGCTGAGTGCTGCAGTGGAAGCTTCTATATCTGAAAGGTTTCATTACTTTAAAAAATGAAGCAACATGGCAGGGTGTTTATTAAATATGGGTGGGCATAGATATGGGTGCTTTTAGTGTATCTGAAATATTTCTCTTTTTTTAATTATTATCATAACTTCCATTTTATCAAGAATGGATCTTTAACCTCTTGATATGAGGGGCAAACGTAACAACTAAACTCTGAGTTTAGTCTTGGACTCTTCTCTGGGGCTTTTTCATGAGGCATAAGAATAGAACCCAAAGTTGTAAAATGGACAAGCTGGACGCACAGAGGACCTTGGACCAGCAAACTGCTCCTCAGGCTAGGGCTACAAGTCAGTGCTGAGACACTTCCAGAAAGCTCTTTTTGTTTCATTCTCCTTTAAATGGTACATAGGAAGAAACAAAAGGAGATGCCCCCCATAGCTTTAAGTTAAACCCTTAATTTTATTTGAATACCGTTCTTTGTCGTTTAATTACTGCCACTGTTTTCTTTTCTTTTCTTTCTTTCTTTTTAAGCTTCTAGATTGCTGTGTAATTTTTGTATCTACACGGATTAGACTGAGAGTCCAGGAAGACCCAGCCACATAATTAAGGACAGAATAGAATCTTCCACTTTACATCCATCTTCCCCAATTTAAAAAATGACATTTTCTGTTTTCTAATCATACATTGCTGGCTTCCAGCTTTTCACTTTAGACAAATATTTTCTGCTCAAAACCTGCTGCAATGAATTTGCAGCCTCTCAAGTAAACGTGGATTTGCGTTGACAGGTCATCTCCAGAATTCACTGGCATTTTTGCTCTGGATCCACATCTAGGAAGTGGGGACCGTATGAGAAATTTCTCCCTCAGTCAGGGCTTTCCTTGGGAGTTTTTGTAGGACCTCGAATTAGAACTTGTTATAGATTTGGGAAGACCTCCTTGCTGCACCTAGATGTCTTTTGTTGCCTCGCTGGCCTTGGAGGCTAAATTACCTTTAGAGATGTAGCTAGAGCAACAATAGGTTATCAGTCAGAACCTAGAAAGCAGGTGATATACCTAAATTTGGGGATTTCAGGAAAGTTTGATACAGGGACTGTTTACAAAGATGTGATGAGGGTAAAGGAGACCATAAGACTAGTGATCCTGGGGCTGTTACCACCCCTAGGCTTCAACAGGCAACGAGAAGGGGGTGGTTATCTATAGCCAGAGAGAAGTGGGTGGAACAGGTAGCCAACAGGACATGTGACAAAGGCACCACTGCAGGATAGAAGCTTGAAAATAAATACCCCAAATCACTTCCTCCCCTCCCTCCATTCTCTTACTGGTGCTTACCATTGGCCATAACCCAACTGAAACCAGAGGGTACAGAAACTCATTGATTCAGGTCAGCCTTCCTGAGCACTGAGTAGGGCTAAAAGGTAGAGTGGATAGCCAGCACACCAAACTACCCAGAAAAGGTCTATAAATGCACTTAGGTGTCTACATGTTGAACATTCCACATAGGCTAATATGCATTAGAAATTATTCCAAGGATAAGATAGTCTCCATTTGGGTGGTTCGGGCAGTCAAATTCCTCAGGCAATTTACGTACCATTTGGAGATACTCTGATTCCCAACCTACTCCACTAGTGGGACTCAATAATCAACCAGCTCAATATTATGCTTTGAGTGTATAAATAAAGATGATTCATCATGGGAAGGGGCAACACGTTTTGCACTTACCAACAGTGTAATAAAATAAGAACAAATGCAAGTGGATGTAATAACAGCTGATTTCTGACATCAAAAAAAAAAGTCTTTTTTTTGGACTTTTGTGTTTTGTAGAGCATTGATAGCAATCTTCCTATTGACAGAGGAGATGTCTGGATCATCAGAGAAAAAGTATATTAGGTTCTCTCTGATGTGAAGATTTAGTAAAACTGCTATGGGTTTCACATTAGGATACATTACTAAATTTGAAAGAAAAATGACTGGCTGCAAAATATATTATTTCCATATTAGAGGTATTACTAAGATGAGTAAAGGTACAATTCCTGTCCACCAAGACAAAAACAAATGGTCCTCTTCTGCAACAAGGAAAATAATATCCTCGACACAGGTGGAGACGTATCTACAGTCACACCCTACCCCCTTGCTGGCCCCGTCTGAATCCTTTTCCATTTAAACCTCCTTCTTGCTGAAGTTAAATAACATAATACACGTGTTTCATGCTTATCAGCATCCTGGCACATAGTAAGTGCTCAATAAATGCCAGTAGTAATAGTAGTAGTAAAAAATAAAATAAATACCAAGAAAGTTCACACAACATTCAGAAGAAAAAAGCTCATTTGTAGTTAGAAAATGTATTATTAAACTAACATATGAGATGGCCTCAGAGACTGAGTAGGTTCTAACAAGTGAAAGAGAGAGTAAGATTGGCACAGAGTATGGGGTCGACTGAATAGCATTTGCGAAGGTAGTAACGGTCATGAATTAGATTCAGGTACATTTGTCATAATCTTGGGCAACAGATTTTGGACTTCATTAAGTTAACATGGGAGAGCTATTGAAGGAATTTGGGGGGGGTGGCAATAATAATAAAAACAAGTAGCTAACATTTATTGAGCACTTCCTATGTATCAGGCACTAAGCCCTATACATGTGTTCATTCACTCATCCTTACAAACATCCTATGAAATAGTTGATTTTACCACTACACTGGGTTAGGTGCTACAGGTGATTTCAAGATTACAGATTATCTCTGAATTCATTTACACACTTGTTTAGGGACGAGGGGAAGGAGGTGTTTTCATAGAATTTTAGAATGTTAAGAGTTGGGAATTGCCTTCAAGTTATTAATTCACTTACTCTTCACAATAATCCCATGAGGTAGATCCTCTTATTATATCAACTTACAGACAAGGAAACTGTAGCAGAGGGAGTTCAAGTAACTTACCTGGATTCATACAACCAGCAAGTAGTAGTACCGAAGTATTTGATTTCAGGTAGTTTAACTTGAGAGTCCTAACTCTTGACCTCCATGATGCTATTCTCTCATACATAATAGGCAACCCTTGTAAACCTGTTAGTGTCCTTAACTGGGTTAAAACCTGGGGCTATAGAGATAGATGGGAAATGGCTCTTGTCTTCAAAGAAATAAGGGTTTCACAGAAAAGAATCATAGCCATAGACAACTGCAGTGATTATGATAAAAGCTATGGTGGAAGCCCTCACCAGGGGATGTCGGGACTCAAAACTGGGAGTTCACTCTTTAGAGGGTTCAAAGTAGGCTTCCCGTGGGAGGTGGCCAATAACTAGGTTAGGAAGACTGTGCCCTGGTCTGACAGGAGTCAGAAGAACTCATCTGGCAGGAAGGCAACACTTGCAAAGATAAAGCGGAGTGAGAGGACATGGCGGGTCAGGAAACGGCTGGTGTTGGTTATGGAGACGAGGCACAGCACAGAGAGGAGATTCACAGGGTCTTAGAACTGGGTTGGTTGGAAGCATATGTAAACGGGAGGGTGGCAGGATTCTGGTCTGATGCAGTGGGGTAGAAAGTCTGGCGAGCCACAAGGATAAGGCTGGGAGGCATAAAGGTTTAGAAGAAGGCAGTCCACAGGGAAGGCCAGTGAGATGAGTTTCAGACACAGTTACTTGAGGGAGGTGCGGGGCCTCCTGGTGGAGGTGAATGCAGTAGGCAACTGGAATTAAGGGTCAAAAGGTAACAAAACTGACATCTATTGTGACTTTCAGTGTCTGGAATAGTCATCTGGAATATATCATATCATTTAATCATCATCAAAGTTAAACAGTTCCACACCTAGAAGGTGGTTTGGGGATGTCAATGTAAAAAAGCCTGTGGAACTCTGTGATGGCATTTCCTCAGAAACAGAACAAGAATTTTGGAATTTGGTCTTTTGAGGAGGGATTTGCATTAGGCAACAGTGAAACAAATTACTCAGGATAAGATATTTTGGTTAAAAGAAAAAGCAATTGTACCTCTAAAGGGAAGAAAACAGTGTCTTTAAGTATGACTTTGTGCTGGCTCTGAAGGCAATTTAGAAAGACATCTCGTTTCCTTAAAATGATATTTGCTAAATAGGATTGCCAAATATGGTAGATAACACGTAGGCTTAGATGGAGAAGAGGGAAAGTAAATAAGTCCGTGGTTTCATTTCCAGGCCAATCAAGTGCAAGTTTCTGTGAAGAGCAACCAATTTGCAGGTCCAGGATGAGGGTGAGGCAAGAAAGGTACCGAGGGGCCCTGAAAGTGAGTGTCTCCTTAAATTTTGTGCCATAGATGCCTCACTCACCCGTACCTGGTCTTGACCCTGGGATCGGATTGAGAATCGTACAGAGGCTGAGTAAGCAGTAGGTAGCACTGAGGCCAGGGGAGGAGAGAGTGCTGGGGCCAAGCCGAGACACTCACAGGTATTCCTGAAGCCCTGGGGTCACACACGACCACCTCGCCGGGGTTCAATCCTGCCTGAACATTGGAATCGTCTACAGAACTTGTAATGAAACCAAGGCCTAGAGACCTTCAAGATGGCGGAAGAGTAAAACGCGGAGAGCACCTTCCTCCCCACAAATACATCAGAAATACATCTACATGTGGAACAGGTCCTACAGAATGCCTACTGAACGCTGGCAGAAGACCTCAGACCTCCCAAAAGGCAAGAAACTCCCCCACGTACCTGAGTAGGGCAAAAGAAAAAAGAAAAAACAGAGACAAAAGAATAGGGACGGGACCTGCACCAGTGGGAGGGAGCTGTGAAGGAGAAAAGGTTTCCACACACTAGGAGCCCCTTCACGGGCAGAGACTGCGGGTGGCAGAAGGGGGAAGCTTCGGAGCCACGGAGGAGAACACAGCAACAGGGGTGCGGAGGGCAAAGCTGAGAGAGGCCCACACAGATGATCGGTGCCGACCAGCACTCACCAGCCCGAGAGGCTTGTCTGCTCACCCGCCGGGGCGGGTGGAGCTGGGAGCTGAGGCTCGGGCTTCGGTCGGATCCCTGGGAGAGGACTGGGGTTGGCGGCGTGAACACAGCCTGAAGGGGGCTAGTGCACCACGACTAGCTGGGAGGGAGTCCGGGAAAAGTCTGGAGCTGCCAAAGAGGCAAGAGACTCTTTCTTTCCTGGTGCACGAGGAGAGGGGATTAAGAGAGCCACTTAAAGGAGCTCCAGAGATGGGCGTGAGCCGCGGCTATCAGCGCGGACCCCAGAGATGGGCATGAGACGCTAAGGCTGCTGCCGCCGCCACCAAGAAGCCTGTGTGCGAGCACAGGTCAACTGTGTGTGATTTTGTCTGTATAGCTTTGCTTTCACCATTTGTCCTAGGGTTCTTTTTTTTTTTCTTAGTATAGTTTTTTAGTGCTTGTTATCATTGGTGGATTTCTTTCCTTTTTTATTACTTTTAAATTTTTTATTTTTAATAATTATTTTTTATTTTAATAACTTTATATTATTTTTTCTTTCTTCCTTTCTTTCTTCCTTCCTGCCTTCCATTCCTTTTCTTCTTTCTTTCCTTCTTTCTTTCTCTCCCTTTTCTTCTGAGCCATGTGACTGACAGGGTCTTGGTGCTCCGGCCGGGTGTCAGGCCTGAGCCTCTGAGGTGGGAGAGCCCATTTCAGGACATTGGTCCACCACAGACCTCCCGGCTCCACATAAAATCAAACAGCAAAAGCTCTCCCTGAGATCTCCATCTTAACGCTAAGATCCAGCTCTACTCAATGACCAGCAAGCTACAGTGCTGGACACCTTATGCCAAGCAACTAGCAAGTCAGGAACACAACCCCATCCATTAGCAGAGAGGCTACCTAAAATCATAACAAGGTCACAGACACCCCAAAACACACCACCAGACATGGTCCTGCCCACCAGAAAGACAAGATCTAGCCTCATTCACCAGAACACAGGCACTAGTCCCCTTCACCAGGAAGCCTACACAACCCACTGAACCAAGCTTAGCCACTGGGGGCAGACACCAAAAACAATGGGAACTATGAACCTGCAGCCTGTGAAAAGGAGACCCCAAACACAGTAAGTTAAGCAAAATGAGAAGACAGAGAAACACACAGCAGATGAAGGAGCAAGATAAAAACCCGTAAGACCAAACAAATGAAGAGGAAATAGGCAGTCTACCTGAAAAAGAATTCAAGAGTAATGATAGTAAAGATGATCCAAAATCTTGGAAACAGAATGGAGAAAATACAAGAAACGTTTAAAAAGGATCTAGAAGAACTAAAGAATAAACAAACAATGACGAACAACACAATAAATGAAATTAAAAATTCTCTAGAAGGAATCAATAGCAGAATAACTGAGGCAGAAGAACGGGTAAGTAATCTGGAAGATAAAATAGTGGAAATAACTACCACAGAGCAGAATAAAGACAAAAGAATGAAAAGAATTGAAGACAGTCTCAGAGACCTCTGGGACAACATTAAACACACCAACATTCGAATTATAGGGGTCCCAGAAGAAGAAGAGAAAAATAAAGGGACTGAGAAAATATTTGAAGAGATTATAGTTGAAAACTTCCCTAATATGGGAAAGGAAATAGTCAAGTCTAGGAGCAGAGAGAGTCCCATACAGGATAAATGCAAGGAGAAACATGCCAAGACACATATTAATCAAACTATCAAATATTAAATACAAAGAAAAAATAGTAAAAGCAGCAACGGAAAAACAACAAATAACATACAGGGGAATCCCCATAAGGTTAAGAGCTGGTCCTTCAGCAGAAATTCTGCAATTCAGAAAGGAGTGGCAGGACATTTTTAAAGTGATGAAAGGGAAAAACCTACAGACAAGATTACTCTACCCAGCAAGGATATCAATCAGATTCGACAGAGAAATTAAAAGCTTTACAGACAAGCAAAAGTTAAGAGAATTCAGCACCACCAAACCAGCTTTACAACAAATGCTAAAGGAGCTTCTCTAGGCAGGAAACTCAACAGAAGGAAAAGACCTACAATAACAAACCCAAAACAATCAAGAAAATGGTAATAGGGACATACATATTGATAATTACCATAAAAGTAAACGGATTAAATGCTCCAACCAAAAGTCACAGACTGGCTGAATGGATACAAAAACAAAACCCATACATATGCTGTCTACAAGAGACCCACTTCTGACTTACAGACAAATACAGACTGAAAGTGAAGGGATGGAAAAAGATATTCATGCAAATGGAAATCAAAAGAAAGCTGGAGTAGCAATTCTCATATCAGACAAAATACACTTTAAAACAAAGACTATTACAAGAGACAAAGAAGGACACTACATAATGATCAAGGGATCAATCCAAGAAGAAGATATAACAATTGTAAATATTTATGCACCCGACATAGGAGCACCTCAATACATAAGGCAAATGCTAACAGACATAAAAGGGGAAATCGACAGTAACACAATCATAGTGGGGGACTTTAACACCCCACTTTCACCAATGGACAGATCTTCCTAAACGAAAATAAGGAAACTCAAGCTTTAAATGATACATTAAACAAGATGGACTTAATTGATATTTATAGGACATTCCATCCAAAAACAACAGAATACACTTTCTTCTCATGTGCACATGGAACATTCTTCAGGATAGATCATATCTTAGGTAACAAATCAAGTCTTGGTAAATTTACAAAAACTGAAATCATATCAAGTAACTTTTCCGACCACAACGCTATGAGACTAGACATCAATTACAGGAAAAAAATCTTTAAAAAATACAAACACATGGAGGCTAAACAATACACTACTAAATAACCAAGAGATCACTGAAGAAATCAAAAAACACCTAGAAACAAATGACAATGAAAACACGACAACCCAAAACCTATGGGATGCAGCAAAAGCAGTTATAAGAGGGATACAATCCTACCTCAAGAAACAAGAGACATCTCAAATAACCTAACCTAAAGCACTTACAGAAATAAGTACAAAAAACTCCCAAAGTTAGCAGAAGGAAAGAAATCAAATATCAGATCAGAAATAAATGAAAAAGAAGTGAAGGAAACAGTAGCAAAAATCAATAAAACTGAAAGCTGGTTCTTTGAGAAGATAAACAAAACTGATAAACCATTAGCCAGACTCATCAACAAAAAGAGGGAGAAGACTCAAGTCAATAGAATTAGAAATGAAAAAGGAGAAGTAACAACTGACACTGCAGAAATACAAAGGATCATGAGAGATTACTACAAGCAACTATATGCCAATAAAATGGACAACCTGGAAGAAATGGACACATTCTTAGAAAAGCACAACCTTCTGAGACCAAACCAGGAAGAAATAGAAAATATAAACAGACCAATCACAAACACTGAAATTGAAATGGTGATTAAAAATCTTCCAACAAACAAAAGCCCAAGACTAGATGGCTTCACAGGTGAATTCTATCAATCATTTAGAGAAGAGCTAACACCTATCCTTCTCAAACTCTTCCAAAATATAGCAGAAGGAGGAACACTCCCAAACTCATTCTACAAGGCCAGCATCACCCTGATACCAAAACCAGACAATAATGTCACCAAAAAAGAAAACTACCAGCCAATATCACTGATGAACATAGATGTAAAAATCCTCAACAAAATACTAGCAAATAGAATGCAACAGCACATTAAAAGGATCATACATCATGACCAAGTGGGGTTTATCCCAGGAATGCAAGGATTCTTCAATATACGCAAATCAATCAATGTGATAAACCATATTAACAAACTACAGGAGAAAAACCATATGATCACCTCAATAGATGCAGGAAAAGCTTTCAAAAAATTCAACACCTCTTTATGATAAAAACCATCCAGAAAGTAGGCATAGAGGGAACTTACCTCAACATAATAGAGGCCATATATGACAAACCCACAGCCAACATCGTTCTCAATGGTGAAAAAATGAAACCATTTCAACTCAGATCAGGAACAAGAATACTGGCACAAAAATAGAAATATAGATCAGTGGAACAGGACAGAAAGCCCAGAGATAAACTCACACATATGGTCACTTTATTTTTGATAAAGAAGGCAAGAATATAAAATGGATAAAGACAGCCTCTTCAATAAGTGGTGCTACATGTAAAAGAATGAAATTAGAACACTCCCTAACACCATACACAAAAATAAACTCAAAATGGATTAGAGGCCTAAATGTAAGGCCAGACACCATCAAACTCTTAGAGGAAAGCATAGGCAGAACACTCTATGACATAAATCACAGGAACATCCTTTTTGACCCACCTCCTAGAGAAATGGAAATAAAAACAAAAATAAACAAATGGGACCTAATGAAACTTAAAAGCTTTTGCACAGCAAAGGAAACCATAAACAAGACGAAAAGCCAACCCTCAGAATGAGAGAAAATATTTGCAAATGAAGCAACTAAAAAAGAATTAATCTCCAAAATTTACAAGAACCTCATGCAGCTCAATATCAAACAGCCTAATCCAAAAATGGGCAGAAGACCTAAATAGACATTTCTCCAAAGAAGATATACAGATTGCCAACAAACACATGAAAGGAGGCTCAACATCAATAATCATTAGAGAAATGCAAATCAAAACTACAATGAGGTACCACCTCACACCAGTCAGAAGGGCCATCATCAAAAAATCTACAAACAATAAATGCTGGAGAGGGTGTGGAGAAAAGGGAACCCTCCTGCACTGTTGGTGGATATGTAAATTGATACAGCCACTATGGCGAACAGTATAGAGGTTCCTTCAAAAACTAAAAATAGGGCTTCCCTGGTGGCGCAGGGGTTGAGAGTCCGCCTGCCGATGTACGGACACGGGTTCGTGCCCCAGTCCGGGAGGATCCCACCTGCTACGGAGCAGCTGGGCCCGTGAGCCATGGCCGCTGAGCCTGCGCGTCTGGAGTCTGTGCTCCGCGGCGGGGGAGGCCACGACAGTGAGAGGCCCGTGTGCCGCAAAAAGAAAAATAAAAACCAAAAAGCTAAAAATAGAACTACCATACGACCCAGCAATCCCACTGCTGGGCATATACCCTGAGAAAACCATGATTCAAAAAGAGTCATGTACCATGATGTTCATTGCAGCTCTATTTACAATAGCCAGGACATGGAAGCAGCCTAAGTGTCCATCGACAGATGAATGGATAAAGAATATGTGGCACACATATACAATTGAATGTTACTCAGCCATAAAAAGAAACGAAACTGAGTTATTTGCGGTGGGGTGGATGGACCTAGAGTCTGTCATATAGAGTGCAGTAAGTCAGAAAGAGAAAAACAAATACTGTATGCTAACACATATATATGGAATCTATAAAAGAAAAACAAATGGTTATGAAGAACCTATGGGCAGGACAGGAATAAAGACGTAGATGTAGAGAATGGACTTGAGGACACGGGAAAGGGGAAGGGTAAGCTATGACGAAGTGAGAGAGTGGCATGGACTTATATACACTACCAAATGTAAAATAGATAGCTAGTGGGAAGCAGCCGCATAGCACAGGGAGATCAGCTCAGTGCTTTGTGACCACCTAGAGGGATGGGATAGGGATGGTGGGAGGAAGATGCAAGAGGGAGGAGATATGGGGATATATGTGTATGTATAGCTGATTCACTTTGCTATAAAGCAGAAACCAACACATGATTGTAAAGCAATTATACTCCAATAAAGACGTTAAAAAAAAAAAAAGAAACCAAGCCTGGATGTCCCCCTCCATAGATTCTGATTTCACTGGTCTAAGGCTCAGAAACCAGGTATTCTTCAACTTTCCCAGATGATTTTAATATTCAGAGAGGGTTGTGGAAGTCTTACTTAGAAACAAAGACAACTACAAGCAGCAGGGATAAAGGAAAACATCAGATCCATAAAAATGCCAAGTGTATGGCTTGAACCATCCATATCTTTAGTTACTGAGAGTCATTATAACTTACTAGTAATACTATAATAATTATCTTATAAGGCAATACCTACTTTGTTCGCCAACATAACCATCCAGGCTGAGGGAGGTTGGCCCACTTAAATACAAAAGGTATGTCCATGAGAAACACAAAGCTACAAATCACCCCTAGGAAGATAGGGAGTGCTGGATTAAATAAAATCAGTTTCACAAAACTGAGGAACCTTCGTGAAGACTCTTGAATATGAATTCTGTCAGCAATGGCTAGTACAAGGCAAAGGGGTTAACAAGATGGAAGTGCGGACAAAAGCAGATTGAAAAATGTTTATTAGCAACATGTGGGCAACCTTCAAAAGGTAATCCAGCTATTTCCATGAATCCAGCTCTTGGCTATAAATTACAGAATGAAGGAGAGAGTAGTAAGTACAGTTCAAAAGAAGAGAATTCCCACCCAAAATAAAAAGGAGAAACCCACCCTCTTTTACTTGCCATCTTCATGGAAAGTTTTATGCTTTTTTTTGGCCCCCTTTCGTTCTCTCCTTGTCTCCTGACACCCTCTAATTAGTATCTCTGCCTCTGGCACCCGTGCTTGCTGTAGGTGGCTGGTGTGACATTGGATGCCTGCCCCTGCAGTGCAATTAGGCACCCTGCCGTGCACAAAGAAACCAGAAAGCCTGACCCAACTATTTTCCTATGAATGGAACGTGCTTTAACAAGATAAAAGATATTTGTGTGTGTCTATTTGTATAGAGATGTGCTATACATATAAACATAAATATAGGGGATTTTGTGCATGTGTATTGCATGTGAGCTCCTTAGTCTACTTAAAAGGTTCAGGGTCAGAAATATTTTGGTATGTCCTCAAATAGGACTGGAAACTCCCGAAAGACTAAACATTTGTCCTTCATGTTTGAAAGACTAAAAGAAGAGCATGAAAGTTCCTAAGCAAGCCAGAGTTGAGTGAAACTTTCTTGATCTTGAGATTCAAGAAGGTCCCAAGAAATAGTTAACCCTCTCCTTCCTCCAACTTCTTTAATGACATCTTAAGGTGGAACGTCTTCCTGTGCCTTGGAGACAGAAATCTGTGTCCCTGCACTTTTAGTCCTCTCCCACCTCCAGTGTAAGATGGAAAGAACTTATTTCCCACGGCCAGATATCCAATTAGTGTTTATCGAGTGATTACCAAGGACTGAACATTCTGCCTCTTTGATCAAAGGGCATTTCAAACCTCACTGAGGTTTATTTTCCAGAGAGCTATAACCACCCCACTGTGAGTGCTGTGATGCTGAAAGATGATGATGGTAATAATCAATGATGAAAAAATGGTGCCACAGAGGAGGATTTGCAAGGAGACAGTCTTCATGGGGGTGGTGACATATTTTGGAAAGTCCCAGTATTGATGCTGAAGGATTAGTGTTAGGGCCAGGGTAGTCAAAACATGGTGACTAGTTAGACCTATCAAAGCCCACTCAACTCTCTAAACTTTAATTATGCATGCTCTCTGCTACAGTCCTTACTGATGACCCAGACCTGGAAGGTAGGTTGTCCCCTTCTCCCAATGTCTGTCAGACCCTCGAGCTGGGAACTCTTTCATAAGGGCACTAATCCCAATCATGAGGGCTCCACACTCATGGTCTAATCACCTCCCAAAGGCTCCGCCTCCTAATACCACCACCTTTAGGGTTAGGATTTCAACAAATGAATTTTTGGGGGACACAGATATTCAGACCATAGAAGATATCAGCTCTAGTGCCTGAAGCAGAGCAGGGTAGCCAATTAATAAATGTTGAGCAAGTAAATGAATGGGTGTATCAACTACCCTAAGCATGCTATGGGTTCAGAGAAGGGAAAATCGCCAAGAGTTAACACAGAATGGATTGTTTTAATGGACGAGATGGAAACCCTCATGGAAGAATGAGTTGGACTGGGGACTGCAGAGAAGTATTCCATTTCAAAAGGACAGCATGAGTGTAGGAGTTCAGACACAACCGGCTGACAGTTGAGAGGAATGAGAACTTCCTAAAAAAATAGACGCAAGGGCTCATTTCCCCTGTAACCATCACATAAAATTTTGCCAACAGAAAAAAACCAATTTTACTTTCCAATGTAAGGGAAAGGAGTGACGTAGTGAATTTTAGCAACATCTCAGCTATTATTAGCTATGTAAGCCATTACCTTTTTGAGTTTACAGTCTTTAGCTGTGAGTACTCATGTGAGTTGACTTCCCATGAAAGGCCTAACATTTTAGATACAGCTCTGAACACATTCAGAGCCTCTGAATTCTCTGAGGTGAGAGAAGAGAGTTTATTCTGACAATTCCAGCTGAACATGAGGAAACAATGCCAAGCATGGACATACTAAAAGCCAGGGACCACAAACTCAAATGCCTTCTGGGGCCAGGCAGGTAAGGTGTGAGCGAAGCTGACAAGGTGTAAAACAGTAAGAAACAGCAATAGGCATGTGTCTTCTAGAGAGTGTGCAGCTCTCTTAAAGCATTCAAGCTAACTTTTAAAATCCACTTAGCTGGGACTTCCCTGGTGGTGAAGTGGTTAAGCATCCACCTGCTAATGCAGGGGACACGGGTTCGATCCCTGCTCTGGGAAGATCCCACATGCCACATAGCAACTAAGCCCATGTGCCGCAATGACTGAGCTTGCGCTCTAGAGGCCATGAGCCACAACTACTGAAGCCCACGCACTCTAGGACCCACGTGCCACAACTACTGAGCCCCGGTGCTGCAACTACTGAAGCCCGTGCTCCGCAACAAGGGAAGCCACCGCAATGAGAAGCCCGTGCACCGCAACGAAGAGTAGCCCCTACTCGCCACAACTAGAGAAAGCCCACGTGCAGCAATGAAAACCCAAAACAGCCTAAATTAATAAACAAAAATTTTAAAAAATCCACTTAGCTAACCAAAGAGATTATCTGTGAGCTGAACGGAACCTCTGGTTACCAGTTTGCAACTCACAGAGCAACAAAATATCTATATGCCATTGATATGTCCAAATAGCCTAGAATGCTTGAAAATTTAACCGAATAAAAAGATCTGTGAGATAAGGGATCTTTGTTTGTTCCCTGATGCATCCCAAGTGCCTGGACCAGATGCTGGTGCGTGATAGGCACTCAATAAATGTTTGCTGAATGAATGACTAGCCAATGTCCCAGAGACATTTCATAATGATTATCAGAAAAGAACTCAGTGACCATGAGGTTAGGTGTCTGGGTAGATAAAAGGAAGATTGTTCTGTTTTTCTCATGCTTCAAATTTAGTTGTGGCTTTACTGGCTGAGAACCTTGGAAACTTTGATAATTAAACAGATCCCAGTCCTCCATTTCAGTGGGGAGAAATTGTCTAGGATCTGTACGCTTTGACAGTCTCCCTCTGAGCTACATTCATAGAAGATGTATTCAATACAAATTAGACTGTGCAGGGAGATGTAAAGAGCCATTAAAACTACGCTGACTCAAAAGTCCATGCTTTTATAACCCAGAAGGTGATGAGATCAAACACTCTTAAAACCAAAGCTTGCTAAACCTTTTAAATGTAATTTCCACATAGGGATCATTGTGGTTCACAGGGGAAAGTGGGGTATGGCAATCATTTCCATATATTCTCAAATGCTTTGACATCACAATAAGGACGGTAGGTAGCAACTATATCCTAGACCTAAAAGTCACATTGTTTTCATCAATGTGACTAAAAGACTCAAGGATGGACTTAAGGATTCTAATTCTGCGTCCACTACCAACTGATGTGACCTTGAGCAAGCTGGTTTATCTCCAAAAAAGGTAAAGACCATAACCTGAAACTGATCTCTGGAACATAGCTTATATTTAAGAATGAATCAGTTTGCAAATTACTCTACCTTAGACAAAAAAATAAATACTAAGTTCTAACAACAGAAATGAGCACAGTTGCATAGTTTCATTAATGAAATGAACAAGCAAACACATTGAGGCATTTACGGCACACACTATCCGCGTCACAAAAGGAATCTATAAGGCTATGCCTGGAAAGAGAGACTACTGGCTCACCTATCAGAACGGGACTCCACTCCATTCTTTCGTGTTTTAACAATGCACTTTCTGTCATTTTTAGTGTTACTTCTTGGCTACGTATTTGAATATTTTGTAGTCTACCACAACTCTACTTTGGGCACCTCACCAAAAGAAAGAAAACGAGGTAAAGAAAGTGAGGCACGCTCTTTAAGAAAGACTGTTCATTCACCGTCTAATTTTTAAAAGAACATTTTCCTAAAGCTAAAAAAAGTTCTCAATAAATCTGTGTTTAATTCAAAATAATAAAGGGAAACACCTAGCCCAGTACCTGGAACATAGAAGTAACTTCGCGGTAGCCACGGTCACTATTATTTTAGAAAACAAAGCACAGTGTACGGCTTTGCTTTTCTCAAGGCAGGTCAAATACACTGCCTAAGATAGTTCTCAAATGCATCTGGGCATGAAAAGAATCTGATGAACGTGTTTAAAATATAGATTCTCAGGCCTCACTAAGTCAGATTATCTGGGAATCTAAAACCCCTGATTCTACATTTTAAGAAATCTCCCCAGGTTATTCTGAGGCAGATGGTCCATGCACTCACATAAGGGAAGCACTGCCCTAGATTTTTCATTAAACACCTGAAATTTTAAGAATCCAGTATATGTTACTAGAAAGAAAAAATATATATAGTATGTATGTGTGTGTGTGTGTATATATATATACACACATATAATCACACATATTTTATGTATATATACATATATGTGTGTGTATGTGTATGTGCGTGTATGTGTGTTGTGTGTGTGTGTATGTGTGTGTATCTGTGTGTGTATCTGTGTGTATTGTGTGTATGTGTGAGTGTGAGTGTGTGTATTAACAAAGATGCTTTGCTTGACGAAACTTTAGTCAGGCTCCTGAACCTCCTCCTAGGCCCATCTATGCACTTTCTTATAAAATCCAGTTCTAGCTAAAACTAAGCCAGTTTAGTGAGTTTTCCATCCTCCATATCTTATCACCCTCCATATCTGAGCAGGTTCCTCAGCCTCCACCATCCCCCAGGTGATGTCTGATCCTCTTGGCCTGTCTTCAGCAAGAATCCTGTTAGGTCAATTTAGCCAAAAATCCTCTCACACCTGACATTTTCTCTTAGTAATTTCCATCCACTGACCCCTACCCTGCTCCTTGGCTATAAATCCCCTTTTGCCCACACTATATTCAGAACTAAGCTTGGTTTTACACCGAGGTCTCTTCTCCTCTATTGGAATAGCCCTGAATAAAATCTGTTTTTACCTCTTTAACTACTGTCCAGCTTTTTCTTTGACATGTACATGTGTATGTATGTGCTTATGTATGTATGCATACATAGAGCCACACTTTTCATTGCCAATGACTGCTTCTCAAGGAGAAAGATCTTTGCCTTATGAGCATTTAAAAAGCACCACCCTGAACTAAAATGAGTGACTGAAGCCAATAAACCTCTTAAACTTAGCAGGGAATCATCTACACAAGGGAACTTTTAATCTCAATACTTAAATGCATTCATTGACTTCTATAAGTATGAAAAATAACAGATATAACTCATTTTTGACAACCAGATCTGAAAACTTGCCTTTGTGCTGAAAAAAAAAGAGAAACCTAGAAAATATTATCAAAAAGTGGGAAAGCTTCTGAAATTTCCCAGGATGGGTTGCAAAGTCTTTGTGTGCCCCCCTTCATCCCACTTTACAGCCTTTCCCACTGTGAACATGGTACTCAGGGCTTGACTATATACTAATGTTTAGACCATTTCATTAAAGGATTGGAGGGGAGGCCTGGGTACAAAGGAAAACTGGGAGATCCCCTCTGTGACTGGGGAGGCCACTTGAGTCAGCGGGAAGTTAACTGACTTTCGACTGGGGCTGCGGGTACTTGTTACATCCTAGGGAGAGACATATTTTACTGATGCTGCAGTCTGATCTGTACCTGTATTCTTAAATTTAAATAATTTAGAATAAAAATACTTCTTTTTCATTCTCTCTTTTGATTCACCATCTGCAGGGATGTTCTAATAGGAAAGCTGATCCCTCAAAACTTCAGAGACTTTGGGGCCTGAGGGGATGCTGAAACAATTCCAGCCCACGTAAGTAAGGATACAAACGGTGTTGTTCATTCTCTCTCTTCCCCTCTCCCTCTCCCCCTCCCTCCCTCTCTCCCAGCCGTAAGAAAAGATGAATGAGCTGGGCCTGCTAACATTTTCCTGGACCCCATAGCTTTAAAGGACGAGCTCCAAGGTCTATGCCTAAGATTAGGATAGAATCGCGGGATACTTATCTTTTAAAAATTTGATACGCCAAGGCAATGATAATTGTCAGAATTCATGGGTCTCATCCATTACTGACCAGCTACATTAGGATGATTATAGTTTTATTATAAGTAGCAAATGGACAGAGATTTTCATGTGACTTAGAAAACGACATGATTGTTAGTTAACAATCCACATGGGAAGACAGTTGAACATAATTTTACAGACATGACCCATGGTATACTTACAAATGGGTAAAGAAAACATCTCTGGCAGAAGCTTTATGATAAGTGAAGAAAGCAGATACAAAATGGGGTAAAACTATGCTGTTCACCAGTGTCTTCTGAGAAAGTACCAGCTGCAGCATGGTGGCCTGGTACATAGGTGCCACAAAAATTATTTACTAAACAAATGATTTGAGCTATGGAAGATGCATTGGAAAAAAATACTGGAAGGAAAATGTCCGTGTGTTAACAGTGTTTTCCTGTCTCGTTTTTGTATTCTTTGTACACATTTTCTACAATAAGCATGTATTACTTTTATAATTTGAAAAAATAAATAAAAACAAACAAGGTCTTTTTGTTTTCTGATTCTTCGGTTTTCTCCCATCTGAAAACTTTGAGGTCTGTTTTCCTACAGCTGGCAATTCCTTTTGTATTTTATCCCATGAAGGAATATTCTTTTCCAATATTGAGAGTACAACTCTAGAGAGAAAAAGATGCCCTTTAGCTAGAAGAGCTTAAGACCAACTAAGAAAGTTAAGATAGAACGTAACAGAAAACTACAGCCGGGCTTGCTAACAACCAAACAGGAGCAAGTAAATAGAACAGGAAAATCTGTCCACAGAGTAGGAAATGACAGTATTTCATCAGGTTAGTGCGCTCCGCTGCTGCCATTTACTTCATTATCATTGTGGTGTAAAAGCTGGGAGAACTGAAGAAAACTCTGCAGGCTGGCTGAGGTTTTCTGAGCGTTAATTTGTATCCACTCATTCCATCACTCATGTTATTGTCACACGCTTGTCAGTCACAGTGCCTTTGTATGAGGCTGGTTGAGATTCAGATCAAACGTGTGGCAGATAAAAGACTCCTGAAGTTCTTCCAGTCTTAAAAGACTTTGCAGATTGGACTGACTTTTACTTAAGCGAAAGAATCTCATCAACGACAAAACCTAAGGCATTCAACAGCACAACTCCTGATGAGCTGAAATGCCCTTGGGGAGACCAACGATGGCAGCCTCCGCAGGGCCTGGAGATCAAGACTAATGAGTGGTGCGAGGGGGAGAGAATCTTTCATTTTGTGTAATATGCTCTATTTACATTTGTATAGAAAATTTCAAAATCCTTTCAGAGCATTAATCACTTTGATCTCTGTTACCACCCTTTCAAGTAAATACGGCAGAGCACATCATCCTCCTTTCACTGACGGATAGACTGAGGACCCCGGAGATGGAGTACCTCGTAGACCTTTACACTGTTTTCTGGGAGGAAACTGAAGCAGGCCTGGAACTGGGTTCAGTGCCCTTTCAACATGCCTCACCACCTTTATATGCCCTGCAGGAATTGAAAGAGTGGAAATGCTCACACCTATGGCACTGAGATACTCTTAACTGTCATTGGCATTAGGTGCACAGTCCCTGGTAATTGATCCAGTTTGATGTGTACACGGGCAAGTAATTTTCTGTTAGACATCATCATCGTTAGCATTCAACAATTAAAATTCTCATCCCTTTAGCCCGGAAAAGCCAATGGAGAAGCTGTTCAGGTAGCTCTGATCCAAATTTCACAGATCCAAGAGGCTTGGTTTTTCCATCGAAGGTATAGTAAAGCATATAAATAATTGGCCCTGGAGCGCCGCTGAATGGCTGACCCTTCTGAGGCTTGCCGGCCACCGTGGGTTGTTCTGTTCAGACTGTCATCTGGCAGCTGCAGCTTTCAAGCAATTACCCATGGCCACTTAGTGACAGCATTAGGAAAGTTACGTTGGGATAGCTCCCAACTCGTAATTTACCTCTCAATAAAAATGGAAAGTTAAAAAGAAAACTAGCTTGGCTGTGGCCTCTAAGTGTTTTTGAAAGACCCAGCTGGGGCAGGGGGGTATGAAGGAAGCCATCTGACCAAGAACTTGGATTAGCTGGAGATGTTGGGGGAGGACCTGGAGAGCCCCAGGAGCTCTTTGCAGGGGACAAAGGAGCTACAGGGGTTTTAAGAGGAGGAAGTGGAAAATTTGTGCTTATCCAGAGGGCGCTTCTCTCTTACAGATGCTCAGACTAGACCCTGTGATCTCTGCCTTTTTTAGGCACGTTTTCTTTCCTCTCATTTGATAGTGCATCTTAGACCTGGTGCCATCAATGTAAACGTTTAGGACTCTATTTTGTAATGTCGGGGAATTCTTATTGCTACATGTGACCATTTCAGATGCCCTAACTGAAAGAAAGTCAACTTTATCTTAATTTTGAATCCTGTAAGTTGATTATTTGTTTGAAAAATTATTTCAGATTCAAAGAACTTTATAAGAACTATAATCAAAAGAAAAAAAGGAAGTGGGGGGAGAAACCACCCACCATGCTACCACCCTAGCGTTCACTTTTCCCCCATACACTCATTTCAGGGAATTTTTAAAAATTATTTATTTATTTTTGGCTGCCTTGGGTCTTTGTTGCTGCGTGCGGGCTTTCTCTAGCTGCGAGGAGTGGTGGCTACTCTTCGTTGCGGTGCGTGAGCTTCTCATTATGGTGGCTTCTCTTGTTGTGGAGCGTGGGCTCTAGGCATGTGGGCTTAAGTAAGTTGTGGTGTGCGGGCTCAGTAGTTGTGGCTCGCGGGCTGTAGAGCACAGGCTCAGTAGTTGAGGCGCACGGGCTTAGCCACCCTGAGGCATGTGGGATCTTCCCGGACCAGGGCTCGAACCCGTGTCCCCTGCATTGGCAGGTGGATTCTTAACCACTGTGCTACCAGGGCAATCCCTCAGGGAATTTTTTAAAAAGAAGTTTCCCACTAAAGATGCTGCATATTTCACGGGACAGGGCTTCAGCACAGCAATCAGGATAAAGTGGCAGGCTTAGGGAGGGTGACTATCGTTTTAAACATGAGTGAATTCCAGAACTCTCCCAGAAGTCCTCAGCTGGTTAATGCTTAGCCGCTTCTCCAACCTCCAGCTCTGTAGGTTCTCCCACCTCCCCTGGTTCTGTTCCAAGAATTCTTGACATTGGAAATTAGCTCAGCTCCTTAAAATTTAAGCAAGACTTAATTTAAACAAATGGTTCAGTTACCATCTGGGAAAGGCCTGGCAGAGAGGTAGAAAAACCCTCTAAAACGTTTAATCGGTTTTACTCTACATTTTCCTAATATTTTGCGTTGTGTGCCTCTTTCTTGTTAGCTGTTAGTAAGTCTTCATTTTCTCCCTGCCCACTTTCACCTGTTTAACTTGAATTTCTGTGCATCTTCCTTCTCTCTCCAGTTTCCCTCCTTTTGATTTTTTCTTCCTTCCCCTTCTGATGGGCTGCTAATGTAGTGTACAGCACATCCTCATAGGCTTATTAGGAAAGGTTCCTGCAGGAAGTGTTGCTTTTTTGATCATCCTGGGCAGCAACATCTTCATCGGTCGATAGGAGAGGGACAAAAGTGCTAACTCTGGTTATGATTTCATTTCTCATCCTATTTCTAATTTTTAAAAGCTGACAGACACCAAAAGCAAAGGTAACAGAAGCAAAAATAAAACAAGTGGGACTACATCAAACTAAAAAGCTTCTGCAGAGCAAAGAAAATCATCAACAAAATGAAAAGGCAACGTACTAAGCGGGAGAGAATATTTTCAAATCATGTATCTGATAAGGGGTTAATAGCCAAAATATATTAAGAACTCGTACAACTCAATAGCAGGAAACCGAACAATTGGATTAAAAAATGGGCAGAGGCAAAAAAAAAAACAAAAAACAACAAAAAAAAACGGCTTCCCTGGTGGTGCAGTGGTTGAGAGTCCGCCTGCCGATGCAGGGGACACGGGTTCGTGCCCCGGTCCGGGAAGATCCCACGTGCCGCAGAGCGGCTGGGCCCGTGAGCCATGGCCGCTGAGCCTGCGCGTCTGGAGCCTGTGCTCCGCAACGGGAGAGGCCACAACAGTGAGAGGTCCGCATACGGCAAAAAATCAAAATAAAAATTAAATAAATAAATAAAATAAAATAAAAATTGGGCAGAGGATTTGAATAGACATTTTTCCAAAGAAAACATGCAGATGGCCAATAGGTACATGGAAAGGACTCAACACTACTCATCTTCAGGGAGATGTAAATCAAAACCATAATGAGATATCACTTCACACCTGTCAGAACGACACTCATCAAAGATAAGAAATGGTAAGTGTTAGGAAGAATATGGAGAAAGGGGAACCCTGTGCTCTGTTGGTAGGAACCGTGAATTAGTGCAGCCACTAAGGAAAAGAGTATGGAGGTTCCTCAAAAAATTAAAAATAGAGCTATCATAGGATCCAGCAATCCCACTTCTGGGTATTTATCTGAAGAAAACAACACTAACTGAAAAAGATATCTACACCCACATATTCATCGCAGTATTGTTGACAATAGCCAGGACATAGAAACAACCTAAGTGTCCACCGATGGATGAATAAAGAAATACATACATACAATGGAATATTGTTCAGCCATAAAAATGGGAAATCTTGCCATCTGAAACAACACAGATGGACCTTGAGGGCATTATGCTAAGTAAAATAAGTCAGACAGAGAAAGACAATACCATATGATCTCACTTAGAGCTAGAATCACACACACACACACACACACACACACACACACACACACACAAAAGAACTCATAGATACAGAGAACAGATTGGTGGTTGCCAGAGAAAGGGATTGGGGTGGGTGAAATAGGTGAAGGGGTCAAAAGGGACAAACTTCCAGTTATAATATAAATAAGTCCCAGGGATGTAATAGACAGCATGGTGACTATAGCTAATAATACTGTATTGTATATTTGAACGTTGCTGAGAGAGTAGCTCTTAAAAGTGCTCATCACAAGAAAAAGAAATGTGTAATTATGTGTGGTGATAAATGTTAACTAGGCTTGTTGTGGTGATCATCTCGCAATATATACAAATATCGAATCATTATACAGTACACTTGAAACTAATATAATGTTATGTCAACTATATCTCAACAAAAAATAAATTAAAAGCTGACAAATATCACAGACATCACAAAATCCAGACACAGCATTACATTATTAAAATAATATCTATATTATGTATTTTATAGAAATTATATAAATATACATATAAATTATATAACGTACTTATGGAATGTATCTATATAATGTATTAATGTATTGACTGACCGGTCCACCATTATTTTTTCGTACATTTTTGGTTATGAACTTTTTACATAAAAATGATTTTTGTAATATCAAATAGAAGCAAGCAACTCACTATTCTCAATGTCACATAAGTTTTTTGGATTGTTGTCAAACTTAGGAAAACTACTAAGTTTTTGTTTCAGGAGTAAGTCTTAAGATTTCAAGGCATTAATCATTTTAAATACTGTAAATTGAAGTAACTTATGAATCAGTCTGTCATAGATGTCCTTGTAGTGGCCCATTATGATTTTTAAAAAATTTTTGATCTCTGGCAGGATAAAACCTCCACTTTGACCCAACAGCAATGAGAACTAAATCTTTTACTTACAATACTAAAGTTCTAATGACTGCACAAGTTTTATACAGACTTGCTTCTGGCTGTGTACATTTCAAACCAGTTTCTTCTTCGTTACAGATATACTTTGGTGTTGCGCAGCCTTGTTTTACAATGCCAGGTGAGGAAGCATGGTAGACCATAGGGATATTCATAAAAGCCCTCCCCATACTGGGACAATTAGCGTGACTTATTTCTACAGGAAAAAAATGGGAACCAAATAAATATATCTCATGAAATCCAAACCAAATGTTCGTGCAATTCAGCTTTCTCTTAGCTGGATCCCCAAAATGACGGTCGCCACCTCTGACGACACCAGATGTAAAAAGTCATTAGAGGGCAAGTTGAAGAGGAAAAAGTGTTTTTAATGGATTACAGTTAAAATACCTTATTATTTCCCGATTTTACAAGAACACTTGACACGTGAACACATTCCTGGTCATGCTCGGGACCTTGCAAGAAGCCATACAAATGATAACTCTGAACCTGCAGCTTTACTTGCTTCACTATGAATCTGCCTCTGCGATAGACTAAATTCAACTTGGGCTTTTTTAGAGAGAGAAAAAAGCTTTAAGGACAACAGAAAACTTATTCTGTAATGAGAACTAAATTCAGTTGCTTTTGCATATTTCAGCAGACAAAACTCATAACTTTCGTACAGTGGCTGTCTGTATAGATGCAGCTATTGAGTGAAATTTCAGACCCATAGGTTATGAGAGGCACACGGTGACAGTGAAGGGAAGGGTGGCTTGTTGAACCAAGGAACTGGTGAAGCAGAGCAAGTGGGAATCACTTCAGTTCAGACCCCAGGCAATTCTGGCCTTGCTTCCGGCCCCCCAGTGTTACCCAAGATATTGAGAGAATCACCATCTCATCTTCGGCAAGCAACTTCTTTCAAAACCAAACCAAGCAAACAACAGTGAAAACATCAACCTTTCTTCCTCTTCCATCTCACCCAAAAACCTCATCCTTTCCTTGTCAAATGCTTAACCCAGCTGATAGGAGAAAGGAGAGTTCTTTTTGTTTGTTTGCTGGATTGGAAGGCACCTTAACTTCTGCTTTGGAGTCTACTTTGATTAGACACGCCCCTTTATAATGGGCTCTGATGTCCATCTTCTGGGTCTCCACACTAAGAAACCAGTGAAAACTCTTCCACAGCAGGTTAGGGAACATGGGTTGATCCAAGATGGATCTTCATGATATCAACAGTGGTGGAGGGGGATCTGTGTTCCTTTGCTCAGTGGGTATGTTCTTTCCTTTTTGAAACTGTGCTCTTTGTAGGTTTTGACCCTGGAGAGTAGAAGGGAGAAGCTCAAAAACCTAGTGATGTGTAGAAGTGAAATATGACATTGCTGAGCTGTTTTCCTCACAGCTATCTCCCACTCTAATTTCCCTAACGAAACAACATCCAAGAATCAAAAACCACAGTTCACAAATTCATTCATAAAAATTCATTCACAAATATTTGTTAAATGCCAGCATTGAAGATGTAGCAGTGCACAGGGCAAAGTTTCTGTCCTCACGCTCATGACATTCTAACGAGTGAGGCCCTAAGCTGGGAATGAGAGAAGCGACAGCTTAGTGCGAAGTAGGGCATGGTGGAAGATGAGGAGGGAGAAGTGCCCTGGGTCACAGCCGCTAGAGCTTCAAGGGCCACAGTTAGGGCTTTGGATTTTACTCTAATCCATTGGAAAGTTTGTGACATCATCTGGTTATTTTAAACGGCCCACTCTGGCTGCTGTACTGAGAATAGACTGTAGGGGGCGCGCAGAGGCAAGAAGCTCTGTTTAGAGGTCGTCGGAATAAGAAGAGAGAGCTGAAGGCGGCTTGGTCTAGGGAGGTCACTGTGAATCCGCTTTTGTACGTCAGTACAAGGAACTGAGAGCTCACTGATACACAGCAATGAGCAATGTTTGACCAAGTCTGGACCCAAAACCCCTGCTGAATTTGCAAAGCCTCCTAGCTATGTTTCCCACAAATTTTCTGCATCTAACTCCAAACTGATGATTGCAGAACTTGCATATCATCACAGCAGGGGTTAGACTGACAGACCGAGTGCCCACGCTTCCCTTTCTCATTTGTACAAACTGCACAGTGGATGACAAAGTTTTGGGGGCCAGACAGACCCGGGCTGGAGTCCATACTCTGCCAAGGAGAGCAGAGCAACTCTGGGCAAGTTCTTAACCTCAGAGTCTCCGTTTCACAGGGTGGAAATGGAGAGACTGTTGCCATCAAGTTGTGGGAAGGACAAATTAGAATTATGTAAGTAAGAGTTTAGCAGAGTGGAGGGCATTTGATAGAAATCGGATCCAAAATATAGCCACATCAGTGTGAAAACGGCCACTTTCTGCACTTTGGAGGTAAAATTTCTTCTGCAATTTTCTAATTACCTGCTGAAACATCTTTTGGAATAGTACCCAGATTCCTGGCAAGTCTCTAGGAAACTGACTTGATCTGGCTGATTCTCTAAATTAGCGTATTTCCAAGTAGGGACTGCACCGATTGTGACACCAGAGGTGCTTGTTAAAATGCACATTCTTGGGCAGCGTCCCATTAGTTCCAAACAAGAAACTCGACGGCGAGGGCCAGGATCTGCATTTAAGGCTCCTCACCGGTCGTGCTGCCTTTCAAGAACCATCCCCCTGCGAGCTCCAGGTAGGTCCGGGGAGAAGGGGCCCCAGGACACACCCCAACGGCCATGGAAGCGTTGGAGCCAGGGCTCCGCCGTGCTTTGCAAAAAAAGCCCCCTCTGCCTCCACCGCGGCGGCCGCAGGAGGCTCCGCCGCCGACGGGAACAATTTTCATCTGGGGAACATCTCAGTCCTTTTGGTCGTTGCAGTTATTTACCTCTTGGTTTAGTGTCCCCTCCCGCAGCCCCCGACTCCCACCGCAGGCCAAGCCGGGCAGCGCACGGCCTTCGCGCACCTTGCAGGCTCTCACTTTCCTGACCACAGCGACACCTGCTGAGGCAACGCAGTATGTGCATGCGCAACGCGGAGATGGAGCCTCTGGCTGAGCATCCCGGCGGCCGCGCGCGGGGCAGGGGGACCGCACAGGGCAAGGAACGCAGGCCGGTCGCCTGGCTAAGGATCGTCGGGGCCGCTGCCCGGCGGGGGGGGGGCGGGGGCGTAGGGGAATTTCAGAGTGGGCCCCGCTGGCCCGCGAGATCTTGCTAGAGGACCAAGTGTCTTTTTAGAAAATCGAAGGACCGGCGCCCTCCTGCGCCCGCCAGCCGATTAGCGTTTCCGTTAGAGTGAAATGAGCCTCACAGAAAGGGAAGGATGCGACCCTGTAGTCCAGGATGAAAAAAGATGCTGCAATCCCCTTGCCGCTCCCTGCCAGTCGGGGCTTGGAGCCACGGCTCCTGCTACCACTCCGCCCTGTTTATGTTGGTCTCTGCGCCTATCTCATCACTATTCCCCAAGCGGTAACTCTGCAGGAGAACCTAAAAAATTAGGTAGAGTGGGAAATGTCCCTGGGAACAATTGAAGGAAGGCAGCAAAAGAGGGGACAGATGTAGAGGAAAGCGAGATAAATCAAGAGAGCTTTCTTAGAAAGGTTTAATCAGACAGGAGGAGGGCAGAAGTGAATGGGATCCTAGCCCATGACACTTCCCTCCACACCTCCCACAGCCACTCCATCTTTCTCTCCTTGCTCTTGAGTGGTGCCTGGAGGCACAGGACTTGACACTGAAGTCCCCCTCACTTGGGTATCGTAGCTTGGGCAGCTGTAACAAATATATTGGTCACTAGGTGACTTAGAAATTTGTATCACAGTTCTGGAGGCTGGGAGGAAAGAGATCAGGGTGCCAGTATGGTTGGGTTCTGGTAAGACCCTCTTCCTGGTTTGCAGCCCAAGGACTTCTTGTAGTGTCCTCACATGGTGGATAGCAGACGGAAGTAGTAAGCTCTGTCTCTACTTAAGAGGGCACTAATCCCATTCACAGGGCTCCACCCTCATGACCTAATTTCATTCCAAAGGCCAAATACTATCACTTTGGGGATTAGGGCTTATGAGATTTTGGGGTGTGGGGGGGATGCAGTCCATAAAAAGGGCCCCTCAGGATATCTGGGGGGATCCTGAGATAGAAGTAATTTAGTCTGTCACATTAGGTATTATCACCTTGGGTTCCTTCCACTCTCAGCTCTATGAGATATGAGACTTTGTGTCCCTGTTGTACCCCAGTGCCTGGCATATAATAGCTGCTTAATACGTATTTGTTCAATGGACAATTCTAAAACACACTAATTTGGAGTTTACTGTGTGCCAGGCAGTGTTTTAAGATCTTCACCTATAGTAACCCACTAATTCCTCACTACAACTGTAGGAGGTAAGGTTTTCAGATAAGGAAAGCCAGTCATCCCATAATGTACATGGGGTCACACTATGGAGTCCTCACAGCTAACCAGGGCACCACACTGCCTCTTATGAATGAATTCATAAGGTTTTCTGGAAAAAGATATAGGCTTTTGGGCTGCAAAAGGCCTTAGTAACGAGGAGGCCTTCTGACTTAATGTTGGGGAAGAAGTGGAGCTGAGCCCTGGGGTCTCTAGGCTCCTAGACGAATTTCTGGCACCTCACCCACAGTAACCAGCCCCTAGGGGCTCTTTCTCATGCTTCTGGCTATGGCCATGGTTCTCAACTTGGTCTACACATTGGAGTCCCCTGCAAGAGCTTTTTTTAAAAAAACCCAGTGGCTCAGGCCACCCCTTAACACTAACTGAATCAGAATCTTTAAGGTTGAGTCCCAGCCATCATTTCAGTACTTCTGAAAGTTTCCCCGGTGATTCCAACGTGCAGGTAAAGCTGAGGATATGGGGAGTTGGCTGGGGGACAGGAACCTTGTTCTTAAACTGTGGCCATTAATCACTGATTCAGAATCACTGGGTTTGCTTGTCTACAGTATAGATTTTTGGGTTCCATCCAGATTTACTGAATCTCAATCTCTTGGAGTGGGTCACAGGATCTGCTCAAAAGAAGAAACAAAACACAAGCTCCCAGAGATTTACATGCACTCTGGAGTATGAGAACTGCTAGGGCAGCTGTTTTTAAAGTACGGACCACCAGCAGCAGCAGCATCACCTGGAACCTGTCAGAAATACAAATGCATTGGCTCCACCGCTGACCTCCTGCACCAGAAACTGGGAATGGGGTCCAGCAGTCTGCATTCAATGAGGCTCCAGTCATCTTGGTGCCCGCCGCAGTTTGCAAACCACTTCTCTGAATAAAGGGCCTCTGGTTCGAATCCCAGCTTGGTCACTCACTAGCCATGTGACCCCGGAAAGCTTATCTAACTCCTCTGTGCTTCAGTTTCTTCATTTGTTAGTTGGGTATGGGGTGTTATTGGTTGAATTATGTTCTCCCAAATGCATATGCTGAAGCCCTCACGCCCAATACCTCAAAATGTGACCTTATTTGGAAATAGAGTCATCGCAGATGTAATTAGTTAAGATGAGGTCCTACTGGAGTAGTGTGGGTTCCTAATCCGATATGACTAGTGTCCTTATAAAACGGGGAAATTTGGAGACAGACAAGCACACAGGGAGAATGTCCCATGAAGAAAGGTGTTATATTGCCACAAGCCAAGGATCTACCAGAAACTAAGAGAGAGACACCTGGAATACATCTTTCACTAATACCACAGAGGGAAAAGGGCTCTGCCCACACCTTGATTTGGGACTCTCGGTCCCAAAGAACTGTGAGACAATACATTTCTGTTTAAGCCACTCTGTCTCTGGTACTTTTTGACGGCAGTGCTAGCAAACTAATTTGGGGGCATTTGGGATGAGACACGGAGCACAATGCCTGTACTAGTGGTTTCCCAATAAGTGGGAGATTTTGTTATTTAAAAATAAGGGAGGAGAGTGATTCTGTACACTGTCTCCTTAAGTAGGGGTTAAACCTGAGAATCAAGAAATGAAACAAAGCCAAACATTCCACCCAGTGGACTGAGGCCGGGGTGGGTGGCAGTGGTGGTGTGAGTCAAACCTCCCCGGCCCTGGCTGGAGGCTAACAAACAGTGGACAGATGGTCACCATTTCTGGTCACTCCCGATCTGGATAAGAACCAAATGAGGGATCCAGAGGCAATGGCGTGTTCAGCTCTGATGTAGCTGTCCTCATCTCTAAAGCTCTCTGTGGAGGCCTCAGCTGCCTTCCATGAATTGTCCCAGCCCTTCCTGGTCAAAAGCATCCCTGTCCCGGGGACCAGAGTCTATTACCAGTCCCCTGATCTACTCAGATCCTCCAAAACTGTGTGTGTGTGTGTGTGTGTGTGTGTGTGTGTGTGTGTGTGTGTGTGAGTGAGTGAGTGAGTGAGAGAAAGAGAGAGAGAGAGAGAGAGAGAGAGAGAGAGATTGAGATTTATTGAATCACCTGAAATGAAATGAATATTAGTGAAGCAGAACAAAAGTTCCCTTCATCACTCTCACAGCGTAGTTATGTGGCTGATGGTTAGACAGTGCCCAGCCTCTGTAAACGAGTAACTTCTTTCGCTTCTGTTTGTTCACCAGAGAGCAGGAAGGAGCCAGGCTGCTTCAGACTTCCTTCTGGGCATGTTACCTGAGCAATTGGGGATCCACTTCTTTCCTGCCAGCCCCATTCTACACCATGCCTGGCACTGGAGATTGGAGCCCATTTTGTAAGAGTTTGTCCCAAGGCAGCTGGCAAGCCAGGTTTATCAAGGGAGTGGGGTCTCATGCAATTTCCAAGGTGCTTTCCATTTTAAAGCCTGCACCACTTCTTCCAATTCACCAAGGAGGTAGAGATCATCTGAGGGACGGTGTTCCCCAGTAGCAGCTGCTCAGGGACAAAGGGAATCATCCCAGCAGGCTGGGCTGACTTCCACCACTGCCCTAGGACCTGCGCAATTTCATGGCAGCTTGGGGGAGTTAATCAGGCTCAATCATGCCATATCCTCACAAGTGTGACCCTTAGGCCTGCTGTTAGCTGACTTCAGTAGTTAACAGTGAGAGGCCTTCTGTTCCAATAGGAAGCTAGCATTCCAACCAACTGTAGAGTTTAAATTAAAACTGCCTACTGACATCACATCCAGTTCTTGAATATTCTCTTTTCCCTCCAGGCAGTAAGGGAAATAAGGGGCACCAGTCTTGAGTTAGTAAGACTCTACGGTGTGAGCTTGTGCAATTACGCAACCTCTCTGAATATCAGGGCTCTGGTTTTTCTCCTTTAAAATGGATTTAATACCTCTTTGGCTTTTCTCATAAGGCCGTTAAAATTCAAGGAGGCTGTGCATGTAAACAATAAAGGGTGATACACATGTAAGCACTGCACAGTAAGGAAATGGGTCATGGCATTGTAAACGTATCCTATCCTGCTTGTTGGGTGGGGTTCATTGACCTGGGTATAATGGCTTTGCTTATGTCTTTAAAGAATGCAGATGAAATTCAACAGTAAAGTAGCAGATTGAATAAGGGCAGACTGAAGAGAACTAACACCTATGGGCATTATCTCATTTAGTTCACTCAAAAATCAAGTGAAAGAGAAGCTGTAACCGAGTAGAACCCTATGGGGTCTTTCGAGGACAGACCCCCTCAAGTCCTCTGCCTGCCTCTTGTTTGTAGAAAAACTTTAGCCTCCTAGGCCTTCCCGGAGTTCCAAAGAATACATTTAATTAGAGACATGAGAAGATGCAGAAGCAAAGGGAAACGTCAAGCAAGACAAAATAATGGTAATTTAGCCATTAAACAAAGTCGAGGACCTTTAGTTCCTCCTCAAAGACTGTAGATAATATTCTGAGCCAAATCCTTTGAGCTGTTTTGCAGCTACTGAAACCCCACCAGGTGGAAGAAGTTAACTGCACGCTGCCCACAAGCACGTAGACCCACCCCAGACCAGCTGAAACCAAAAGGTTGATGTTGTTAACTCCCAATTACCTCACCACGAGCTGATCACGCATTCCCAACTCCCCTCCTTTACCTGTCTCTAAAAACCTTTCCCTGGGGGCGCAGTGGTTGAGAGTCCGCCCACCGATGCAGGGAACACGGGTTTGAGCCCCGGTCCGGGAAGATCCCACGTGCCGCGGAGCGGCTGGGCCCGTGAGAACTCCTTGCTTGGTGCCCTGAGATAAACCGCACTTTCCTTCACCACGACCTGGTGTCAGTAGACGGGCTTTACTTTGCACAGGCCAGTGGACCCATTTGGTTCAGTTACAAAGTAATGAACCAAATGTTAAAACAGAGGTTCCCAAACTTTCTCAGTTCGTGGTCCTCCTAGTGTGTCAGCATCCCTAGGAAAGGAAATACCTAACTGTTCTATTTATTATGTAGTCAGGTTCAAACAATTTAATCCACATTGATAGTCTAACTACTTAGTACCTGTTGGGCCCTGCACATCTTCACAGATTTTAGAATCAGATACAATGGCCAACTCATTTCTCCTTCCACATTCCTTTCATACAGTGCTAGTATTTTATCACAGCTGCAATTTTTGCTTGTCATTAACATGACATCAACAGAAGGCACGTAGTGATTTAAGATTGAAAATGAACTGTCTCAAGCTAGTGGTTCACACAGCATTGGACCAATGTTGCTGTGTTTCCCAGGAAATGTCAAAGTATCCCAGAGAACCCCCTGTGAATTCACTAGGGTGCCTCAGTGCACAGGTTGGGAACTAAGGTAAAAAACTAATGCTCAGAGGTGTGAAGTAACTTCCAGTCAGAGCTTTTCAAATGTTAACATGCACAGGGATGCCCTGGGGGTCTTGTTACACTGTGGGCTCTGATTCAGCAGGTCTGGAATGGGGCCCGAGAGGCAGCTTTTCTAACAAGCTCCCCCTGAGTTTGGAGGATACGGCCAGTTCATGAACCACGCTCTAAGTGGTGAGGCTTTAAGTGAAGCAGCCAGGAGAGGTAGGGCAGTGAACAGTCCACATCTCCAAAGCCCATGCTCCTTCCCACAACCATACTGCTTCTCATATAACTTCTAGAAATTAGAACTTCTAGAAATTAGAATTCCAGTTTCTAGCTCTGCCCATAATGAGGCTTGAAAGTTCTCTCTCCCATCCACAAAATAACCAAGAAAGCTGAACAAACCAAAATTCAACAACTCCTCTTAGGTCCGTCAGAGAACTGAGGTCACAGGACAAGCCACTGCCCCCAAATCTGGAGAGACCAACAGGCAGACGCAGAGAATTACAACTTACCAGAGCAGAAACGTCCATGGAAACCAGTGCCCGGGAAGGAAAGGCTGAAGTGTATTTGATGACTTGCTGGAGAGTTAAAGCTCCTGGGAGGCGCCCACACTTCTGTGTGTTACCTGAAGGAGCCCTGCCAGGCTCTCACAGGGAAGATCAGAGAAAAAGCCCCTCCTACTTCTGAGCAGGGGAGGGGGAAAATAGCCTTTATTAAATACACCTGGAGAATTCCATTCTTCTTAATTAACAATGCCTGCCCTCAAAAGAAACCAATTTACCAGAGCCTAACCTGCTGAGGTTTTACCAGATTCTAACCAACCTGGGGAAATGGAAATACCCAACTCAGCCCTCTCTAGCCTCCCTGTCTTGCCGAAAAGGGAAGCAAACAAAACAAAACTGAGAAGCTCTTGTGAAGGTCACAGCCCGGACCCAGGCTCACTAAAAGGGCTGTGATCTAATCACAGGACCATAGACGCTTTCCCTCCATATCACCTTCCACATCACTAGGGCTCCCTATAACAACCGGGGGATACACCTGGGAGAACTGTGCCTCTCAGAAGATTTAAGAAGCCTCTGGGGAAATCCAAGGGCAACAGGAGAGGTAAAAACAAGGACACTGGAGGAAAGATTAGCCTCTAACACCTACAGCTCCAGCAAACAGAAAACACAGCCCAACCCCAAGCCAGATAAACACAAAGCCTCACACTAATGGCCTGTTTCCTTCAGTTCCTTGTACCCAGTACTTCATGTCCCGGCTCAGGACAAAAAAAATTATAAGGCACGCTAAAAGGCAAAAACCACAATCTGAAGAGCCTCCAAACCCCGGGCCCATGTTTCATTGTCCCATCAGACTTCACTTACAAAACACAAATTCAAAACTAAAATAATTCAGAGCCTCAGGACAGAAACCACAGAGCATTACAGCCCAAGCAGGCCACATGTCTGTGAAGCCAGCCTGCACGTCAATCACAGTCTGGTCAGCAAGTGTGACTCCGGTTATTCACAGCTGAACTGTGTCTGCTTCAGATCCTGCCCGAGAACCAAGTTCTGGAAAGCACGGAGTTTTGAGCAGTTGGTCTTACCGCATCCACCGTGTTTTCCTTCAAATCACAGTACAGGCAGACCTCAGAGCTATGGTGGATTTGGTTCCAGACGATCACCATAGAGTGAATGTCACAACAAAGCAAGTCACAAATTTTTGGATTTCCCAGTGCATATAAAAGTTATGTTCAGTGTGCAATAGCATTACATCTTAAAAAATAACGTACATACCTTAAGTTTGAAATACCTTAATGCTAAAAAATGCTAACCATCATCTGAGCCTCCAGCAAGGTGTAGCGGTAACATCAAAGATCACTGATCACGGATCATGACAACAAATACAATAATGAAAAAGTCTGAAATATTTTGAGAATTACCAAAATGTGATACAGAAACACAAAATGAGCAAATGCTATTGGAAAAATGGCACTGAGACACTTGCTCCACGCAGGGTTGTCACAAACCTTCAATTGTGTAAAATATCTGTAAAGCACAATAAAGCAGAGTACAATAAAACGAGGTCTGCCTGTACTGTTCCTGGGACCACCTGTAGCTCAGCGGGCCTGTGGTAGCCCACGTGGTTTCTCACTAGACGCATGCCTTGGCCCTGAGGGCAAACCCTCTGTCCTGCTGCAGGACAGAGCCCCCAGTCCTGCGTATGTATCTGCCATGCTCCATCACACACTGAGGGATGTCTCCTCAGTGCAGGCACGCTTAGCTGTTTTCAGATGGAAACAGTATGTATGAAACACTGCATGTCATTTGCAGAAGCAATTCAACCGAAAGACACTCTCATAAGATACTTACTTAAAGCAAATCAAAGCTATTCAGTAAGACAAACAGTAAAACACGGGCGACATTATCTCACTGCAAAGAGGACTGCCTCACCGACAGACACTCATGGCCATGAGAACATAAGTAAAAACGCAACAAATCCCTGGTCCCAGTGGGTGTTCTGTCAGCCATCAGAATTTAGGCACCAAACCATACTTCATGCAGCATGTTAGAAGCAGTGGAGGGTCAACTGAAAAGGGGAATCATCCATGGTTAATGACTAATAATGCAACAGTAATTGTAACATAGGGATAGAAATTGCTATCTACCATCACAGGTGCCTTTTTGAGGGTGGATCCTGGAAAAATGAAAGGCTCTTTCATTCTGCCCCGTTCCCAAATGGGTTTGGACTTGCAGAGTTTGGCTTGGAGCTAAACTTTGGTAGTGGGGACGGTAAGGAACTGAAATTGGAAGGATCTGCTTTTCCTCCTAAAAGGAAGGCAGTAGAGGAACTGAGGAAGCTGGAGTTTGCACTATGGAAAAATGGCCAAGTGATTTTTTTTTTTTTAAATAAGGGATGTCTTGAATTCCATGTTAAATTGTATGTGTTGCTATATTAATGGGATGGTACGAAATGCTGATTGAGATCCATTTCTGACTCCCGAGGTTACAAAGTGGTGCTGTGATAACAACGGATACAGGGCACTGTAAACAACCAAGTTCCCAGATTCTCCAGGTCCGAGGGGCTACCAGCATTCATATGGGATCTATGTAGACAATGAGTCAGACCTGCAAGGGGGACCAACTCCTGCTATCAGCAGACACATAAAGGTAAATCAGTGTGCAGTAAAGGGTTAACCTTTTTGCCCAAAGAAAGGCTGGACCCACGTGAGGCTCCTGAGTTAACCTCTGAGCCCGTGGAAGAGCCTGCCTGATCAGTGTCTTTGTTTACCTGGTTGCCTTGGACCACAACGAATAGTCTACGCCAACAATGTGATTTATGATGGAGGCCTTGGGCCATATGGTATCAGCTTGACCTCTAAGGGCTGGAGACTGAAGTCAGTCATATGTGTGGTCAGCCATGCTGACATGACTGACCCCCCAACTAAAACCTTGGATACCAAGGCTGGGGTGAGCTTCCCCGGTAGCGATAACCTGGGCACGTTGCCGCACATCACTGCTGGGAGAAGTAAGCACTGTTCCATGGCTCCACTGGGAGAGGACCGATGGAAAATCACACCTGGTCACTCTTGGACTCTGCCCAACACATCCCTTCCATTTGCTGTAATACGTCATAATGGTGAGTATAATCACTTTTCTGAGTTCTGTGAGTCCTTCTAGAGAATCATGGAACTTGAGGGTGGTCTTGGGGATCTCCTGAACTGCAGCCTGTCTCTTCTTCCCCTCACCAGGTAATTGCAGAGAAAAGAAAGGGTGGGGGCCACACAGCATCCCCATCCCCTTCCAGTTCTGCAGGCTCAGATCCCAGGACCCTGCCCTGCCTTGAAAGGGGTGATACTGACAGGAGAGTGGAATTTTAGAAATAAACAGCATGGAATTTTTGTAACCAGGAGAAGACTGTTAGAATAACAAAGTGATTGGAAAGTAAGAGTCAGCCTGAGATGTGGAGGGAGCCTGCTTGATGCTTTAACAGAGGCCAGTGGGAGGAGTTGTTGAAAAAAAGGTTCCTATTGATACCATACCATTTGAGATGCCTCAGTGAAGCTGGCCTTCACACAATGTTCTTTCTGCATAGGGTAGTCATTTCCAACCCAGACTGCACTTAGAATAAGGCCCTAAGGCATGTGGGCCTTATCTGCAGGGATTCTATTTTAATTAGGGTGGTCTAGAGGGTTGCCATTACTAATTTTTTTAAAATTAGCTTTATTGAGAAATAATTTACAACCTATAAAATTACCAGTTTTAAATGTACAATTTGTTGAGCTCTGAGAAACGTACATACTAAAAACACTATTTCCATCTCCCCAAAATGTTCCTGTCTAGGCTGTTTAGGCTGCTATAACAAAATACCACAGAGTGGGGAGCTTGTAAAGAACATACACTGATTCCTCCCAGTTTTGGAGGCTGGGAAGTCCAAGATCAAAGTGCCAGTATGGTCAAGTTCTAGCAAAGGCCTGCTTCCTGGTTCACAGCTGGTACCTTCTCTCTGTAACCTCACACAGTGGAAGGGGCTAGGGATCTCTCTGGAGCCTCTTTCATAAAGCGTGAATCCCATTCATACGGGCTCTGCCCTCGTGTCCTAATCACCTCCCAAGGGCCCCACCTCCTAAGACCATCAACTTTGGGAGTTAGGATTCAACATACGAATCTGGGATGGTGGAGGCCACATTCAGACCACAGGAGTTTTCTTGTGCATCTGTACCTTCGATACATTCCTCTAATCCCTGGCCCCTAACAGTGATCTAATTTCTTTCTTTATAACTGTACCTTTTCTAGAATGTATATAAATTATATCGTATGTAGTCATTAGGTCTAATGTCTTTCACTTAGCATTATGTTTTGAGATTCATCCACATTGCGCTTATCAGTAGTTTGTCATTTTTTTATTGCTGAATGATTTCCAATCTCTGTATATATTGTAATTTGTTTATCCATTTACCAGTTGGTAAATATTTGGGTGACTTCAATTTTTGGCTCTTATGCCTAAGTCATCTACAAACATTTAAGGACAAATCTTTGTCTTGACGTAGCTTTTTATTTCTCTTAAGTAAATATCTATGAGTGGCAGCGCTGAATCGAATGGTAAGGATCTGTTGCCAAACTGTTCTCCAAACTGGCTGTACCATGTTGCATTCCCACCAGCAATGTAAGGGAGTTCCGGTTACTCCACATCCTTGCCAGCACTGGTTTTATCTTATAGGTCCTCTTCTATCAGGGTTTGATGATTCTTCGTTTTACACTTTCCGTGTTTAACCTCCTGTGTGGTTTTAAGCTCCAGATTGGATGCAGGCAAATTGATACAGATTTTAAACCATAAATTCAATTTCTTCAGTTGATATAGGACTATCACGTTATCTATTTTTTTTTTAAGTCTTTACTGAATTTGTTACAATACTGCTTCTGTTTTATGTTTTGGTTTTTTGGCTGTGAGGCATGTTGTATATTGCTCCCCGACAAAGGATCGAACCTGCACCCCTTTTATCGGAAGGCGAAGTCTCAACCGCTGGACCGCCCCGGAAGTCCCTTATCTACGTCTTCGTGAGTAAGCCTTGTTAGTTTATGTTTTTAAAGGTATTTGTCGGGGAGTGACATCATCAAAATGGCAGAATAGAAGTTTTCTACTATATTCCCCCCAAAGAACACCAATCTGACAATCATTCACGTATCAGAGAGACTTCGTGAAAGTCCAGGAATCCAGCGGAGAAGTTCCAGCGCATCACTGGAGGAAAAACAAAAATTCCGAGATTGGACACATCAAAGAGGGTAAGAGGAACAGCTGGCTTGACCTACAACATGCCTCCCCCGGGTAGCTGAGCTCAGGGGCCAGAGAGCCTTTCTCTGCCTGTGATTTCTCCTGTGGGAGAAAGTGAGTGTGTGAGTGAGCGCCTGGATCCCCCAGCTATGTGGACGCTGCCAGAGAGGCTCATTTCATCCAGAGCCCTAAGTCAGGAGCTGCACACATGGACAAACCTTTAGCTAGACTAACTAAAAAAAAAAAAAGAGGAGACTCAAATAAATAAAATCTGAAACAAAAGAGGAGATATTACCACTAACTCGCCACAGAAATACAAAAGATCGTAAGAGATAATGACGAATAATTACATGCCAGCAAATTAGATAACCTGGAAGAAATGGGTCAATTCCTAGAAATTTACAACCTACAAAGACTGAATTACGAAGGGATAGAAAATATGAACAGACCAATAATGAGTAATTGAATCAGTAATCAGAAACCTCCCAACAAAGAAAAGTCCAGGATGAGATGATTTCACGAGTGAATTCTACCAAATGTTTAAAGAAGAATTAACACCAGTCCTTCTCAGGCCCTTCCAAAAGACTGAAAAAGAGCGAACACACCCAGGTTTGTTTTACGAGGCCAGTATTACTCTGGCCAGACAAGGACACTATAAGTTAAGAAAACTACAGGCCAATTATGCCTGATGAATATAGATGCAAAAATTTCACTAGCATATTAGCAAACCTAATTCAAAAGCACATTAAAAGGATCATATACCCTGATCAAGGGGGATCTATCCCTGGGATGCAAGGATGCTTCAACATCTGCAAGACAGTAAATGTGATACACCACGTTAATATACACATAGACCAAAGCCACCGTCAAAGTACTGTAAGAGCTTGCTGAAGTTGCAATGGAAATACGAAAGATGGGCACATGGTCCAAGTGGACAGAGAGGGAGGGAGCAAAGAGAGAGGGATCAGATCAGACATAGATTGCCAGAGAAAGTGCAATCTAAGAAGAAATGTAAAGGATGGGTACAGACCAGATAGATGAAGAGAAATAAAAGAATCTTCTATGCCAATAAATAGTTCTCAATCCTGGCAGTATGTTTTATTTTTTAAAAATAATATATGTAATTTTGAGGTCTGTGAGTGAAGAATCTATTCCAGGCCTCTCTCCTTGGCTTGTAAATGGCTGTTTTCTCCCCGTGTCTTCACACCATCTTCCCTCTATGAATCGAGGTGCATAAAAAATGAGATGAGACTTGTCCCAATTTCCCCTTCTTATAAGGGTATAAGTCATATTGAGTTAGGGGCCCCATCCTGCTACAATATGACCTCGTCTTAATGAATTACATCTTCAATGACCCTATTTCCAAATAAGATCACATTCTGAGGTACTGACGGTTAGGACTTCAACATATGCATTTGTGGAGGTAACAGTCCAACCCATAAAATGTGTATGGTAGCAATTATCCATTTACAACTTCATGTCTTTGAGAAGAAAATCTCCTGAATCCTAGCTTTAGGAAGCAGATGACAGTACCCCAGTGGTTGCGGGACAGTGTGCTACCACATTCTGTACAACGGGATGCACAACTGAGCCTCCTCTGATGCCTTTCTCTGCCTTTCCCTGAAGATGTACCCACCCTGGTGACATGGCAGATGAAGTGCTCAGTTGAGTGAATCTCAAGTTGCAGAAAAGAACAGGTGATGGTCTGTATGAAGTTATCTCAAATTGGCTACAAAGAAAGACTGGTCACTTAACAAATGCTGGATAACTCTGCCTTGTAGATACAGAAGGAATCCCAGTGGAGGAGAAAGCAACAAATACTGAGAGAATATGGCAAAACTGATTTTTTAAAAGTATTTTAAAACTTTCCCTCCTAAACTGGTGTCCGCTTATACCCCCATTCACTGTACTGCCTCAGGCACAAAAATATTGAACACTACTGCTGCATTAAATGACCTGTTAGATGAAAAGATTAAACGGTTGGCTCTTAGGTGATTTGGGGGCACTGCTGGGCTCTCATCGTGGTGTTGAGGTCTTGATTTGGCTGCCTGCCAATCAGACAGCCTCAAAACCCAGCACCCAGGGCAGTTTGGAGATGCTTACTCAAGAGGGATTGGGTCTGATCTGGGACGCTGAGAGAAAGTTTTACAGATTAATTTATTTCCGTAGGGCAGAAGAGGCTCGGCTGCCTTGCAAGCATGCGAGCCACTAGATGGCGCTCCACGCTCATACTGAATCTGCCAGAATTCAGCATCTCCGGAGTCTGGCGGGCTTCGAGTACTGGCTTATCCTTTGGGCACCACAGGCACAGGGCCTAAGGCCCACGATACCTTTAGAAACCCATGGAAGTATTTTAATTTCTTCTAAAATCATGAGAAAACAAGGAATAAAATACTCCCTGGCTATATTCAACTGTATACAGTGCAATTGTTAAATATACTTTCATATATATAAATACATATATATACACATATATATTATTATTATTTCTAATGCAGGAAGGGGCTCATGAAGACAAAGTGTCTAGGGCCCACAAAAGTCATAGTATGGACCTGTTTCCCTGCATCACATCTGGAGTATTGATCAAAAATGTCACTGAAGGCTTCCCTGGTGGCGCAGTGGTTGAGAGTCCGCCTGCTGATGCAGGGGACACGGGTTCGTGCCCCGGTCCGGGAAGATCCCACAGGCCGCGGAGCGGCTGGGCCCGTGAGCCATGGCCGCTGAGCCTGCGCGTCCGGAGCCTGTGCTCCGCAATGGGAGAGGCCACAACAGTGAGAGGCCCGCGTACCACAAAAAAAAAAAAAAAAGTCACTGGAATTGAATGTAGTTCCAGGGCACACCTCTCCTTGTGGACGTATTTCAAGATGCATGCATTCATAAACTTATTTAACTCAACAGATTTGTTCTCAGTCACGTGTCCTCTTGATTTTACCTCCTAAATCCCTCCCCAATCTGTCACCTTCCCTGCATACCTATGCTGCCACCTTAGTCCGGGGCACTGGAACCTTCTCTTGGACTTTACCGCTTCCTACTGGCCTCTCTGCCTCCAGGCCCTTCTCTAAGCAGCCAGGGTCATTTCCCCAAAATCAAATCTGATCATGTCAGGTTTTCTGCTCTCATCTAAAACCTGCCATGACTCTCCACCGCCTACAGTAGTGGTCTCTCAAACAGGGTATGTGTACTAGAGGAAGCAGACGAGACAACTTGTAGGCGCACAGAGAGAAAACAGAACTTCTACTTACCTTTTATCTGCTTCTTTAAACATTTCTGGTTTTTTTGTATGCTTTATTTATTTACACAACACATGCGCATTACTTATACATAAGTATACATGTATTGGGAAAGGTGTCGGTTTTCAACCTTTTTTTCCACCAGAAGGATGCATCATTGAAAGTGTTCGGAAACTTTCAAAATGATGTCCAAGCCTTTTCTAATTGCACACAGGGCCTTTTCGAGATGAATCAGACCCACCTTTAGGATCTTCTCTGCTTGCTCTAGTCACACAGAACACCCCTTAAGCGCTCAAAGCTCTTAAGCTTTCCTGCATTTACAAACATTTCAAGCATAGGCTGCACCTCCCTAGTCAGCATCCTCATCGGACCAAGTCCACCTCCCCCCTCAGCAGCCAGCCCCTGGCTCCTGCCCTCTGCGGCCGCCTCTCCTGGCTCCTCTCAGCAGCCCTGCTCTGCCTTGTGCCGCCTTAGCCATAGCCTATTTGTTTGTTTATGTTTTTTCTTTTTCCTTTCTTTATCTTGTGATGAGTTATGTGGGTGGGTGTCTGGCTGTGTGCGTATGTATCCACAAAAGGGTTGTGTTGATAAAGCAGCTATTAGATGCTGGGCACTGGGCTAGGCCCTACCTAGGTGTCATTTCGATTCATCTCTCATGTAGGTGACCAGCTTATCCAAGTTTGCCTGGAACTTTCTAGGTTTTAGCTCTGAAAGTCCTGTGTCCTAGGAAACTCCTGTCTCAGGGCAAACCGGGACGGTTGGTCACCCTATACAATAATCCCATTATACCAGGGAGAAAACTAACGCTCAGAGAAGTTATCAAAACTTAGCTAAGCTCACAAAGCTAATTAGCACTGGGTCCTGGCTGTGTACCTCAGAAAGTCGGCACTCTTTCCACCATAGCATGTTGCCTCTTCATGGGCAGGGACTGCGTCTTATTCAACTTTGCGTCTTCACGCCTGTCATGATTCCTGCATATATTAAATAGTTGATGGATGAGTGAATGAATGAATGAATGAATGATCGAGTGAACTCTCCAACAAAGAATCAAAACAGCTGCTACCTGGTGACATAGTGAACTAACCAAGCGGTGTCTCCTCCCTCTCTATGATTCTACCTCATCTCAGAATGTAAGAGAATTGGGCTCAGAGAGCACAAATGACTTGCCCAAGGTCACAGCTCCTGGAAGAATGCGGGACAGGGAGCAGAACTCAGGTTTCCTGACTCACACTCCAGGGATCTTTCTACTGGAACACTGAATGAAATAAACCAAAGGGCAGAGGAAATAGTGGGAGAAAACTGGGCTTATTTTTTAACATCTCACTGAAGACGCTAAGCAGCTCTGAATTGCCAGAATTTGCATCATTTAAAAAACCCCTAAGAGTGGGAACTTTTCTTAAAAGAAACATAACCCTGTCAAAAAAGAGTGCCTCCAAATGAACTTATCTACGAAACAGAAACAGACTCACAGATACAGAGAACAGACTTGTGGTTGCCGTGGGGGAGGGGCAGTGGGGGAGGCATGGATTGGGAGTTTGGGATTAGCAGATGCAAACTATTACATATAGAATGGACAAACAACAAGGTCCTACTGTATAGCGCAGGGACCTATATTCAATATCTTGTGATAAACCCTAATGGAAAAGAATATGAAAAAGAATATATATATGTATAACCGAACCACTTTGCTGTAAAGCAGAAATTAACACAACGTTGTAAATCAACTATACTTCAATAAAATAAAGTTAAAAACAAACAAGAAGAGTGCCTCCACGTTGGGAGGGCTGAGTACCAGAGCATGAAATACAGGAAGTGCCGTATTTGTTGTCCAGAGGGAGCCTTTGTTCTTGTCAATCCTCCCCACTGTGACCCAGAACGAGTCAAGCCTTGGGTCCACAACAACCTGGCATCTCCAAAGTGGAAGGGCTATTTGGAGAACCAGTGGCCAGGCTCTGCCAGCCAGAGAAGGGGCAATGCCCCACACCCACCTCCTGCACCACTCTGAAATGCCCATTTATCTCCACGCTTATGGGCGTCTTTTGGCTTCCAGGCTGTGTTTGTGCTTTGTCCCTGGCCTTTATTGACCTCTTTGATTCTGTGGGGAAGCTCCGCCCCGGGGCAAACGGGAATTTCAATGCACAATGGAAAACACGGGTTCCTCTAGGGCCGCTGGCTGATCCCAGCCTCTTGACCCTGTCCTTTCCAGAGAAGTTGTGGTCCCAACCCTGCCTGTGCCAAAAAATAAAAGGAGCCCAGTGGCGACCACTGGGGCCAATGCGAGTGACTGAGGGGACTTGCCCTTCTGTTCCTTCTGGGTGTGCCCTTAAGGCTCTTTCCTGGGAAAGAAAGGGAGGGAAGGAAATGAAGCTTTGTCTTTGCTTTCTGTCCCCCCTGAACCCAAACTGGGGTGGCAGGCTGCCCACTGAAGCCACACCTGGTAATGTTCCAGCTGCATATATACGGCTGGGGAAGCAGGGTTGAGAGAGTGAGGGAAATGCTTAGCCCTCGTGGCATCTGGGAGTGGTCAAAGTTTAGCCCTGGCAGGATTGTTGGGGTGACGATGCGGGGGTGAAGGCTGAGCAGAGAACAAGGACTCTCAGTTCCCCTATCAGCGACAGTGTCGTTGCTGAGCAGGGCTCAGCTAATGCCTCCCCTGGTCTCCGCTGAACTGTGGACAGTGTTCAGAGCCTCGAGGAAGAATGTGACAATGGTGGCCCGGGGCCCCTGGACTGACTGCTGCTGGCGCAGACCTCAGGCCTGGCTTACCTGGAACCTGCTCTGGGACAGGGGACTTGGATTTACCCTGCAATAAGCATTCAGGAATGTGCTGGAATCACTACCAGCTCCACGGACAGGCAAACACCACAACACTGGGAGGGGCCAAAACGACCTCGCTGCGGCTCCCCCTCCTGTCAGGTCTTCTCAGCAAGGCTGTGTTAGTGTCCTGGTGTAGCTATGACACAGTCCCACAAACTGGGCGCCTAAAACAACAGAAGTGTGTTGTCTCTAGGTTCTGGAGGCTGCAAGGTGTTGGCAGTGCTGGTTCCTTCTGAGGGCTCTGAGGGAAGGGTCTGTTCCAGGCCTCTCCCTTGCCTTGGAGATGGCGTTCTCCCTGCGTGCATCTCCAAATTCAACATTCTTATAAGGACACCGGTCCAACCTGATGGCTCACACCCAAAGGACTTCATTTTAACTTGATGACCTCTGTAAAGACCCTGTCCCCAAATAAAGGCACACTCTGAGATCCTGGGGGTTAGGACCTTAACCCGTGAGCTTTGAGGGGACCCGATTCAACCCGTAACAAAGGCCTTTCCTGGCTACCCTGTCGAACGTTTCCCCCCTCTTCCTGGCACTCTGCAATCCTCTTCCTGGCACTCTGCAATCCTCTTCCTGGCACTCTGCAATCCTCTTCCTGGCACTCTGCAATCCTCTTCCCTGCTTTAGCTGTTTTTCTTTAGGAACTTCTTATCATCTGATGTACTAGTACATATTTTCCTTATCTGTCTTATTGTCTCTCTCTAACTGGATCGAAACTCCATGAAGGCAGGGATCTTTGTTATGTTTGTGGCTGGTTTCCCATCACCTAAAGTACCTGGCACATAGTAGGTGCTCAAAAAATACACATTAGATGGAGTTGATGAAGTTTGTGGCAGATTAACAGGTTACTAATGAACGAGAGGGGGCGGGCTTGCTGGTTGATTTAAAGGAAGTTAAACATTGGCAAGTGTAACCTCAGGCCCAGGGTGAGCTGTCCCTTCTTCCGTTGGCCTCCCCTGCTTTTCTGCCTTACAAAGGGGACTTCATCTCCAGCCAGGGCTCAGAGTCTAGGCTCAGCCCTTCCGTGCTCACACCAACTGACTCAACGAAACCAGAGAAAGTTGTCCCAACTGCAGAGGACACGAGTACAGAACAGTGAGCACTGGTCCTTCTCAGTTTCATGTCAGAATCAGGATGCCTCTGTGTTGCTGCCAGGACACCTGAAGCTTGTGAGGGGAGCTGCTGTCCTGGAGTTCCCGGGCCTGGGGTCCGAGCAGAGGGACAACAGGGAAAGGGGTGGAGTGGGACCAAGGAAGAGCCCTTCCGGGAGCTTCATGGAGCCCGCAGAGAGGTCGTGGCCCTTGACCCGACGTGCACAGGCTCCAGGTCTGCTCAGCCTTTCTTCTTCCCGGGTCAATATGTTAATGACAATGTTAGGACTAACAACACCATTACCCCAGTTGTGCAGGCTGTGTCAGACATCTTCCTTCAGATCAATCGGCAAACATTCAGGGAGTCGCTGCTTTGTCCCAGTGCTGAGCAAAGCATGTGGGGATTCAGAAGGCAACCTCACGTTTGTATCTCACTTCCGCGCGTACGGAGGACGCTCACACGCTTTGTCTGTTTCGTTCGCACGGCTGCCTGGCGGCAAAGATGTTGCTCATCATCTTGTTGGACAATCGAGAGAACTGAGGATGAGAAGTTATGGGCCCACAGCAGAGGAGAAACGTGGGTGCAAATCTTCCGGCACGCATCTAGGATTCATCCTCATCCTCATCATAGTTATCGTAGATCATTTTCATTGAGTGTCTACTATGTACCAAGCATTATACTGAGAGCGTTACATCCATTTCCTCATACAACCTTGTAAGGGAGGAGGCATACGAACCCCCATTTTCTGAGGTGCAGAAACAGCAGCTAAGATCAAGGTGGAAACTTGCACCAGTTCTCCCAACTCTAAAATGCCTGAGCCTGATTTGAACCTGGCAGTCTGGCCTCAGAGGCTACACTGTTAACCCTTTTCCTCACCCTCGAGGCAGCCCGTGTGTAGGATGGGTGGAAAGATGCTGCATTATGGGACCTGCTGTAGGAATTCATACAGGGATAAGGGGGTTCAGCGGGGGACGGGGTCCTCCAGGAGGGCTTGGGAGTGCACGCGCCTTCCTTGGGGGGTAGGGAAGGGGGGTGGAAGACAGAAGAGCCTGGCCAGACTTGAGTGCCGGGTCCAGGCTGGGTGCCTGGGAGAGAAGGCAGGGTGAGGCCATGTTATGGGAGCCCGGAACACAGTGACAGCAGAAAGGACGAGGTTCGCCTTTGCTGTGGACCTTCCTTACCCCTCGGGAGGTGGCGGCCAGCTTAGTGCTCGGTAGCAGGCCCTGCTGCGTTGACTCCAGGGCTTTATTTGGCTGTTTACTGCAGGCCTTGATCTCTGATAGGACTGTGGAGTCAGCACCAGGCACAGGACGGGGAAGGGGCGAGGCGCTCCTTTCCGCCCTCGTCCCACTGCCTTTCCCTTCCAGCTGGGGCCCAGCCCAGGTCAACGGAATACAAAGGATCATGAACAGTCCTTTCTTCCCACATCAGCCAAGTCACTTCCTGAAACAAAACAAAACCAATTATCTCTAGCAATCGCAGATCTGAACCAGTTTTCTTAACAGCCAGGGGCTGGAAGGGATCTTAAAGGTCTTCTCTCAGAGCCTCGTCTGATGATCGGATTGCTAGTTGGTTTTAGGTCTGTCTGCACAGCTCTGGTAGGAAAGAGCTCGTGATTCTCAAGGCAGTTCTGGTGATCTGGGCAAAGCCAGTCAGAGCCCCTGTCCCGACTCCAGCTAGCTCTGAATACTTCCCAGCCTGGCTTCAAGATTTCACATCTGAGAAGGAGCAAATAAGTCTCACATACACTGATTTATTTAGCAAACGTTTGGTGCTTTTTTTTTTTTTTTGGCCACTGCCACGCACCATGCGGGATCCTTAGCCCCCCAAGCAGGGATTGAACCCATGCCCTCTGCAGTGGAAGTGTGGAGTCTTAACCACTGGACCGCCAGGGAAGTCCCAGGTGCATGTTATTTTCAGCTGGCATTCTTACTGGTATGAATCAATGAATCTCCCCGAGTAGAAGAGCAGTTTCAAGGGGATGCCAAGTTATTCGTCTTCTGGAGGCCATCTTCCCAATCTCTTTGGCCCTGGACAGGTAAGTAGAGGCCAGAATGTGAAATTGCATACTATTGAGGTTTAGTTCTATAGCTTGGAAGGTGCTGCTGAAGGATTCTGAGCTAGGACAGACACGATCAGATCTGTATTTTAGAAAAAAAAAAAAAAATTGACGGGGGAAATTTAGACTAAAGGGAGGAAGCCTAGGTAGACAGTTGCTGTAATGATTAAGTAATGGATAGTGAAGGCCTGAACTCATGCAGGGAAAGTGGGGACAGAGCAGCTGGTGGAGAACTTGATGAGCAAGGGGTGCTGGACGTGAGGAATCAAGATAGTTCGTTCCCATGGTTTGAACTTGGCCGTCACTGGCCATACAAAGGTTTCCCAGGAGAAAGGGATTTACCTGTTACGAGACACCGAAGAGCCACCGTTGCTGTAGAACTTGGGAAAGATCTTACCACTGTCTTAATTCTCGCATGTGGGCTCACTGGTTTTGAGCCTTCAATCTCTCTGATGCATTGTTTTGTTTGTTGTTGGTTTTTTTTTTTTTTTGGTCGGGACTCTCAAGACCGAGGTGACCACTGCACGGATTTTCTCAGAATGTAACTATTTTCACTCAAGTTCTAACTAGAGATTATAGCCTCTAACCCTCTAACCACACACAGACAACTTGGGAACCTCTAAACTTCTCAGAGGAGGAAAGGGGCCTTCGGGAGAGGCGGGCTCAATACCACTTCCCAGGGTTGCATCTCAGGCGAGTAAGGCTCCATGGTGGGGTCTGCCTTAGGGTCTTCTCTATTAAGGCGCACCTGCTGCCTTCAGAAGCAGGGATGCTTTACTGAAGGACATCAGCAAGTCTAAAGCTTTAGGACTTTCATTCGTCTAAAGTCGTAAATGGAAAACAAATACACAAGTGGCTCATTGTGGATCCAGAAGACTTCGAAGAGCTGGACCAGACCTGGAGCTCTCATCCTCTGAAATCCGATTTTGTAGCTAGTGCACCAGGACCAGAAAGTTCATGTTGAGGCTTGCTAGAACAAGAACCAGCTTCTGAGTCTGCGGGAGCCTTCATCTTCCCAGTACGGGCAATCCCAGCAAAGAAAGTCTCCGAGAATGCTGAGCAATGGCGATTTCCCTTTCCCTCCGATTCCCTTCTGAAGCTGGAGCCTAGGGCTTCCATCCTCCCCTCATCTCCTGCATTGCTCCAGATCCAGACCTGAGCCCACAGATGTAGTGATGATGGGTCAGAACGAAGCATCCAAGCTCAGTGGTCCTCCTCTCTCTGCTCCCCAGGGTCTGAGAGCCCATTCCCCCACTTTGGCATCTCTTCCCATTTTCCCTTGTTACAGAGAGTACCACTTCCTAGTGATCAAGAACCCAAGAGAATCATCTGGTCTTTACCTTTTCCTACATAAACACTAGCCCTTTGCATGGATAGAGGACAGCCGGTGGTTTTATCCATCAGGTAATGTGCAAAGTCAGTACTATCACCCCGACGTGGACCGAGGGAAAGGGCCGTTCATCAAGAAAGCAGTGTCCTGGAGACTATTAGTCAGCTTCGGTGAAACTCCACCCGGGTAGTCACCTACCCCCGCCCTGCCACCCAAGTGCAGTGGCTTCTAATGATGATGCTTTATTTCTCACTCAAGGGACACATCCTTCACAAGCTGGAGAGTCCAGTGGATGGAGACACCTTTACTTGGACACTGCGGGTCTCCTAGCAGAGAAGACATGGCAGCCACAGGTTACCTCAAAGCTTCGGTCTCCAAGCCACACGGGTTGCTTCTCCCCGTTTTTCACTGGACAGAGGAAGACATTTAGCCGGTTCTCAGCTCAACATGGTAAACAACATAATCCTCTTGCAGGGGGAGGGGTCAGCACCTGCCAAAGGCCAAGCTTGACATCCATGGGCAGGATGTATAATTCTTCCGGAGGGAGGGGGAGAGAAGAGTCTGAAGGATAAGTCTACCCCAGTGTATATGACCCTCATCTTTCCATTCCAGTAGAGCATTATTACCACCCCTCTGCTTCATCGTCCCACCCGTAACTTTGGTCCTGCTGCTATTCCAGGCCCAGGGCATCACCACCAGGGCTTGGAGCTTGCCTCAGTGTCTGGGCTGGTAAGGAAGGGAGAGTACGTGGTCCCACTTGAGTGGGGTGAGGTAATGACACGGGTTGTTGGAGTCTCCGCATCCCAGAATACGATGCGATGTCCAGGGTCTTTAGGTTCTACAATAACTCAATGGCAGCACAAGTGATTTAGGCTTCCATGGGTCGCCTGAGAATCTCTTCACCTACTTGTAGCGCTGTCGGCAAGTAAATGATTTCTGAGTTCCACACATCTGAGCGTAATATGCTGCTGGGACACAGGCTACAGAGCCCCCAGACATCACAAAGCAAGAAGCTCTGAGGCATGAATAGTATCTTTAACATCATCTTATATTTGGAAAAGCCGTTTTTTAAAAAAAACACTTGAAAATACAAGATAAGGTAACAGTGACTTATATGTAAGTTTTCACCTTATATTGCTTGGCCATTTTTACATATAAATTATTGCTTGCTAGCTTTGATAAATACACAGCACAGTCATATATACAGAAGCAGAAAGCATGAAATATGAGAAAGAAAATACTGTTAATGGCAATTCTGGTAATTCCACAAATGTTTCATATTTACCAGCTCTTCTAATGGTGGAAAACTACAAAGTGTAGTCCCTGAGAAGTTAGGTAGACGCCCTGACTGTGGGTTTTCTATCTTCTGTTAATGCAAGCTGATAATGTCACAGCGGTCCTAATTAATGATACATTAAAAGGCAAGAGTCCTTGCTTTTGGTCATCGATTTCATCCCAGTATTTGATAACAGTGTAATACGAATAAATAGGCTATGCAAATAAATATTACTCTGCTAAAAAATGTTTAGTATATACAGCTTTGCTTTATATAGTACATTTTCATCTAACTTTTTGGCAATTTTTAAAAACTTTTTTCCAGCACTAGTTTTAAGCACAACGGCTCACTCGTTAATAAGCAGGCTGAAAATTTACGGCCATGTCTTTGAAGCATTTAAAAGAAATGCTATCCATGTTAGATCACCAGAGTGGACCTGGTCTTCCCCATTTTAATGTTTCTGCCTAGTTTCTGAGAAGCTCAGATTAGCTGTGCCATCTAGGGACACTTGGAATCTGTGGTGTGTGTGATGGCTGCAACAAAACCACTGGGCAGGGATCGGGGCAGCAGTGGAAGCCCAGCTCCAGGGATCAAACGTCACCAGCACCTTCTCGTTGATGCCACTGTGTCTCCCTGCTTGGAGGTGAGTATGCATTAGTGCAACATCTCCCTACAAGCTGGGAGGTATGGGTTTTTACTTTGTCCCTATGCTTCTGAACTTAAGGTATTCTCCACCCAACTTGCTTGTGGACAGGGGTCTAGGAAAATGAATTTATTCTAAAGAGATACTAGAATAAAGTGAACGCAGGCCATAATATGTATCACTACAACCATCTGGCAATTATACAGATTATAACTAAGAGTGAAGTTATTATAAAACACTGTAGTCTTTGGAGCATCTGCAAATGTGTATGGAAAAATTAAAAAAATTCTTTTGAGTGGTTGTGATTTTGCCGATAGGAACTTGCCCTGTGCTAACTTCTAAGCAGGGCTGGTTTGCTGACAAATCCAAAGACCCATAGGAGTGTCTGAAAATTGTGCCATAGCAAAAAGAACCCCCTTAGAAGTGCCCACGCACCCGTCGCTGGTGAAGGTCTCAGATGATAGGAGATTTTTCAGAGTGAATGGAGATTTCGTGTGATTGTGAAAATCTGACAGTTAGAAAAGAGCTTACAGGTCCTCCTGGCCACCCTTCTAGCCAGAACAAAACCTATTCCAAAGAGGCCTTGGCAGATATATGCAGAGGGAATATGACCCATCCCTCTTAACAGGGACCCTGCTTAAGTCCCCTGCAGCCTGTTCACTTGGACAGCTCCAGACTCATTAGAAACAGCTTCATGTTGAGCTACACCTGGTTCCCATGATTCTGCCTTGAATTCATTGATTCCAGATTCACGTCTTCTCATTGCTTCTGAAATTTCTGAGAGCTGCTGCCTGGGAGACCTCTGCAGATCGTTGTTAAATTTCAGGAAGATTTAGAGATTTTGACTTTCAGAAGACAGGGATGGAAAAGCACATCTCAACAAAACAAAATCCTTCCCTTTTGCTGCCCCAAGAGCCACAAGACCATGGCTGGAGGAAACAGTGGGCAAGCGCCGTTCTCTCCCAGTCTGTTTCCACCCATACCACGTGGGGTACTCTGACTACACCCTCAAAATCTGTTTAGGTGTGATGTACGTGTGGATTCGTTTGGCCACGCACACATCTGAGTTGAGGTCCAAGCAGCAGGTGCTGTGCTAAAACAGTTCTCCACTGGAGCAATTGCAATACTTTTTGTTGGAGCAATGTAGATCTAATGTGAATAACCATTTAAACTGTAAAACACAAGAGACGATGTCCAAATGGCCTCGTAGGATTAGAATGGCCCAATGCTACTCCCGAGCATAGAGAAAAGACCAGAACACACACTGGTGCTGTAAGCCCACAGCGTCCTCAGTAACTGCCAAGGGGAGCGCTTTTCCAGTGTTTGATCAGCCACGAGAAAAATCTCTTTTCCCTGGTTCTGGTGGGTCTGATCTCCTCCAATGAGTCTCATTCCATTCCCAGGAGCCTGGGGCATTTCTCTGAGTGGACCAGCCCTGGATGGTGCCTTTCTATAAAGCCCTGTTAATGTTCAGGGCTGAAGCTTGACATGCTGGGACAGACTCTCTTTCAAAGTCCTACCCCAAATTTGCTCCCTGGGGCTGCTAACAGGGATCTCTCAAGCTCAGTGCGGCTCCCGAGCCCAGGAAACAGCATTGCTATAAAGGTGTAAGAAAGCATTGGACACATCTCAGTAATGAGGTGCTGATGAGACATGAAGAAGCGGTCCAAGGAGAGGACCAGGTAGGAGGGGTGAGAGGGGCACCAGGATCACGTGTGTGGAAAATGAATGAACCTAACAGGCAAAGCAGGGCCCTTGTATTTTAGCAAAGTGACAAGGATCTAGCTGGCAGGGGTGGATTTCATTACTGTATCCCACAGGCTTTTTTGTTCATTTGAAGGTTGAGGGAAATCCTCTAACCAGTTCTTGAGAACAGCAAGAGGTCATATTTACTGTAGGAGCCCCAACCTGTAAAAATGGGAATAAAAAGACTTAAAAGACTCTGAGACTTTGGGGTGGGGGGGGAAAGGCAAATTATAGAAAGGCTCCCTGCCTTGGTTGGGAGGCAGACTATAGGACTTCTAAGTGTCCAACATACGTAAGACATTTAGATCTTTGGGGTTCTTTTCATTTGCTGAAAGATGGGCAATCACCACTATTTTAACCCCTTGTTCTTCTCCAGGGAGTGCTAAGTGCTTCACACATCGGATCCCACTTAAACTCCCTGTACGGGCCGTTCTCATTCCAGAGTAATGGACATGAGGCCGCTGGAAGCAAGCAACACACGAGGGCATCGCCAGGCACAGAAAGGCAGGCCTTTGTGACCGTCACCCCCAGAAACAGTTAAGAGTGCCCGCAATGTGTCAGCCACTGTGCTTTTGTCAAAAATCGTATTGTACCCGAGATGAGAGCCTGCTTGCACATGGAAAGAAAATCCCCAGAAATTCAATGAGTCGGTTTCTTAAAAGTGACTGTTCTTCCGTGTTGGCAAAGCAACTTAGTCTAACTTGCCTACAGTTGTGAATCAGTTGGGCAGAAATGCATTTCACCTGCGAGCATACATCGCTAAGTGACTGGGGATGCCAAGAAATGCATGCCTTGACATTTCTCTTCTGGAGATCAGAGCAGGGATGCCAGCTGCCAGTCCTCACTAACTCCCTAGACACAAGTGGCTTTTGGTGATGTCATAGTTCATAAAGACAGAGACCGGTGCGTCTCCCTGGAAACCTAGAGATGCCGTCACTGTCTTCAGGTGTTCAAATGAGCTCCCGCTTGGACAGCCTAGAAACGCAAAGTAAAACTCCTCCCAGGCTCACACATGCTCTTACTGAGACACCTGGTCACCGTATGACAGGAGACGGTCTCTCGTCTTGACGCTGGCGCATCTCAAAGTGAAAATTGGATTGGTTCAACAAGGTGATCCTAAGAAACCAGACTTCTCCATTTCGAGAAAGTTTCTGCCTTCTCCTTCCGACAGCAGCCTCTCCACATCTCTGGCAGCTGACATCACTTCGCGAGCACGCTCTGGCTGGCTTTCCTGTGTATGTCTTGTGATACGCTGATAAAACTCAGCAACTTCTTTTCTCTCAGGAAAGCAACGTGCTCGGCGCTGCCATCCCCGGAGCTCCCGGGGCTGCGGTTCCAGGGTGGCGAGGCGTGGGGGGGCTCACACCCGTGGCTCGATCCTGTGCGACAGCGCAAACAGGGCCTGCTGGCTGTCAATGACGCACAGGTGATGAACGTAGGATTTTAACTCTGGGTGCTCTTTTGGAGATATGTCACCTCCTATTTTGGGGAAGGAAAAAAAGTCAATCTCATGAGAGCAGTAATGCTGTTTCTGAATACCAGTAACACCCCACCTGAAGGCGTAGAGTAAACCCAGAAGGCAGACTCGCATTGGTCAGAGTCCCAGAAGAGATATCTTTATCTTAATCCCAGAGATGCTTGTCCAGCTCAGACCAGATGCCTCAGGTCAGGTAATTAGACTGGCAAGATGTCTGTTCTACCAACATTGATAGAGCAATTTCTCCTAATATTATATAGTATTTAGTGATTGTTATTATCTCCCTCTACAGAACGTGAAACAGCACACACCTAGCAGGTAAGCGGCAGAGAAGGACCAGAACCCAGGCCGTGAGGCCCCCAAGTCCACGGTCTCGGCTCCCACGCCATGCAGCTTGTCACAGTGACTGCCCCATTAAATGGCTTTCACAGGCTCTTATATCTCAGGCTGGAACTGTCAGAAATCACTGCTAACCTGGTGACTGCACGGACACATTAGTTCTTTTTTTTTTTTTTTTTTTTTTTTTTTTTTTTTTTTTTTTTTTTTTTTTTTTTTTTTTTTTTTTTTTTTTGATTTTGTATGTCCTTATTTTGGTAGGAAAATCTTTTGGAGTCCTTATTTGGGGGGAAAAAAATTAAGGGAACAATCAAATGAACGGATATCACAGAAGTGGACTCAAGGTTTGGTTTGCAGGCAAAGCAGGTTCAGAAAGTGTGTGGATGGGGTAACGTCCACGCAGCGAAGGACAAAGCAAGGGAGTTTCTACTCCCAGATGCAGGGCGGTTAAAGGGCCACAAGAGGTTCTGGTGCACTGTGAACCCGTGTGTGCCATGCTGCTGACAGCTCTGATAAGGAACCAGAGATAAAGTAGCCTGGACAGTGGGGCAGGCCCACTTCCCATGGTCAGGAACAAACAAACAAACAAAAAACGCATTAAGGCCTGGGGAGATGGGCTAAGCTGCCCTCCAGTGACACAATGTAACTGTGAGTCTTCTTGCTTTGTGGGATTTCAGAGGGAGAAGCCGGGGGTGAGGCTGGAGTTCAGCTGGGGCAGAAAAGGGGCCCCCAGGAGGCTGAGCATTTTAATGCAGAAATTTTATCTCTTGGTGAAAACGCATTTTTTCCTCCTCTGTGACAGATACGTTTTATGAGGAAATAATTTAGGGCTTGTATGTCACAGACGGCTTGTGGTTCTTCGGTTACATAGAAGCAAGGCTTCTTGGTTTCAACAAGTAAAAGCACCAGAGTTAAAGTTTTACCATTCCCCCTTGTTTGGTTTAGAAAACATGATGCTACCGAGATAGTTTTGTTAACTTTCCAGCCTTAAAAAGACGGCAGGCGGAATGCTTCCAACCATGACAAGTGACCCTTGCATGGCACTCTGTAATCTCTAAGTGGCTTCATTAACATTGTTTTATCCCAAGGGCTGACGTTGTTTAACTCTGCCTATATAAACTGTCAAACTGAATTTAGATAATTCAGTTCCAAACTTGATTTTTAAAGATATATAAATACAAAACACAAACTGGCCTGATAGTTATTTAAATTCCTCCTTTGCCTTTTGCTATGCAGACTTACTCTCTGGAGATGGGAGGCTGGGAGATGAGAGGCTGGCAAGGTCAAGGCCAGCCCCACTGGTAGAACCTTCCTGCCCACACCTGCAGCGTATATAGACCGGAATCCCTTGGTGAGTGAGACTGAGGTCTCAGAATTAGCTGAGTACCCATAAATACTTGGGAAGCAAAGGGGGGTGAAAGAGATACAAATCCTTTACTCATCAGCAACAGAATGCTTGTACATTTGAATAAATCTCCATGACAATGTTATTGCTATTTCTATTGAAACTGCATTGTACTTGGGTAGTTAATGGACAATTATACAAGCATGTATCAAACGGTATTCCTTGATGTGAGCACTTAGAAAATTAGGTCCTGTATTTATAATTCTCTCTTTCACACAGAAACTTTGTAATCCACACAGAAGTTCAGTTGCTTTGTTGGAGGATAGTATTACTACCCAAGACGGGCATGAACAGAATGAAAATTCTTAAGAATATGTACCAAATTGTTAGTAATATTTTCCTTAGGAAGTGGGACTTTGATTGTTCTACTTTAAAGATACTTCTGTATTGTTGAAAAAAATTGTTTTACAATGAGGATGTATTGCTTAACAAAGTAAGTTTTACTTAGTGGTCACTTTTGATTGATTTATAATTACTGAACTCTCTGTTTTTTTAATTGCCCTTTATAATTATAAAGTCTGCACAAGGCGAAGGAAACGCTATGGGCTGGGCAGTCAGGTACTCAGTCTGAGTAACGGCTGAAATTTAGCCTCTCCGAGCCTGAGTTTTCTGCTCTGCACCCACAGGGTCTATAATCTCCATTCACCAGCACGAGGGTCAGGATCCCACTGCCCATGTGAAAGCTCCTTGAACTCAATACAGCTGATTTCCTTCCTTCCTGCAATGTTTTAACATCATTTAAACACAGTGTAAATTATTCTTGAGATTTAAAAAGGAATAAATATTCCTACATACATCAGTCTCAGTGGGGAGTCAACAAAAGCGCTCAGAAAAATACTTTTTCAGTGAAAGGCAGCTCCAAACAGGAAGTTTTCATTGGAGAGGAGAAAAGATTCTGCAAGGCTGCTTTAGGCATTTTTACAAACTATATTCCTATTCCAGGAAGGCTCCAAGCAAGGAGGTTAAGGACAGGGTCACCCCTGATAAACCCACGGGTAATTCTGAGCCAGCAGGCAAGCAAACAAGACTTTCTGGGTCAGGGGTACAGCGGGAGCTTCTGATCGTCTAAAGTCACTCTGTACAGTGTACACTTGCTGCCAGGAGAGGATAAAAAGCTGCCATTTCTTCTCCTACTCTGCCTCCCAAACATGCAGTGATGAAACAGAGAGAATACAGTATATGCATGTGATGTGCATATTATATTTTACAATCTTTTTTTTTTTTACCACCAATAGTTGTGATATGGCCACAGTCCATACCAACCTATGATAGACTAACATGCCATACCCAACTTCAATGACTCACCAAACTGGTTAGTCCTGCAGTGTCTCAGTGTTCGGACAGTGTCTGCAATCATATGCTGGAAGGCAAAAGAGGAAACACATCAGCGGAAGGGTCATTTCGGGTGTTGCTGAACTAGCGGTGCTGTGAGGCCGGTTGGATAGTCTAACACCTTTGGGTGTATTTAGAGGAGCTATATTTGGTGCGGGACCTAACTTTAATTGATAATATATATTGAGTTTGGATTACAAAAGAAAATTTGACCTTGTCTTCAGAAACAGTGGCTCTCAACCCCGGCTGCACAGATTCTAACTGAGCCACGGGAAAACATACTGTTAAGAAATGCAGTACAAGACAACCTACTGAACGGGAGCAAATATCTGTAAATGATATGACCAATAACGGGTTAATATGCAAAATATAAAAATTAATTAATTAAAAAATTAATCGATTAAAAAATGGGCAGAAGGGGCTTCCCTGGTGGCACAGTGGTTGAGAGTCGTCCTGCCGAAACCTGAACAGACATTTTTCCAAAGATGATATACACTTGGCTGACAGGTATATGAAAAGGTGCTCAATACTGTTAATCATCAGAGAAATGCAAATCAAAACCACAATGAAATATCACCTCACACCTGTCAGAACGGCCAACATTAAAACGACCACAAATGTTGGTGAGGACATGAAGAAAAGGGAACCCTCCTACACTGTTGGCAGGAATGTAAATTGGTGCAGCCATTATGGAGAACAATATGGAGGTTCCTCAAAAAACTAAAAATAGAATTACCATATGACCCAGCAATTCCACTCCTGGGTATATATCCAAAGAAAATGAAGACACTAATTCCAAAAGCCATATGCACCCCAATGTTCACAGCAGCATTATTTACAACTGCCAAGATATGGAAGCAACCTAAGTGTCCATCAACCGATGAATGGATAAAAATGTGGTATATATGTACAATGGAATACGACTCAGCCATAAAAAAGAATGAAATTTTTCCATTCCCAACAACATGGATGGGATTGGAGGGTATTAGGCTAAGTGAAATAAGTCAGACAGAGAAAGACAAATACTGTATGATATCACTTATATGTGGAATCTAAAAAATAAAACAAACTAGTGAATATAACAAAATGAAACCGACTCACAGATATAGAGGACAAACTAGTGGTTGGTTACCAGTGGGGAGAAAGAAGGAGGCAAGGCCAAGACAGGGATAGGGGATAAAGAGGTGCAAACTATTATGTGTAGAATAATAAGCTACAAAGATAGTACAACACAGCGAATATGGTCAGCATTTTATAATAACTATAACCGGGGTATAACCTTTAAAAACTGTGAATCACAGTGCTGTACACCTGTAACATATAATATCGTACATCAATACATACCTCAGTTAAAAGAAATATTTAAAAAAAATATTAAAAAAATGCAGCGCGTCCACCCTCAACCTACCTGTCCACATTTGCATATGCTTTTACTTCAGAAGGTGTTCCACCTTCTCCCCATGAAGTCTTTGTGAGTTCACCTGCACTTGGGAAGCTCCATTCTCAACCTTCCCACTGCTCTGTGTACAGTGTTTATTGGGTTTGTGTTGCTGTAGTCACTTTGTGGAACTTTCTTCCTCCTCTAGAGCAAGTATCACGAGAGGGCTTTGTGTATCCAGCACCAACCGTACGGCACACACGTGGCCTCACACGTACTTGCTGAATGGAGGCCAGAAGTTTTGTGGAATCAAAGACTCAAGTAACTCAAATGGTGACAGGAGATGAGATATTTATGAAACAGGTACATTTTCTAAAACATCAATATCTTTACAGAGACCGTTTTCTGTTTATAATGTACATTCCCTTTTATAGTCTTCAGTTTTCTTCTTTATTTCTCTAAGCTTCCTACTGATCTCCAGGCAAAGATTTCTTAAACTCACAGCTCCTTCCTTTGGACAAGATCCCCTCGCCTCATACTTGTGTACCTGCAACCGCCTTCTAGCTCTCTCTACCACGGTAAAGGAAACACGGCATTTAGGACCAGACCAATCTCCACTACACTTCCTCCTGCGCAGTTGCCAGAATAATCTCCAAACACTTGTCATCATGTTCTAGTCCTCTGGAAGGCAACAGCGACTCCATACTGTTTCATACAAAATCCAAACATAACCCTGTAATTCAAGAATCCACATTATTCACGATCTGGTCCTCCAAACCTTCCTAAATGGGCCATCATATTTTTTTTTTTAACAATTGAAGTACAGTTGATTTACAACATTAGTTTCAGGTGATTCAAAATTTATAGATTATACTCCATTTAAAGTTATTATAAAATATTGGCTATTATTACTGTGCTATACGATATATCCTTGTGTATTATTTATTTTATACATAGTAGTTCGTACCCTGGGCCATTGTTTTTCATGTCCTGCCTACACACATTGAACATAGGATCGTCTATATACAGCAAACGCTCAACAAATTACTGCTAAAATAATAATGTTAATACTAAAAATAAATTTACTTAAAATTCAGCAGACCTCCAGAAACATTATTGGAATATGACCTACTTATTAAATTGTTCTCACCGGCTGCATTTCTATTGTATTTCTACTCAATAGTGAAAAATAAACAGGACAGTGATTACAGCAACAGCTCGAGTTGCGTTTGTAAAGGAAATGAGACCTGACTCATGTCTGAGAATGTATTGTTAAATTTCCTTCCCCCAATTTTACCACTATTCCCAGGACAGTTCGGTCGTTGTTTTAAGGTATGGCGTCACCTTGATTTCTATCATGTGCCATTTGCACAGCTGATGTAAGGTGAGGTACTCAGGGCAGCACTGAAACCAGAGCCCTGATCTCATCTTTAGGTTTTCTGAAGGGAGCGGGGAGGAAGCTACGATAAAAGACGATGCTCTTAACACGGAGTGATAAAGAGAAGAAAGGGAGAAAGCATTTGTTTCTTCATTATTTAATGGTCTGAGGCTGAAACATTTGGAGCTGCTGAGGCAGTGTGGGGAACAATGGAAAACTTATTAGGTCCAATAAGCACTTCTGGGTTTCGTGTTCTCTGACCTAATGCGTTGGCCTGGATCAGCCTGATAAAGATAACACACTGAATTATCTGCTCACTGGCTAATACCCATCATGAGGAATTGGCTTCCCACAGGTTAATTCAGTTAGGTTCTACTGGTTCATTACTGTGAAAGATGATGCTATTTTATCAATAGCTTAAGTGAAACCTTGTCTTTTTGCTAAGAAACGTGCTGAAACTACTGACTCTACTAGGAAATTCAGTTTCACTCTCCAGCATCCAAGTACAACATAGGGCTATGTACAATGTAAAATACAGTTTTGTCTAGAAAAAATTCTGACTTCAGCCTGTCTTCTCTGTGCAAGGAGTGGGGGTCAGCATGAGGCATGCTGTACCTTAGATGCCATCTGCTTTGAGGACCAGGAACCCAGTGACCCTACAAAATCTGCTCTCTTTAGAAATGACGTGATGGCAAGCACCTGATGGGTGAGCTTGTGTGCCGTGGGCCTGCTGCATGCATGTATAACTCCACTTACCTTCTAGCTGTCTTTTTAATAAGAGTTCTCTTCAGGAATTTGAAATAAAAGATTACCTATTGACGCCATGTTATTTCCTTAAGCTTTATTAAAGGGTTCGGGGTACATACAATTATTGACCCTAGGAGCAGTACTATTAGTTAGACTTTGTTTCAGTCCCCACGGTTAGTTTTAAGTCTTGTCTCTATGAAAGCAAGACCCTAGACTACGTGAGTCAGCGTTAAAAGGCCTCCACTGGACCACTGGAGAAAGCAGGGGAAAAAAGAAAAGAGACGCTGGTCAGAATGAAAGAGAGAGGGTGCAGGAAGCTTTCCATCACTCTTTCCCATGCTTGCCTTTACTGAATTGTTCTCGCACTTGGGGAGCTCCATCTGGGGGGAAATGACACAATGAACTTAACCAAATCACTGGTTCTCTTTGGGAAGGGGGCCAACCACCACTGTACCCTTAACAACTGACCACAGTCAGCGTACAAAGAGTACACTGGCTCTCGCATGTTTCCTCTGGGTTAGTCAGAGGGAAGGGTACTAGACCTTTAGAGGGAATTCCACTTGGTGTGACACAGCTCGTCCCACATCTCTTACATGCTCGCCAAAGCTTATTTGGCGTTCTTAAGCAGAGGTGTTGGCCAAGATTTGAAGTAAGTATTGACCAGAGGCTTCTTATTCCTGCAATCATTTCATTAATACCAAACACTGAAGATTAACCTGTCTACAGACTAGAACGTTAGGGCCTACAGTCTTTGGCTACAAAGAGGGGCCCTGGGATCTTCAGAACATTACTGGGTGACACCAGGACAAATCTCTAAAGAGTAAGTACAAGAAAACCCAATACTTTAAATATCTATTTCGGGCTGTGTTGGTTTGACTGTAGTATCTAAAATAACTGAGCTGGATCCCAAAGCACTTAGTGCACAGAGAGACTCAAAAAGTTACGGACATGTCTACTTCATAACTAATGAGCCAGAAAGCGATCACCCTCAAATCATTAAAACTGAGCTAAGGCAAGCTATCCCAAGACGTCAGTCTTCCAGATTCAGCTGCTTGGGTTTTCAGGTTGTACCAGAGCCTCCTGCACTGGCTCTGCACCGCCTCATCCCCTGTGTGTGGCGAGTTAACCTCACAATTAGAGCGGGGCACCTCTGAGGCAAAGGTCAGAGGCCAAACCTCGTTTGGACTCATCAGGTGGTACCGTTCTTTGGTCATGGTCTATGGCCCCCGTCTCACTCAACCTTCTCTCAAATGCCTGACCGAGTCTCACAGGGAACCGGGGATCCATTTCTGAAAGAGTTCACACAAATCTATTACCATTACTGAAAAGGTCACTCAAAGTTCAGGGTCTACGGACAGGGGTCCCCGATACCATCTTTAACCGTGCATGGCAGGCTCACCTATGACACTAAAGTTCAACTGTCAGACAAATCCATTCTTGTGGTCCCCAGGGTCTCTTCGGGGCACTCCTATTTCACAGTCGCAGGCAATTCCTCCTGTGCCCACAGCCAGTGAGAAAGGCTAGTAGGAACCCGCTGCGTGACAAAGCACCTGAGAATGTCCTGGAAACAGTTCTCAAAGAGGCATTTCAGCAACTTGTAAGAAGGGACTGGCCAGGGACCCCTTTCTCGTGAGCTCACTTTCTCACTTTGCACGAGGTGATCTCTCCACAGTGGCATCATCTGTCCACAGGCTGATAGAGGGGTGGTCCTTCCCCTCCCATGCAGACCCTACAAATTCCATCTTCATATCCAAGATGGACGTATCTCCCCAGAAGGAGAGCTTTGTCCCGTGCCTCAGAAGCAGCGTAAGCCAAGACACAGGGAGATGCCTTTAAAGCAACAAGGCTGAACCTCAAGACTGTGAACTCCTGCTGACAGGAACCTTACAGCTTTCATTCTAGTTCAAACACATACACTCAACCACTGATGTCAATCTAATGAAGTTCCGTTTTCAAAAATAAAAAGCAGATTTTCATATTTGGCCCCAGAACTTGCCGGCACACTTATTTTTAACTGGAACGCACTGCGTTGATAATGTACAACATGCAGCAAATAAATCACTGCACATTCAGAGGAGAAAAGCACTTAAACCATTTGTTTCTTGGCGCAGAAAAGCATACACTTCCCTTACAGTGGGAAAAAGGAGAAATAGTGAAGTTTTACGTACCAGTTTTTCAAAATTGACAAGATTATCCAAAAATGTTTTATTTCCTTCATGAATGAATGTTACATCTGAAAATTAAAAACAAAAAGATATATGTACCATTAGGAACAGATCATGACGCAGAGTTGAAGAAGTATAGATGCAATGCAGCTTATTAATTTTTCTTAAACATTATGGATTATTTCATGCAATTGACCAGGCAACTTGAAACTGAATCTCAATAGTATTTGATGTGAGGGGGCATAATGTATGCGTGTGGAGAGAAAACATTATAACACTCACGCAAGTATGTATCTTGCTTTTACATTGCAGGCTTTGACTTCAACCTGCTTAACATCCACTAACACTATTCTATAACTTAACTGGTCCATTATGTTTTTAGGCCAGAACACCGAGCAGAAAAGAACTGAACCCCCAGAAACAAAAAGGATTTTTAATATTTATGTGTTTGCTTTTTAACAATCCCTGGCAAAGTATATGGATCTGCTTTACTTAAAGCATTAAGGTTTAGATTTTTGGTTTTCAAAGCCAGGGCCTGACTGTGTATCTGAAGTGAATGAGTAATGGGACAGGTTTGGAAAAGGCAAGATTTCTGGGCCTATTCACTGATGAAAACAACATAAGGAAAGTAGGATGAAGATACATTTTCAGAGGACGGGAATGTTAATTTGATTTGAGCCTCACTGCATTTGAAGTGAAAGAAGATATTCAAATAAAAATCTCCTTTTGGTCGCAAAACTTACTGGAGTGTCTCTTCAAGAGACAAGGATTAGTTACAATAATAACAGCAGCTGAAGCTCTGAAAGGGGGTGGCTTATAAAAACTCAAATCAGAGGGTCAGTGACTGAGCATTGGGGAGTCCTCACAGCAGAGAATCAAAGTAAGAAATATACTACAATTTAAAGAACATGCAAATAATCATGTTGTATCACAGACATGGAGGACAAACCAAATGAACATCACTTTCAAAAATCTTGTTAAAATAACATGATATAAAGAGGGAAACGAACAGATTAAAATTCCTCTAAATAGAAAGGAAAAGCATTTGCATTTAATCAAGACTTTGATTCTGCTGGTCCCTATGGGGCAATTACGAGATAGGTGCTTGGGAAATCTGCCTGCAACACACCCAGTCGCTGAGCTTTGACTGCCCACCAGGGGGCAACACCAGTTCCACAGTTACAGACTACGCTGATGACGACCCTTTTCTCATGGCATTCTTTATTCACAGCTTCCAGCCCCACCAGACTGCAACGTTTTCCTAAGTTTTCTCCCCTTGATTTTTTTTTTTAAACTGATGTCTTAGCAGGGGAGCAATTCACAATTACACAGTCATCTGACAAACTCTCTGGTTATTTTCTTTCACTGTTTTGCTTTCAGAATAGAATTGCAAGCTTTCAACCTCTGACACAATATTTAGAAAAAGAGTAGCCAACACAGTTAGCTTGTACCTTGTTTGTACAGCAAGCAAAGCACTGTGTGTACTCTATCTACATTAAACACCACCTACAAGCCTAGTAACTCCTCACTTGCGGAGAATTCGGATTACAAATGCCCTGTCAGAGTTTCTTCGTCCATGCCCCCAGTGTTCCAAGGTTTGTCATCCCCTCCCTATGTTCCCAAAGATGATGATAATAATGCAGCTTATATTTATTACCAGCGTCAGACATAGCATTAACTCATTTAATCCTCACAAAAGACTATAAGGTAAAAGCCCTAGCAGGAAAAGAATGTGAAGAAAGGATGGTCCAAAGAACAAGCACAGCTGGCCCATAATCACAGCTCTAAGTCTCAGAGCCAAGACCCAAGCCCAGGCAGCCTGCTTGCTCTCTCCACGGTGCCTCTCTGGTACCCGAAAGGACTTGGACATTTCTGACCACCCGTTACAGCCACCTTGCTTGAATTCATGGGAGACGGGGGCCTCTGCAACTTTTACAGTGTTTCCTTTGTCCCTCTTTCTATCTCCTCCCTCTCCTCTGCGTGGGTGATCTTGCTTAATCTCAACTCTCAAGGACTTGTCGAGGCCAGCGCACGAGGACGGTGGCTCTACTGAGGGTGGGGGGCTGTTAGGCTGATGCTGGCCTGAGGATAAGGCAGGGAAGGTGTGTCTGGCCAGGTGGGGAGGCAAGAGGGGCTGGAAGGGGCTGCTGCCCAGGAGAAGGGGGTCAAATGGCTGAAGGTTTTGATGCAGATGAACGGCAGGTGTATGATGAGGCAGGTGTGAGAAGGATAAACCAATACAGGTGTTTGAGCTCAAAAACGGGGGTCTCAGAACCTAAGTCATGGGCTGTGAAGCAGTTCAGGGTTCAGAGTGCTAGAAATGAGCAACCGCCAGACCCCTTGATCTGGAGACATCTGAACACGCTCCTAACACTTCATATAACAGGACGGGGGATGAAAGGACTCTGTTTGAAGAGATGGCAAGTGAAAGAGAAGGAAGAAACATACAAGCACCTCAACATTCCATTTATTTAAACACCCCCGCAAATGTGCAATAATAATCTGCGCCCCAAGATACAAACACGACCTCAGTTTACCTTCAGACACCTGTTGATCATTCACTCTACTGGAAGGACTACCATCTCCCAAAACGCCACGATACAGATTATTCAACTGCTTTTGACCTTTAGCTCAGCTGGATCCTTTCCCCAACACTTACTTAGGGTTTCTCACTCACTACTTTCTGAACTGGATTCCACAGTATGGGGGGGAAAGTAAATCAGAAGTAAGAAATTCACTGGAAAGTAGAAAAGCTGATGGCTGGAAGCATTTTTAGGTTACCTGCTCACTTGATAATCTGCATGGTATTGGGAATTGACTATCTCAAAAAATGAAACATGGGAGCCCTAATCCTTCTTAACACCCAAGGAGTTCAGTTTGGTCTCTTTCTCTAACCAAAAGCAATGCAAAGCAGGAGGCACAAGAGGGGAGGGCTGGGAAGTTTTCATGAAAATGTTGGTTGCTCTAGTTTACAGCAAATTTTAAAATAATTTTGCATTTAACAAAAGCTAAGAATGTCATTTATGTTTTCCAAAATGTCTTACCTCAGATGTGATATACACATATTTAAAAGTTTCATCCTGTTTTCCTTTGGAAATTATTTCAGACAAAAAAAAGTAACTTTAAATGCAAGAGAGTACTAACGTTTTATAATGGCAAAAAATTAAGATGAAGGAAAAACAAGTGCTTCTTTAAACTCGAGCTTCTAATGAAAAAGAAAATGTTTAATTTACTAGCGGGAATGAGAGAATGTATTTTCAGTAGAAAAAAGGGAAATTCGAAAAGCTGCTCAACATCACTAATTATTAGAGAAATGCAAATCAAAACTACAATGAGGTATCACCTCACACCAGTCAGAATGGGCATCATCAGAAAATCTACAAACAACAAATGCTGGAGAGTGTGTGGAGAAAAGGGAACCCTCTTGCACTGTTGGTGGGAATGTAAATTGATACAGCCACTATGGAGAACAGTACGGAGGGTCCTTAAAAAACTAAAAATAGAATTAGCATATAACCCAGCAATCCCACTACTGGGCATATACCCTGAGAAAACCATAATTCAAAAAGACATATGTACCCCAGTGTTCATTGAAGCACTATTTACAATAGCCAGGTCATGGAAGCAACCTAAATGCCCACTGACAGACGAATGGATAAAGATGTGGTACATATATACAATGGAATATTACTCAGCCATAAAAAGGAACGAAATTGGGTCATTTGTTGAGACGTGGATGGATCTAGAGATTGTCATACAGAGTGAAGTAAGTCAGAAAGAGAAAAACAAATATCGTATATTAACGCATATATGTGGAACCTAGAAAAATGGTACAGATGAACCAGTTTGCAGGGCAGAAATAGAGACACAGATGTAGAGAACAAACGTATGGACACCAAGGCGGGAAAGCGGCGGGGGGGTGGGGTGGTGGTGGGATGAATTGGGAGATTGGGATTGACATGTATACACTGATGTGCATAAAACTGATGACTAATAAGAACCTGCTGTATACAAAAAAATAGAAAAAACCTATTTATTAAAAAAAAAATTTAAACACACACACACACACAAAAGAAAAAAGGGAGATTTGTTTTGCTGCCGACAAAGAGGTCTAGATAAACTCAGTAAAGCAGAAAATTGCATCCAAGCTAAGACATAAGTGTGAGGCACCTGACTGCATTAAGTACCTTGGGGGAAAAACCACTAATATATAGCAGAAAGCTCAGCTCATATCTAATTAAGTTAACGGGACATTGTCGACTGTTTTCTCATTACCTTAAAAACATCCACTGTTTCAAAATTTTGTCTTCCTAAAATCAATTCCTTTCCCAGATCTGTCTTCGCTTCCTAGTTTTCCTCTTTGTGTCTAAATAATTCTGTCACTTCCCACAGGCCACCATCCCCGCTCTCCAGCTGGTGTTTTATTTTAAATAAAAATCAGAAGCCTGAATAAACTTATCTTAGAAATAAACATGAAAAATTAAATGAACTTTTAAGTTGGTATTCTGGCTTTACAATCTCTCCTTATTTCATCCATTTACATTTCGCAGAATCTTTTGAGCTCGAATGAAGCATTCTGTGTGACTCTCAATTGTCCTAATACATTATTGTTTCCCAGAAATTCTTGCTTTATACTAGATGAAGATTGAATAAATAGCTGCAGGGATGCATAGAAACTCAACACTTCTCCAAGCTCTGGCTGTTCTTGAGAGAAGCCGAAAAGCGAGCATCAGCTTTATTGCCAGTGGGGCTGGCGATGGGGGGAGGTGAGGGAGGAGACGGCCAGGCCAACCAGCAATCCAGTTCCCAGGTATTTCACTTCCAGAATCACATTTATGGGTGTAGGCACTGGGGACTGAGCCAGCAGAATTTACAAGCCTCTGAAGGGTGAAGGCAATATAAAAGAGTATTCCTATAATCCCTTGGAAAGAATCAAAACACAGCCAAGAAAAATGACCAACCCGCTTTTCCTGGAAAGCACATAGGTAGGATTTAAACTAAATGTCAGGAGCATAGGCCAGATGAAAACGAACTTCACTTTCATTAATCCCCTGGGTCTGAAAGAGACCCCCTGAGATCGTTAGTAAATTTAACTAACATGTTTCATGATGAATGATCTGGCGCTCTCTACAGAAGACAAGTTAGTCGACTAACTTGGAGCTGTCAGATACTTTCCCAACTGGATTCACTCCTGGAAAGAAGAAAGTACATTCCCTACCAAAATTCTTCATACACTACACTGCCTGGGTTGACCAAAGGTACTTCTCACACAGCAGCAGGCCACGGGCTGAATCTCTGAAATTTAAGTTGAAAACATAGACCGTGACTGATCACTGTTTGGATTCTTTATGCCAGCCTTATTCTTGGTTGAATTAAGTGAATTGTAGACTCAAATAAGACGATGCTTAAAGCAGAGTAAAGTAAAAACACAAACGTTTCCAGTGCCAAGTTTTGTGAGTCAATCGAAAACACTTTGATGTCTGCTTAAGTACAATTAAGTATTTTAAGCATTTCAGAAATAATTGCACATTTGAAAAACAGTCACAAGCCAACACAGTTAGGTCTGAATGTCAAAATTACTTTAAAGAAATAAACTGAGATTCCTTTTCTTGCCCTCTGTAGAGTGACAAATTTCTGGAAGATGGAATTATATAGCATAAAAGGTAGAAAACCGTTACCTTTAAGCAATAAGGGCATGAAAGGGATTTTGGGTGGCTTCATCTTTTTGAATGCATCTCGGTAGGCTTTGTGATTCAGGGAAGGATCCTGCCGAACCAAGAAGATTACAAAGAGAAAGAAAAATCAATGTGCTATAGAAACAATTCTAAATCCACTTTTACTATACCATTTGAACATGATTTAGATATAGAGTGGTTCTTCCTAAGAACAAAGTAGATAAAGGTTTCCTAGGAGAATAAACTCACTAAATTAGGGCAGGAAATCTAGGCAATGAATGAAAGTCAAGTTACTGGTTGACAATAATGGGAAATGACTGCAAAGGACAGACACCTTTTGATTGCCCTATTATTCTTCCCTCAAACAGGTTCCTTAAGTACAGTTTCTTCTCCATAGTTTCTACCATGAGGTGACCCCACAGCCTTTTGTTAAGCACACTGCAAAGAAAAACTGCGCTCGTAATGCACAGATAATGCAGAGAAAACAAGAGAACAGTTTTATTGTGATCTGAAGAGAGACCGAAAATTGAGTATACTTAAAAATCTGCCTTCTGAATATCATGCCAAGAGGACCATTCTCACTACCTTTTTCCACGGAGAGGAAGAAGTGTTAACTTGCTTCACTCCGTAAGAAGCAAAGCTACATTTTCATACCCAAGTGAACTAGCCTAAGCTACCTGACACGGTAGAGTGCAGACACCGACTACTGAAATCTAGAAAGAAACTGGACACCAGCAATCAGTTTGAAGAATAAGTCTACTCCGGCTCAACTACTTACTGTTAAACTTTCAAGTTCAGAAAAAAGTTTCTTAAACTTCCCAGGGATTTTCTAAAAACAAACAAACAAAAAAGAAAAGGTCAAAAGAAGTCAGTTATTTTGAGAGGCACTAAGGGGAATGTTCATTAAGTTGTGTTATATATGTCACATTTCTGAACATAAATAGCTCTATCATCTGGTTCTACCCGATTGCTTCTCGTTATGCAGTTTTCATCATTCCTTAATGCGACTTTCCTTGGGAATGTTGCTAAAGACAGTTTAAAATAAGTAACAGCCACATGAATCGGGAATCCAGCTGGTTAAACATTCCACACACCAGTGATCTTTTAATAAAAACTTGGATTTTGGTTCTGTATCTTACCTCTGACAAATGCTCTCACCTTTTTTTTCTTTTTTTAACTTATTATTTTGGGCTGCTTTGGTTCTCCGTTGCTGTAAGCAGGTTTTCTCTAGTTGTGGAGAGCGGGGGCTACTCTTCATTGCGGTGCATGGGCTTCTCTCATGGCGGTGGTTTCTCTTGTTGTGGAGCACGGGCTCTAGGCACGTGGGCTTCAGTAGTTGCAGCATGTGGGCTCAGCAGTTGTGGCTCGTGGGCTCTAGAGTGCAGGCTCAGTAGTTGTGGCCCATGGGCTTAGTTGCTCCGCGGCATGTGGGGTCTTCCCGGACCAGGGATCGAACCCGTGTCCCCTGCATTGGCAGGTGGATTCTTAACCACTGCTCCACCAGGGAAGCCCTGCTCTCACCTTCTTAAACAGTCTTGCTGAGTGGGAAATAATAATGTTGGCTGATGTTTTTTGTATAAATGATATAATTATGTTTCACAGCAGAGGGCTAAATAGTGAAAGCCCATGAAAACCCTAAATGATGAAGCCTGCACTTTGATGGATAGAATCACTGAACTGTAAAGATCACCCACACCAACTGGTGGCATGAAGATTCACAGAGGATGGAAACATAGGTCATCTTCCCAAATAAAAATTTGGGCCTAAGGAAGAAGGGCCTGGAATTTTCTAGCCTGCCTTTATTTATTAATAAATTTATTTATTTATTTATTTTTGGCTGCGCTGGGTCTTCACTGCTGCGTGCAGGCTTCCTCTGGTTGCGGCGAGCAGGGGCTACTGTTCATTGTGGTACGCGGGCTTCTCATTGCAGTGGCTTCTCTTGTTGCAGAGCATGGGCTCTAGAGTGCAGGATCAGTAGTTGTGGCTCACGGGCTTAGCTGCTCCGTGGCATGTGGGATCTTCCCGGACCAGGGGTCGAACCCGTGTCTCCTGCATTGGCAGGAGGATTCGTTGTTTTTTTTTAACATCTTTATTGGAGTATAATTGCTTTACAATGGTGTGTTAGTTTCTGCTTTATAACAAAGTGAATCAGTTATACATATACACATGTTCCCATATCCTCAAGTCCATGCTCTAGTAGGTCTGTGTCTTTATTCCCGTCTTACCCCTAGGTTCTTCATGACCTTTTTTTTTTTTTCTTAGATTCCATATATATGTGTTAGCATACAACCACTGCGCCACCAGGGAAACCCCAGCCTGCCTTTAACATGGTGACGTGAAAAGCTAGATGCCTCAGAGTAAGTCACTCTGAATCTGAATTCTGCCCCTTTCTAGCTGTGTGTCTGCAGTGAGTCTCCACATTGTCCGATTGAAATGGAGATAACTCATAGGAAGTGTACAGTCTGTGGTCGGTGCTCAGCAAACTCCAGCTATTAACACTTATGACTGTTCTAGAAGATCTGTGAGATTTTCTGTTTCTAAAACAAATCAAAATAATGAGGTAGACCCCACAATAGACTTTTAAATGATTCAAAATTATCACGTTGATAGTTTTGCATCTGGACAGCACACAGGTTGCTTGATCTGGCAGCTACTGTTACACACACCAATACACGTGTGTCGATAAATGTTGATAAGACAAATCAAGTGAGAAAAGGTGAAACACAGACACCCGCAACTGATGGCGATTGCTCCTCTGAGCTGCGTATCTTAGTGTGTTGGATATTCCACACGAATATCCCGGTGTCATCTCAAACTCAACATACCTAAAGCCAAACTTATCTACTCCAAGGGTCAGCCGTGGGCCAAATCTGACCATCAGCTTTTGCGAATAAAGTTTTACTGGAGCACTGCCACGCTCATCATTTATCAACTATCCATAGCTGATCTTGCACGTCAATGACAGAGATGAGTCACAGAGGTGGAGACCACATGGCCTGCACAGCCTAAAAGTATTCACTATCTGGCTCTTTCCCCAAAATGTTTGTTGACCTCTGTCTTAGTTCCTTAAACCGACGTCTTTTCCTGTACTGCCTATGTAGGACAGTGCGATCACTTTCCAGGCCTAGAGACACGGAGCTCACCTCTGCGAGGGAGGCCCACCCCAATGCCCCCAGCAACTCCCGACTCAACTTCCAAGGCCCTGCTTGCTTAAGGCTTTTCAGCCACCCTGAGACAGCATGATTCCTCCATTGCTCTGCTGGGGTCCACCTGGAACCAGTTCAAGACCTCCTTGACCATAGCACACCCTGTGCTAATCTGGCCACGTTCCACCTGCCACGGCATTGATGCAGAGCTGCGCACGTGGTAGGCGGTCACTGTGCACGTGAAATACGCACTATGTGAAATTCACTGAATTGTTCTCCTTTCGATGTTTGCAGATCAAGCCTTCTTTCCGGGTATAATTTAAAATTCCACTCTCCTCCCCGGACCCTTGCTAGCCACTTGTTTTCCTCCTGCTCTGATCAACTGTGGCTTTTTTTGCCCACCTCCTTGAATCTCATGAAGTGTGTGCGCATCTGGTTTGCTTAACCAGAGATGCAAGCCTTTTGTCGCTTTTCTTTCGAACCCCTTTAAGGAGCACTGACCCCGACCCTCAGGTCACCACCGCGCATTCCATCAGAGTGTGGGCCCTGACGCAAAGAAGGTGAACCCCAAAGCTGCCCACAGACCGTCGCTGAGATGGAATGTGAGAAAAACAACAGTTGGCCTGTCAGCTTCTCTCCTGCAGGAGTGTGAACTGGGGACCATGAAGAGTGCAGGGTAGGCAGGAAGAACAGCTGAATCTGAGAGGGTGGGGAGAGGCCGAGGGAGCCGCAGAGAGCCACAGCAGGCTGGACCCGTAAGGGAGAAGACTTGACGGTGAGAGAGAAAGGACGAGAGAGAGAGAAATGGTACGGGGAATTAGGTACACAGTCAGTAGCGAATGGAGAGAGAAAGAAACAAAAGCCCAAAGAAAGAAGGTGTCGGGGTCATGGGGGAGGCAGAGGGCCCTACATCCGTGTCTGGCTACATTTAGGGACACCCCAGTTTCCATTCTTCCCACGTAGACCCTCAGAGTCCACGTTTCAGAACGTGCGCTAACTTGAGTGGCCCTCTCCCACTTCGAACCCAAACAGCCTTCATCATACAGCCCTGACAGGCAGAGCCAGGACTGGGGAGGCCCGAAACTTAAAACCTTTTGTGAGTCCTCTTTAGGAAAAAGGCATATAAAATTACTTTTGCAGATTTTGTAAAGATATCCATCATCCACATGAACATACTGCCAGAGGCCCCACAAGCGAGAAGACTGGTAGCTTAAATTCATTAACGTCTCTGCAAATCTGCTTCTGGACACACAGGTGAGCTTTCGAAATGACCAACAGGGAACTGTAACAATGCCATCACAGGAGAAAAGCAGAAAACTGGTTCTAGCTGGGAAGCATTTTACAAGTCGTGCTTCTTTCATATATATTATAGAACCATTCTGAAGACCATCTGATGAAAATAGCCCCTGACGACTTGAGACACTAATTTTTAAACATTTTTTTCGAGTGCTACATATCTCATTTAAACCGTTTATTTTAAATAAAGACTGTTAGCTGGACCACTTCCCGTTCAGTTTTATTTGTCCCCAACTCCACCCTCCGTATGGACCCCCAGGGCTCACCTCCCAGGTCTGGGACAGCCGGCTGACAGAAGCAGTGTTGAGACCCATCACAATAGCAAAGAAAGAATTCAGGTTTCTCTGGGCTTTGCAGCTACGGAATAAAAGAAAGCAGAAGGCACTCTGAGGCAACATCCTTTCACCAGATGATCACAAACGATAAAGCTGCCAAGACTCTCCCAGGCCACAGAGTTCAACCTCTAGGGCAGGGTTGAACTCTGCTCTGTGACCTACACAGTCTTGACTGTCCCTGTGGGATGGGGCGGTATCCCCTCAACACAAATGAAAGGATTCCAAATGCTTCCTTACCTTTAGGAAAAGATCTGTGTTCTTGATACCCTCTGGATACTTCAAAAGATTCCTCCCTTTTAAAAATCTATTTTGGATGCATTGACAATTTTAACTGAAAGCTCTTACATTCATATTTCTGTATATATCCCATACTCATTATAACAGCCCCTGATTCTGTATCTTTAATCTGTATGTTGTCTTTCTTTTTTGAGAAACAAGGCCCTCTTACCTCACAGGGCCCCCTCCCGTTACACTCAGACATATTTTCTTTGCTCTCAACAAAATAGCTACTATGTTATGTATGTATTTAAAATGTGGCATATATTACGGGGACGGTGACTCACATTTCTCATTTAAGGAATAAAGGAAATAAAATGCAAAATAAGACCATGTTGAGCTCCATTCACTCTGGAAGGTTATATGCTCCTGCAGAACGTCAATCTTGCCCTTCAACTTAATCAGTCAAAACTCCATTAATTTTCAAAGCCAGCAGAGGGGCTTGAGGCAGCAGAGGGAAGGGTGTGCCTCCAGGTTGGCCGGAACAGCCTGTGAATTCCAGATATTCCTTAATCTGGGATGTATTAGAAAACAACTTCTCTGAGGAAAGATTTAAAAATCTAAAAATTACCCTGACTTAATAATTAAATATGAAAAAAGATGAAAGTGCTTAGCAGTAAGCCAGAGGCATAAAAAGTCCCTAGTATGTGTTGATCGAGCTGCCCTCACATGTCATCTCTTCCATGACATCTCCATCAATGTCTCACATAGAATTTGGGAACAGTGTATATACAACTCTGTATCCCGATTTTTCAGTTTTATACCATGTTATATAATATATTATGGATTCTTCACTGTTATCATTAATGGTTATAGAACACTTCATCAAAAACGTATTTCATAATTTGTTTACTTATTCCCTTGTTGTAGACATTTAAACTATTTTCAATTCAATACAATTCAAATCAATGTAAAATGCTACAATAAATATCTTCTGTGAAAAAAACTTTTTACTGTATTTATGATTTTCTAAAATTAAGTTAGACTTCCAGTCATTACATGATTGATCAAAAGCTATCATGACTTTAAAGGTTCTCAACACATATTAAAAACTTCTGTCTCTCAAAACTATACTGATTTCCAGTCGCACAGGTGTGTACAGGAGCATTGATTCAGAACCAGGAAACTGTTTTCGGCTCTTAAAGTGGTAATACATAGAGGTGGCTGTGCCCTGGCCGGTCCTGCCTAAACCTGCCTGTTCCCAGAGCCAGCCTCATGGACTGGACACTGCCCAGTACAGCTGCGCGTGGGTACCAAAGCAGTGAGGGTCAGCCATTTGGGAGCATTTTGGAAATTCTAGCTCCACTAACAGGGGAACCTGGAAAGGCACTGCTGCCTATGTACCTAGTGTCCAAAATACCTGGGTGAACACATTCCTGCAAGCCCCTCACTGCTGAGTCTCCACTGGGCATGGTCTGTTCCTTTCAGTCTTCCTGTCCAGCCTTGGCCTCTGCCTATAGTTCCCCGGTAGGCAAGAGGACCTGAAATTCAGCCTAACTGGCCCCTTTCGCTGGTTTCTGCCAACTGTCTCCTGGGTAGACCCTGCTTGGTATATTCCATGAACAAACAGGACACTTCCCTGGTTTATGGTTCAGAAATCTTCCTGTTTCTGAGAAACTGGTGCCTAAAGGCATCAACACTACAACTCTGCTTCCCTTCTGCCACTCTCTTCCCTCATTCCGCCCCTTCTGTCTCATCACACCCTGGCAAGTTCACACCAGCCAGAAGAGACTTGAGTCAGCTCCATCTCCTGATGAGATGATGCCAGGCTCCCCTGCCAAGACGCTGAGGTCAGCAAGAAGTGCCCCATTCCTATGCCAGAGGCACTGGATGCCCTCCCCTTATTCCCAGTCCTCCCACCTTACTGCATGATGGAAGCCCCACTGGTTCTGTCATGGCCCACCAGACATTTTTATACTCTGCCCATCACTCAAATGCAGAGTAAACAGCAAACCTTTCAGACAGCAACTGCCGGAGCTGAAAACAAGACTTTTCGGGGAAATCATTTTATTATTAGTCATTATAAAAAGTTTCTTCTTCTTCTTTGTATTCAGAATCATTCATCTACACAAAATCTTAGATATAAGTCTCATCTTTTGATCTTTTATGTCCCCATAAACAATTTTCCTGGTTCAGATCTCTTTTTTAGTCATACTTAAAAAAACAAAAACAAAAACCCACATATACCTAACATCTGAATCTGTAAAAAGAAAAAAAGAATTAATATAGAAATGATTTCTCTATAAGACGAATTGATACAGTACAAATATGGGTTACCATTCCCATCTGGAATCTTCCTTTACCAAGGTTCGTTCATTTCAAGGTAAGAACAGACTGACACTAAAACATTCCAGTTTAGTGTCAGTCTAACACTCCTTTGTGTAAGGAAATAAAATCCACTCAACCCACAGAGGTGGGGGGATGGGACTGGTAAGAAGGAAGGAAACATGAATATGCAAATTGGATGCCTTAGGCAGGGAAGACACTTCATGATCGCGGACATGATTGTTTTCTCTTGGCTATTCCTACCAGTATGATCATGAAGAATTTAACTTTGTGTTTCTGTTGGCATTCTATTCTATGGGCCAGGGATAGAGACCAGTACAGCAAACAATTCAAGAGCATGGGGCCATATGGCGAAGATGTGAATATACATATTTCATTTCCCTGAGGACAGATATAATCTTATACTGGGAACTAAGCTATGTGGTGTCATTTTACTCCTTAGGACATTCACGTCCCATTTCACCAAGCAACTGGCATTTATAAGAAAGTTTTTGATCCCAAAGAGCCTCACATTTAAGAATGTCACAGGCTATTATAGAAAATGTACTGGCCAAACAAACAAAAAAGGAGCATTCATCATAAAAGTAGTCCAAGATTTAGGCATATCTGTTATCTATCTCTCCTTCCATCACCAGTCACATCAAACACCAGGTCAGGAACCGCCATCATCTCTCACCTAAGTAAACAAAATATCCTGCTTCTGGGGTCTCCTTACCGACAGTTCAGTCTATGTGCTACTTTCAGATCAACCTTCCTGAGGGACAACTTGGATCAAATCCATCTCCTGCACAAAAACTTTCAAGGAATCCCTCCCACCTTCTCAATTCAGTCTAAACTTTTCATTCTGAAATTCAACATCCTTTACAATTTGGTCCCATCTTCCTTTTTAGATCAGTCTCCCACAACTTCCTTACAAACACCTTCCGCTCTGGCCAGACTGGATGAGGTTCCTTTCTCTGACCACATACTCTCTGCCTCCAATGAACTGCTTTGCTTCTCTCTCATGAGTCTGACCTCCACGGACAGTGTGCTCTTTTCCGGAATTCAAAATGCTACTTTCTTCCAAATGGTTTTCTAATCCTCCTTTCCCACACCCTTGGCATATAAGCTTCCCATCCTCTAAAGCCCCTGAAAGAAATTCATCTCATAATAGGGCACCCTCAGGTTCTATTTTGCAAATTAGACATTTGAGTTATAGAAAGTATCCCCCCAGCCGATTGGGTGCAGGCTCACTCTGACTTCCCCACAATACCCTGCATGGATGTGCAAACATTAATGAGTGATCAATACATATTTCCTACATATATTACACTGACATGTACTCAGAAACGGTTTGATATAAAAACTACTTTGAAAAACAAAGGAAAAAAAAAATGGGAAGACTGGAAGGTAGAAGGAACTGGGAAAGATTTTGATTAATGTTGCCTGTTTCTGTTGGGAAGCTGTCCCAAGAGTGGTTTCAGAATATTCATCTGGTATTTTAAGAGATGCTCCCAGGAAGTTACTAGAACGTCATTCAACGGACTTTATTGAGTCACTGCTATTTACCAAGTTCAGTACCAGGCACCCCAGGTACAGTGATTGATTAGAAATGGTCCCTGTCCTTTGGAAGCCAACACAGTCCACTGAAGGAATTCTATATAAAAAGGTAAGTTTAGGGCTTCCCTGGGGGTACAGTGGCTGAGAGTCTGCCTGCTGATGCAGGGGACACGGGTTCATGCCCCGGTCCGGGAAGATCCCACATGCCGCGGAGCGGCTAGGCCCGTGAGCCATGGCCGCTGAGCCTGCGCGTCCGGCGCCTGTGCTCCACAATGGGAAAGACCACAGCAGTGAGAGGCCCGCGTATCGGAAAAAAAAAAAAAGGTAAGTTTAATCAATAATAATAAAGAAGTTTTTTTAAAAAGGAAAAAGAAAACGTGTGCATGGTAGGGGGAGGTCAGGGTAAAAAGGAGTTGACCCTGCATTTGAAAGTCAGGGATGATTTTAGGAAGGAAGCAACATACGACCTAGGTCTTGAAGAAGGATAGCAATTTGCTGGGTAGAAGTGGCCATTCTTGGCAGAGCTAACAACACATGTCCAGGCTTGGATGATGGTGTGCATGGGAAAGGGAGAGCCATTTAGAGTGGCTGCAGCATGGGGTGAGGCTCAGAGGTCAGGTGTGACCAGACAGTGCAGGGCCTGCTAAGGAGTTTGCAAAGTTCATACTCTGGGCATCAAGGAGCCAAAAGCAGAATCTTGAAATGCATCTGACTTTCAATGGTTCTCACCCACCTCACATCACCTTCCCCCATTTTCCTAACCTACTGTAGCTCACCTGGCTACAAGGGTAATTTAGCTGCATGATGGGGCATGTGTGCACTGCCTGCTTTTTTCTACAGCATAGAGCAGAGTGCTTTGGTCTAGTATTTTGACCTTTACTTTAAGATATAAATACTTCAAAGGCGAAGAGAGAAATATTCAAAAAGAGACCTTTTCGATCATTTGGTCACTTAACTCAATAGTACCCTTTTGCATCTCATCCCTTCTTATCATCACAAGGAAAATAATGTACCCTCTCACAGAGAGGAGAAGAACTGCATTTTTTTACCACTAGAAACTCACTGAGCAGCAATTTTGATGAATTTTTTCACCAGCTGCACTCTCTTGCCCAGTTGGCTGCAGAGCAGAATCTCCGTGGCTACCCAGAGCTGGACCTCATTGCATCTCTGGAGTAGGAGGCTCAGGTTCACTGTGTGGTCCCCACTTCCTTGTCTGCTGAACGTGAAGTAGATCAGCTCTTGCTGAAAGACAATGTATTCATATAATTGTTTATTGTTGTAGCACAGAGTCAAGTTGATACAAAATTCAGTTCATTTTTAAGAGCTACTTCAGGTAGGCACTGTCATATCATAACATGTTAGATATGACAAATAACAATATATTAAATTCAAGATAATTTATCTTGACTTCCAGAAAAGCCTTCACGCAGAAGGCTTACATAACTGTAATTTTTTAGAATGCAAGGATGACACTTTTCGTGAAAACCTAAGACATTCTAAAGTTTAAGTCACAGGCTGAATCAAATCCAGACTTCCCAAACTTGTTCTATGAGCAACTTCAAGTGCAAATGACTATCATTACGTTAGACCCTCACAGGTAGGTTCTCTAGACAAGGATTCTTACATTTCAGTGTGAATCCAAATCACCTGGAGGCCTGTTAAAGCACAGATTGCTGGGCCCCACCCTCCAGATTTTCTGGGTCAGTAGGTCTGTGCTCTGGCCAAAATCTACATTTCTAACAAGCTCCCAGGGGTGCTGATGATGCTGGTCTGGGTACCCGCTCTTTGAGAACCACTGACATAAGACATTGTCAAATCACAGAAAGACAGCAAGATTAGGACAAGGTACAAAACTGACAAAATCGAGTCAGACCAGTAACTAGTGACATAGACTGACCATATGCAAAGCAATGGAAGTGATGTGCTTCTAACCGGAGGGGTGTGCATGTGTATTTTACAGGAGTAATTCACGTTCTCCTATTGCATAAGCACATAAGCAGGGACACATCCCACTCTACTACCATTTGCAAAGTCACAAGTCATTTAGCTTGAACGAGTTCACTACTTGCTCAAATTTAGATCATCAGGTTGGAATGTTGTCAGTGAGAAAATATGAGGACATTTAAAAAACGTTCCACAGTGAAAGTGAAGCTTGGGGGTCCCTAAATTGGGCACGAGTTCCTTCTTCAGGAGGAAAGGCCTTCTTGTAATGAAACATTTCACTACACAGCAAAGTAAATGCAACATATTGTAGCACAGAGCTGCCTCGTTTTTCATCTCCTGATTCCTGTGAGCCTTTCCACCAGCTACATTTAATCATCAAATGTCAGTAGCATGTTGCCCCGCATCTACTGTTTTATAAATGTGTAAGCTGTCCTCAAGGGAGAGGTTGATGGACATACAAATTTGAAATATATCTCAAAATTTTCAATAGAGTACTTGAAGTCTCGCAGCACAGTCTAAATGTATAGAATGTTCTTGGGAATGTGTGAGTGTGTGTGCATGTAGGTACATACATAAATGTGTTTCTCATATAAGTACTGTAAAGCTCTGTAAAGCTCATGGAAAAATAAAAATGTCAATATCAAAGGTATCAAATATAAATGTCTCTTCCACCCCATTAGACCTTCATATATATATATGAATACGTTTCCAAACAAAAAAATAGCATATTTATACTACATTAACACAAATATCTGATTGTACAATATTAGGTGCAAATAAAGCATGATCATGTATTCTGATTTTCCTAGGTTTGGGTCAGTCTTTTAATATATTTAAAGTCCCCAAATATTTTGGGGCCATGGTATCCTAAAGCATAACTAGATCACCAGATGATGGATCTTCTTAAAACCCAGTCACAAACAAATATTCTTCAAAAAGAACTCACAGTTATACCGGCACAAGCATTTATTTTATCATTTCCCTTCTTCCTTACCTCGTGAATTGAATTGAAGAGGCTCCAATCAAAATTCATTAATTCCAGAGCAATATCCCAAGTGTTCATTCCCAAAATCCTAATCGACCTCTGCTGTGATTCTTCATTTTCTGCAAAAGGATTCTAAGGTGACAGACAAAAGTAAAAGAATCCTCAGTCAATTCTGAAATATTTGGCACTGAATTGTCTGGCTATCGAAAGGCGTTAGAAGCCCACATTAGAAAAAAACTCTCGTCTGAGCGCACTTAATATTTTCCCTGGTCCGTTCACTTTCTGTGAGTTACAACCAATTTAGCAAACAGCCTTGGAAGCCGTAGAATGTGATCAATGATACTTCACTGAGTTGCCCCTCCCCCCCGACACACACACACACACACACACACACACACACACACACACACACACACAAATCTAATTAT
>NW_020172592.1:4237687-4299898 GCF_003031525.2 Neophocaena asiaeorientalis asiaeorientalis
ATGGATGATTATTTTAAAGTATCAATTCTTTCCCTATACAAAGGGATATGAGTTTGGTAATAATAGTATTTCCTTAAAATCTGACGTAAAATTATTAAATGCCACCACAATTTTAAATCCATTGTCACTGTTAAATGTATTAAAATTATCTGGCACCTTTTAAAAATATTTGATATTTTCTAATTAAGATATAAATTCTCCCATCTGACTTGAACAGCTAATGACGTTAAAATAGTTAATGACTTGGGAAAAAAAAGAAAGGGACTTTGCAAAAATAAATGCCATAGCAGGATAAAGGGAACATTTCAGAATCCAAATATTAGTCTCTATTTTTTGAACTGCAAAATAAATTATTAGCATTTTCAAACTCTTATATTTATGTAAAGGTTTCCTAATTTAAAAAAATGACAAAAGACCTTCACAAGCTTTTCCACAGACTTGATTCTCTTCAGAGTAGGTTTAGGTACAAATTGTCCCTGCACCCCCAGTGTGGATATGGAGTGGAACTCAGTAAGGGCTGAATGAATGATGTGCATGCAAACACTGAGGTGGGGGAGAGCCCAGGTTTCTCAGGAATTGGTCTGGCTAGATTGGGACCAGATGGACACCAGGCTGCACTGCAGACATTCAAAGAGCCACGAGTTGGGAAGTAACACAGATCTCTGCTTAGTAATTTGGAGGTGTAAGGGTATTTTCACATGGCTTTTTATCCCTCCTACTTTCTCCCTAAATGTGCCCCTTATCCTGGCACTGCCCTCTGGTTACTCAGGTAGTCCACTGCCCTCTCCAAGAAACACTTTCTATTTCTTTATTCCATTCATTCAGGGCTATGATTCCTGCTTTCCACGAAGGCTAATCTATGCACAAGCACAGTGCATATGAGTGGTTTCACATGTTATCCTTCCCTTACAATGTTCCATTTCAACTGAAATCTTTTGGAGATGAAATCACCTAAACTTTGATTCCAATGGGAAATTTTTAGGTGGTGCAAAAAGCTGGTGGGGGAAGCATCCGAGTACAGGATAGCATCTGGCTCAACTCGGAATTCACAGCACCTGTTTATCCCACAAGACACTGCCCCAGGCCTGCCCTCTACTCTTCCGAGGCCCTCGACCGCAGCAGAAGAGGGCTCTGGGAGCGCACACAAGGGAACCACATGAGGGGTCTGTGTGTGGTGGGTGAGGGCTGGGGGGTGGGGAGACAATTAGAGTGTGGGTCCTTCCATCACCAGGAGCCTAGGGCAACTGCATATTAGATTCTCCTCCTTCACAAGGTGCGGGGGAGGGCGGCGGGCAGTCACATCAATCTCATTATCTACTCAAAGGTGCTGTGCAGCATCCTGTCTGTCAAGTTTCACTGGTGGAATTCCATCGTGTAATTCCATCGTATAATTACATCGTGTACACAGGCCTGGTGACCTGCAGAAGGACACCCAGCATCGGGAAATCCCAAGTAAGACAAAGGGTTTCCCTCTCCTTTTCTCCCTCACGATGTACAAGAAGGAAGGTGCAGGAGCTCCAGAGTCAAATATAACTGGAATGAAATCCTAGCCCTCTCCCTGGCTTGGCTGTGGGAAGCTAGAGTAAGTCACTCAGCCTCTCTGAACTTCACAAGGTTAGCAGGAAGGTTAAGTGACATACTGTATGTAAATTACTTAGTACATATGTGTCTGGTAGAAAGTGTGAAGGTAACAGTGACTAATGTCATTATGGTAGCTTGATATCTTGCAGATAATTTTACATAAGATACTTTTATTATAAGCAGTTTTGGTTAAGCCACATGGTATACAGATTCCTCCATTATATATACAACAGGAGCCAGATGGATAGACCCATCCTTGTGATGACTCCATGGAACAGACCAGGACCATGAGTCTGGATGATACAATCACAATCTGGTACAGCCCACTTTTTATGGGCGATGGATCTGAGGCCTGACCCTACCGTTGAGAAAGCAACCATGAGACCGAGGTTTTTAGGAACAACAACAAATCATCTAGTTAGGCGTAAGTGTTCTTAAATTTAGGATGGAAAACAACATACAGTGTGGGTTCTATATTTCTTCATACGCTTACACTTCAGTGGCATCTGATGTTGCACTGTTAGGTGCCATTTTACACAGGGAAGGCTAACCATCCACCCTTTCTTCAAAGGAATGGCACACTCAAAGTGTACCCAGTGGACAGGAACTAAGGACAGAGTCTCTTTCCCTTTAAATCCACACAGGATGCGGTCCTCAGCCTAACCTCCATATAGCCACCAAAAACGAAGAATGGAATTAAGATTCCATCAGAGAAAGAGTCACATCTCTCAAATCCCTTGTTTCACAGGGACTCAGAGAGAAATAGCGTTTGACTTAGGAGGGGTTGAGAGTCCCTAAAGATGGGCCTGCCTTTGACTTGCAAACACAGTGTTCTTTGAAAAGTGTATTGTTGACTACAGGAGGAAACAGCTTGATATATTTTTCTAACATTCATTTTAAAACATACAAATACATGGTCTCAGTCTGACGTTTGGGTCTGTGTGTTTCAAGTACAAGGCTAAAGGTACTCACCAAAGTGTCAGCCAGGTCTTTCCGGTAGACATATATCCGACCAGATGCTTCAAGGGATTTGGAGATGGCCAAGTCATTTGGCTGAAGTTCATGCTTTTCTTTATTTACAAAAAAGAGTAATTAGAAACACAAGAACACCTAGTAGGCATTCACAGTACATCTAAAGAGTGAAATTTGCCAAAGAAAAATATTTAAAAATAAATGGGATGTGAAGTAGATTTAATTCAGCTCTGCATATGCTATACAATGATACCAGAAAATCAATGCTCATAATCCATAAAGAGGTACCCTCTGTGATTCATTCATATAATATTTAGTCATTCTTTACACAGAACAGCTTAGGGAAGAAACTAAAATTCATTCATAATCCCATCACTCTAAAGTAACCATATGATAGTAATATTGGTAACAGTTGAGTATATTTCCATCCTGATCTTTATGCAAATATGTGTGTGCACACATGTACATATGGTCAAAATTATTATTTATATGTTTGCATTAATAATCACTATAGATACATGTATTTGTAATTATTCCTTATGTGGTTTTATATTCCTATTTTCAGTACTTACCCACTTGTCAAAATTATTTATAATGTCATGTCATGTGTAATTGGTTATATAACTGTCTATTATGCCATCATTTAATCTTTCCTCTGTTGTTGAACATTTAATGGTTTCCAGTTTTTTTTGGTCATATAAATTAGATGGCAAGAACCATGCTAAATACTAGCACAGGGACCAGCACATAACAGGGGTTTGATAAATGGGATCTATTATTACAGCAGCCATATATATACTGCCAAAGTCAACATCTTTGTGCATAAATCTTTGGCTGCTTATAGATGATTTTCTTAAGATAGATTCCCAATAGTGGAATTCCTAGGTCAAAGCGAAGGAACGTTTTTAAAGTTTTTGATACAAGCTGCCAAACTGCTTTCCAATTCTTACACCCACCAACGCTCACCATTCTTTTGAATAAGTTTACTGTTTTGCTAAAATCAAAAATAGATTCTCGGTTTACTTTGCATTTCTTGACTACTAGTAAAGGTGAATATTTTCATCTATTTTTTTTTTTTTTTTCATCTATTCTACTTCTATTCTATTCCCCTATTGTTCCTGTCCTTTGGCCATTTTTCTACCATAGTTGGACTCTTATATAACACAATAGGCTTCTCATAGAAAAACGTCCTCCCTCCACCTACAAGATGCAGATGGGAATCGACCAAAGTGATACTCAACTTTATTCCACTGTGACATAATCAGCCTCTCCTAAGGTAGCCCTCCAGTTACCCAGCATGGTTGGAAATACCATATGCCACATCTCTTTTTCTAGATAATCAGTTCAAGCACCAGATTTTGTTTTGAACATTTCTGTTTGATACAGAGTACACAAATGATACTCGAATACATTCTTTATGGCCCAGCATTGCAAAGATAAGTAGTATTTGTCATGTCGGGCCGTTGACGTCGGCAGTAAATGGTCCCACATGGCCGGGCTCTGACGTTCTTCTATCTCCTCCCTCTTTAGCTACAATTTCTTGCAACCCTCTGTGTGCCCATATATACCTTAAATCTGACTTCGTAAGAGCCATTCTGCATTTGCTATGGAATTTGCATTCTGCAAATGCCATGGCTTTCAGACAGTAATTTTTCCATTTGCTAAGAAGTATTTTTCTTACTTTCAGATTTGTCACTACACCATGAACGATGAAAGGATTTTAAGCTCTGAGTAACTGGGTAGGTTTCTGCCACTACATACATATATATACCTAACTTGGGTACAAAACAGCTGGAAACCTAGTGAAAGCTGTGAGGGTAATAATACCAGTCCTTTTAGAAAAGTCCACAAAACCTACAACATGGCCAATATCTCTAAACTTTTTTTAACAAAAAGAAAATAACTGTAGATCTCACTGTCATTTCACTTTGATGTAGCATTTAAAACATTTATTAAAAATTACGTAACTAGAGCAAGGAATACATTAAGCTCTGTGGGCTTTTTTTCTTCATAAGAACATTATTGCTTGGGGGATATGAAGCAGCAGGCAGAAAGGTTCTTAACAGACAAAACTACTAATTGATGGAAAGTGACGGCATATTTCCAAACCTGTGAGATAGTTCAAGAGATAAACTGATATTGCTAGTGATGATTCACTATGAGTCTATACACATTAGAACGACAGATGAATCTAATAGGGTGTAAAAATCGGATTTCACAGCCATCAAATAGATATCGGGTAGTAAAAGACCCACTCATTAATTCCCAGATTCACGTGTGGCCCTGGGCCGACTCTGAGTCGGCCTCCAAGGGGGTGTGGGTCTCAGCTGTGCCACCAGGTTCTCTCAGGGTCCTTCTTTCTCCAGCACCTTCTGTCTGCATGGAGACCCAATGATTACTTTCTGTTATGGTATTGCCTTGAGAGGCAAATGCTGATTTTGATGAAGCTTAATACTGTTTAGAATCATTTAATATCTTTGGTCACTTAAAATTAATATACAAATATCATATTTATCTGGAATACCTAATATATTTTATTAAACATTCAACTACTCCCTGATTAAAATTCATGTAGTCCACATGTTTCTGAAATTTTTGCTCTTTTTCTTTAGAGAATGTTTTGATGGGAGGCACAACGCCCAGGGAGAGGAAGGAGTGCCTCACTTAACTAGGACAGGGGAGATGGGCTGTATTTGTTTGAATATGTAATCAACTAGCCTGTAGGCCCATTTTACCTGCCTCTGAGTAACAAAGCGAAAGAGGCAATGCTCCATCCCATAATGCTTTCGCATCAAGTACAATACATTCTGATCTTCTTCTCCTGACTCTAGAATGGTAACAAAGGGTAAACAGGAATGCCCTTTATCTGCTCCCCCCTCCCCGGCCCGCCCCATCTCTGGCTGATTAGTTTACACAGTACTCCCATTTTTCAACTACTGGGACTAAGTCACTTTCTTTGTATTTTTCTCAGGGTTAATAAGATATTAAATAAAGATCGTAAGCCAAAAAAGGAGGCCAGTGACACTGAGATCTGACAGGCTCCAGTGAAAACGCAGGGGTCTGTTCGGGTCACACAGATCAATAGTATCAGCTTGTAATCTGTGTGATCTTATTCAAAACAGACAATAAACCATTCTCTGAGGATAAATAAGGCCCAACAGAGGCAAAAACTATAACCAGGGCTCCCTCCCCACGTCTGCCTGAAGGAACACTGCCTGTGAGCTTTCGGCTTATTGTACAGTTTTTATTTCCTTCAACGGGGAGTCTTTAAGTATTAAACTGTCAGCCAGCAAAAAGACTAGTTCAAGGCTGCCTTTCTTTTTTCTTCGGAAAGTAATTTCATCCTTTAGCAATTTACCAAGTTAATTTAAATATGAAAACAGAAGGCTTATCTAGAGTACAAAATATGTAAAGCTTTATAATATATTTCAAAACACTGGCGCGCCTCTCTGCTCAGTTCTTGGGGAGGAAATTCAGCATCCAACGGTACCCAACTGTTGTCATGGAAACACCTCTGGTAGGTGGCTTCTTCTTGTTAGAGTGCTCATCCAGCTGCAGACCCAGAAGGGACGTGCTGCACGTCTACTCCATAAAAATGTCAACTCTCTCCTTCTGGAGGCAATCCAGTGAAAGATTAATATTCAAAGACAGAAAATAATTTACCCCCAGAGAATGTGACGGCTACCAGAGCCAGATCCTCTTCCGCATGCTGGATCTTTTCCGCCACAACTCTCAGGATCTCTTGGGCTGTACTGGAAACTTTTGCCTTCACGCTGACATAGGAGTGCTCCGTGATATACACGTGACAGAAAACTGCATGAGGTGAAAGAACTGTGAGTAGACAGAGAACAGCTGTGGCCATGAGGTACAGACGTTTCACCCAAATCAAGGCACCCGCCACACTATTCCCTGTAGTACAGAGCAGACACGGCTAGATTTACATACACAGGCACACGGGTGCCTGAGGGCACTGCAATGCGAGCTTGCACACACGTGAGGCGGAGACGTGATAAAGCTGCTGAGCAAGGTGGAGTAGCGCTTAAGCATCCCATACTGTAGTGAGAGACCCACACCATGCAAAAGCGTCTGCTCAGGGTAGAGGCAGCCTGGCCACAACACAGTGGGATCTGTGCAACAGGGACTAGAGCTCGGAGTCCCTTCTGTGAGGGTTACTGTGATCTCCCAAAGCAGTCTATTAAAGCATCTAACATTTCTGTTTTACACTTCACCTCTGGACAGGCACAGCGGCTCAGTAAAGACCACCACATTTTGTTATTTGAATTCTCATAAGCTTATCTAAAAAATCTGTCACTTGCTATGGTTTTTGGCTTCAGCCTTCCTGCTCGTATAAGAATGAACCTCCCCGTGCCGTCCCTCCACCCATATCAAGGTGGTAGTGAGTTTAGTTTTCAAATGGAGGTCACGTTTCCAGCCTTTTTAATTTCCTTTTTCTTGTCTGTGGTACTAATCATTATTACTAGGACATTATCACTATCAGGGTGAATGGGCCCTGGAAAAAATGTTTCTTTATGATTTAATAGCAGAAACTGTAGCAATGGAAATAACTGACGCGTTATTTGTCTCTTGTATCAGCCATTCTGAATGTATAAAACACCAGCTTCTTTACTAAAGACAGAAGGACAATAATATACTTATTCTTCTCTTCTAGATTGAAAAAAAAAAAATGGGTAGTGCAGGTCCTAGAGAAATTTCATATGCAATTTAAATGGCACCACAGAAATAAACCCAGGAATGTTTGCACAGAAATGCAAATGAAGCAAAAGACAAACTAGGGGTTTACTAGTACAAACCTCAAAGTAAACACGCCACCAAGAGGCACTGACAGTATTTTGTTTTGGGTTTGGTTGGGTGTGTCACTAAAACCATAGCATCTAACAAATAGCTGTTTTATGTGTTGTCAACAGACTTGTGTGAGACAAAATGTTTTTTTCCTTCCACAAAAAGACGGAATTTTGGAGCAAGGCAAAGCTGCAGTCTACAAATGACTAAATGTGAGGAAAGTTTACAGCCTGCTCAGTAAGATGATAAACAAAAAGAGGAGGGGGGAGGTCTTGAAATACTCAGACTCTTTGAAACTCAGCTTGGAAAATTATACAATTAATTGTAAGACAAATGGGAAAGGAAGGTCAGCAACTGAGAGATGAGGAGGTAAGCTCATTCCATTTGTTCCTCCACTTGGTACAGGTGACACTTATGACCCAGCGAGTGCCATCATGTTTGGTTTTACACAAACAATGGAACAGAAGAGGTATCCTGTGACATTTTGTTGTTTAAACATTCAATAAGTTGAATAAATATTCAACGTCCACACCTAAAATTTCAGCGCTGTCGGGAAAGGCGAATTAAAAGAGAAAGTCTCCAAGTCACAATAGCATGCACATTTGAATTGCTGTGTTTCCCAGCTCTGCCCTTGACTCAACCTTTATCTAAACAGGAGGAAACCATTTCCAGTTCCGTTATAAAACAGTAATGTAGCAAAGCACGCCAAGGGCTTCTCTGGTGGACCAGTGGTTAAGAATCCGCCTGCCAATGCAGGGGACATGGGTTCCATACCTGGTCCGGGAAGATCCCACACGCCGTAGGGCAACTAAGGCCATGTGCCACAACTACTGAGCCTGTGCTCTAGAGCCCGCGAGCCGCAACTACTGAGCCTGCCTGCTGCAACTACTGAAGCCCGTGTGCCTAGAGCCCGTGCTCCACAACAAGAAAAGCCACCGCAATGAGAAGCCCTTGCATCACAACAAAGAGTAGCCCCCGCTCGCCGCAACTAGAGAAAAGCCTGCGTGCAGCAACGAAGAGCCAACACAGAGAAAAATAAATAAATAACTTAATTAATTTTTTTTAAAAAAAGCACATCAGCACTTTCAGAGTGCTACAAAGGTGTCTCCCCTGCACTGATGGAGCAGCCCTCTTCAGGGTGGGTCACGAGCCCTTTGGCCAGCAGCACTGATTGAGGACACACTGGACGTGTGGCACTGCCCGGCAGAGCCTTGCCTTGGAGGAGTTTCGACTGCACATCCTTCGTTTCATTATTTTCTCCAAGATTTTCTTCTCTAAATCTCAGGGACTGACTCAGCCAAAGCCCTGCACGGTGGCTTTAGGGGACTTTCCAGTGAGTCACAGGCAATGGGCTGACAGCAGAGGAGAAGGCAGCTAAGGGGAAAGGTTGCCTTTCCAGTCCATTTTGCACATCTCCCCAAGAACGCAGGGGGCTCTTTGCAGTCTCCTTTCCCTACCTGGGGCAGCACTCTGTGATAAAGAAACTGTAACGCCCACAGCAAGAGAAGAAAAACTATCACTGTGGATGCTAACATGCGTGTCTTAGGGGTGTGGCAGCTAGAAAGGGTTAAAGGCAGGCTGATGTGTTAAAGTTGGAGAACGATGGTGATTAGCTGCTACTCCACCTGCCCCAGAGCCTTGTTCAAACCATACTCACTTTCCTCTGTTTCCGTCACAGTTCCTCTATGCTGGAGCCAGTTCTCCTTAAGACTGAATTGGTGGAAAAGGGCTTTATTCTGCAAGAAGGGAGAACAAGAACAATGAATGAATGTATTGCTGCCCTTTGGAAAACCAGAGCTGTTTGCAACATGTTCCAAAAGAGCGTGCCAATTTTTTTTTTTAATATGAAATCCACCCATCTAATCTTTGATGAATAAGCTGGGAGCTGCCTCAATTAATGCATGTGGAGGTGGAGAGTCTGAGCAACATGATAGACCTTGGCATAGGGAAAAAGCCCCCCAAATGATTCTCTGCAACATGCCGGAGAATATGGGCGTGATTTTTAACACTCGCTACTACAAACATCCATAGCTTCGTCTCCCGAGAAAGACATGGTTTCCCCATCCCAACAGCAACCTTGCTTTTGGATAAAGCCACGTCGAGATAGTTTCACACTTCTGCTGTAGTGCAATGACTTGCTTAAGAGAAACAGGTACGTGACTCATTATGACTATCCATCACCTGATGTATCAGCTCCTACAAAAGTTGTGCCTGACATCTCATTTAGCATTTCCCCCCCTCAAGTTGAAGAGGAAGCACATTCATTCTGGCTACCATCTCTCTTTCTGTTGGGTTGAAGGGTTCCAACCTTCTTCTTACAAGACTTCCTTACTCTTGCAGGCAAGAGTCTTGCATAGACGGTTTTCTATCTTTATATCAATGACTAAAAATCAAACTTATATCATTCTGGGGATGTTGGGGAAACTCTGAGACTCCAAAACGCACCACAAAAATTCAGAATGTCATAAAGTCTAGGGCACCTGGCTGAAACTGAATCTGCACAAGCACAGGGAAAGCTAGGTGAGGTAGGAGTGGGGAGGCAAGGTGCAGCCCCCGGCTCCCCACCTGGCCCTCCTCTGCTAGAGGCAGCGTTCATTAATTATGAAGAAATACCAAGTGGGCCAAGGCCAGGCCTCCAAACCAGATCACCCCGTTTCAGACAGAAGGCGCTGCCTTACCTTCCTTTGTGGTGAATATTCATCTACAGTGCTGAAAGGAAAAGGACAAGACATCAGTCTTTGTCTCAAACCCAGAATAGTGTAGTGATTGTCACAGAGACTCCTTTTCAGGCAGCGGGCAGAGGCTTTTGCTTTTCAAAAAGATAAAACACACAGTGTTCATTAGTTTACTATGCATAACACACTTGACACTGGGCTCTGGATTTCCAGTGAACCAGGAAGAAAAGAAGCTATTTATTCAACAGGTATATTTTGCTTTCTACCCATAGAAGCTGAGCATTGAGGAAAGAACTGGATTTATTTCCACAGAAATAAAGTTTTCTCATAACTGCCTTTCTTCATTTACTCAACCCCTCGGTAGTTTTCTCATATTTGGCTAGATTTTCGGTGAAATTATTCTTCTTTAGATAGCTAAACAAGTCAGCCAAGACAGATCTTTTCCAGGATGTTTCTATGTGTGGTGGAACTGGGGGATCTTCTGCTGGTCCCCAGCTCAAATCTTATTCCAGAATCTAGAGATACTTCATCACCTTGTACCAAAGACGCAAGAATCATGTCTTAGACAATTTTCTTACTTAAATCTTTTATTTCCCAGTTTTATGTAAGTTTTAAAATGGAATGTATTAAATTCCATTTATTTATTTAATGCATTTAAATGTGTACTAAACCAGAATTAAATTTTCCCAACTGTAAGAAGGCCTGCCTTACAGCATAGATCAACTTCCATGTAGGGGATTATTCTGATGTAAAGGTTTCTTTCTTTTTCTTTTTTGCTTCGTTTGTTCATATTTTCTTACTAGTCTTAGGCTACCGAAATTTATTACAGTGTAGACTGTGACAAAAGACGACCACCAAAATTCACAACATTCATTTCTAACACCCTGCCCCTCATTTCTGAATTTCTAAATGTGTGATTTTCCTGATTGGGACTAAGGTTTATACATAATTTGTTTGCATCCTAAAATTCTTTATATAGCCTTTACTAAATAGGATCTCCCTTTACTAAAATTAAGTCAGGCTTTAAATCTCAAATCGATAATCTGAAAGGCCTGAATTAACATTTTCTGTGAGAAGTGCATTTGTGACTGCTGAAATCTTAATAGGAGTTTTTCACAACTTGACAACAGACGTGTTTTATGTTTAAAAACTAGAAACTACATTGTAAATCAGAGAACAATTTTTCCCTTCAGATTAACTTTGCAGCTACATCTGAAAACTGAATAATGACTTGATGTTTTCATTTACCAAAATTAATAAGAAGAGTTAGTGGTAAATCAGAGTAAAGTTAGGTATTAGCAATATGAAAGACTAATGATAGACACCTCAGTGATACACCTTGGATATGACAAAAGTCACTGAATAAATGCTTTCCTTTAAGTTTTCTGAATTGATAAAGAAACTTCAGGGAATCCATAAAACTGAACTTTAAAAATGCACCATGACTTGCTGGGACCTATTTATAAAACGTTTTTCCTATTCATTAGAGATAGCTATGAGCTCCCCCAAATGACAAGTTAAATACTTACACTTTTAAAACTAAATAATAATTTATTAGATAATTGTTCTTAATGTACCCAGACTGTCATGGCGCAGTTTGTTTCTACCATACCAAACAGGGTTAAAAAAAAAATAGCCAATAAGCTTGATCTAGTGTTCATTCATCTTGAGATATAAAAACAAATATTTACTACTAGAGAACCTAAGGAATCAAGATAAATCTCAGATTCAAAATGTTCCAAATGATACATATGAGACACCCCCAATTCTATCACATGTGCTGCTTTCTTTTACTAACTGTGATGAGGAAAATTACTTACTGACGACGGTGCATTCCAAGTATCTTTTGAAATTCTTTCAGTTCTTTTTCAAGTATTGGGTATTCATATACATCATCCAGTACATTTCTGTATATGGTCTAGGGGAAAAAGAAAATTTCAGCTTAATTGGTTTGATGCCTATTTTGTAAGGATTAAGATTCACAGAGTGGTTAACCTGCTCAGGGAAATAAGTGGAATCCAGAACAATGCTGGGGGTTAAACCAGGTACCAATGAGATCCTGAGTGGGATTCCACCTCCTAGCCCCTTGCTCAACTGGTGTGGCTCTGTGGAAGCTTTTACAGGCTATAGGTAGGGAATGGGGGAAACTTAAGAAATCTCTGGCTGGCTACTCAAAATTTCCATGCCTGTTCTAAATTTTTAGAAATACTATCCACATAACCATTTGGGAGTGAAAAAACCCATTGAATTAAACTACCCAGTTTTTTTTTTTTTCTTTTGCGGTACGCGGGCTTCTTACTGTTGTGGCCTCTGCCGTTGTGGAGCACAGGCTCTGGACATACAGGCTCAGCGGCCATAGCTCACGGGCCCAGCCGCTCCGCGGCATGTGGGATCTTCCCGGACCGGGACACGAACCCGTGTCCCCTGCATCGGCAGGCGGACTCTCAACCACTGCGCCACCAGGGAAGCCCTACCCAGTTGTTTTGAAAATAACACTAGCTTAGTCAGAGACTTGATTTAAACCAGTTTTTAACTGGATGTCTAAGTGATATCTGAATTTTGAAATCAAAGTGATTTCCTTCATGAAAGGCAAAATCAGTTTAGATACTTGCCTATTCTGAAATAGAACTCTTCCCTGCTCAAATTCCACTGTACCCCTTCTCTGTGTTAACTTGCACAGCTAATACGGTTTTGGTGGCCAAAAGAATCCAACTGTTTACAAGCCATCTCCAGAGAATCATCGGTATTCAAAAGATACTGCAGCCTACTAATGATTAGACACATATATCAGCTTATCCAATTTCAAATATAAATCTAGGTTAGTATCTATTTTATAGGTTATTATTGCTCTAATGTCTCAAAATATACCAGGTCCTGAAAAGGTTTCATAATGTATACATTGTCACTATAGGTTTTAAATGATAAATGTTTTATCCCATTATTGTAGATATGGGAATTGTTAGTTTAAAGTTATAATACATTTCAACATATTAAACAGTATCAAGTTTTAAAGTATCTTTTATTTTACATTCCTTAATTATTTCATTTGCAGTCAAAATTCCCATGACTTATATAAAATAAATAACCTTAAATGAGTGATGATAAAACTTGCCTTCTTCTATGTAAGGAATATCAGGCTTCAGAGGTCAAAACCAATGAATACTTTGAATCATAACTTCAATATTACAAACAAGTTAGATGACTGTAACCTAGAATGAGATTTTTGTTTTTGTTTTTGTGTTTTTTTTGCAGTACGCAGGCCTCTCACCGTTGTGTCCTCTCCCGTTGCAGAGCACAGGCTCCGGACACGCAGGCTCAGCGGTCGTGGCTCATGGGCCCAGCCGCTCCGCAGCATGTGGGATCTTCCCGGACCGGGGCACGAACCCGTGTCCCCTGCATCGGCAGGCTGACTCTCCACCCACCGCGCCACCAGGGAAGTCCACGAATGAGATTTTTGAAATGAGTCATTTGGCATAAAGGAATTACTCAATAACTGGAAGTTTTACATTACCTTTAAAAACATTTTTGAATGTTCATCTTCATGTAACCAGTCTTTGTACAGAGCAATCCACTGGGAAACAAGATGCAAGACCTTCCGTTTCCGACAAGGAACATCTGAGTTTTCTTCTTTGCCTTGATACTTCTTAGCAGAATAGGTGCAAATGGTTAAGGAAATTACATTGTTGCAAGTAAAAAATGTGAAGGGATCCGTTTATTCTTGCTTTCACAAACTATGCTAAGGCACATTTTCCAAAAAATCTACAAGTACCTGAATATGCAGGAAGAAAAGAATATGTGTAGGGAGAGTAAAAGGTGTGCACTGAAGAGGGTAAGCCCAGGAAAACGATTCACATAACATGGTGGCAGGCCGTGAGGATAAAGACTGGACGGCAGAACTGACAGCTGCTGACATAGCTCCACAGTCAGCATGGGTTAATGCCACCTCCAAGAGACCCTAGGTGGCCCATTAATCACAAGAGATTAAGGGGCTCCAAGAGATCTGGCCTCACTACATAGGTGGACACTGTTTCCATAAAAGTTAGATCAGAACTGGGCCAGATATACTTTGATCATCAGAAATTCACATTCTAAAGTAGCGCCAAATGAGCACAGATTTCTGGAGCATAATTTGTGATATGATTCAAATGCTCACCCTAGGAATTTATGTGAAAAAAAAAAAAGAAATGGATAAGTGTGCAAATGTAAGTAAAAAAGGGCTGCTAATTTTCATTTTCACTGTAAGGGAAAAAAAATATTAAATAGGAATAACCTAAATGCTTCAACCATTGAGGACAGTTAAATAAATTACTGCATATCCATTTAAAGGGCTTTTCTATAGCCATAAAACTGATGGTCCAGCACTATATTTACTGACACAGGACATTCACAGTATACTGTTAAGTAGGAAAGCAAGTAAGAAAAGTATACGTTAGGATCACCCATTTCTATTAACTATGCTTATTTATATATTCATTACCTGGAAAGATATATACTGATAGCTAACAGTGGCTTCTTAAGGTAATGAGATTTCAGAGAACATGAATTATTTTTATTATACTTATAAGCATTTCCCAATTTGTATACAATGACTATGTATTAACTATGCTGTTAAAATTATATAAAAATAACAACCTCAAAGGCAACATGCTTAAAGCCTTAGGAATGAGACAGAAGCTTGGTGCTTTCCAAAACAACCTAGCATTTTTGCCCCCCACTCTGAGTATCTTGGACACACTGAAAAGTTAACTAGAAATAGAAAATGCTATGATACCAAACGCAGGTAGGTTTTGGGGTTACTGGACAGGATTCTGTATTCTTTAATGTTGATATATAATTGTAAAATAGGAATCAATTCTGTATCAGGCTTTGTAACTATTTTAAAACATAATTCAGTCACTGTCTCCCCAACCTGCAAAAGGACATCAAGGACTGAATGGATAAAAATGATGTGGTACGTATATACACAACGGAATACTACTATACATATATATATATATATAAAACTGAATCACTTTGCTGTACAGCAGAAATTAACACAACATTGTAAATCAAATATGCTTCAATAAAAAAATAAAATAGCAGAGAAAAGTAATAGCTAACCCTGAACATTTTAGAATGGCTATATCTGGAGAAAAAATACTTATAATCCTTGTTATGTCACCATAAAATTAAAGCAACTAACTCAGGAAAAAAAAAAAGTACATCAAGGACATCTGATTTCTTTGATTTCTACCTGTGAAACAAACTCAAGCAAACACAAAAAGAATCTATTAAAGTATCTATTTCTTCTAGTTTTTCTCTTGAAAGGCATAATATAAAGATTTATCTTACATTATTTCCACTTATGCAAATGTTGTTTTCCTCTTTTCCTGTAACTATCATGGCTTGACTAATGATAAAGAAAAAACTCTTCCTTAAACATTGTGAGGCAAGACACTCGTTCGGAAACTCTGAGTGCCTTTCCTGGGCGTGGCTTTCCAGCCTTTGATCTGTTGCATCTCTTCTTGTTAGTGTATGCAATCCTAAAGCCTCCTTAACTGGTCATCAACCTTCTAATCACATCCATCACCCTAAGAGAGCATGCCCTAACAAAGCTCTGAAACGATGACATTTGACTACGGGGATAAGACCTCCCAAGTGGGGAATCCTTGTCTCCCCCGGGATACTTGCCCAGAAACACACTATCACATATGTATGTTTTCCTATCACATGGTCTGGCACTGACTGATTGTCTTCTAAGTTCAGTTATTGCCAATCCACTCAACCTCTTGACTCTGGTGTTTACCCAGCAGGCCAAATTCATTTCCAGATTCTAAAGTCTTGAGACGTAGGTTTGAAGAAAACATAATATCGACAGCACAATTTACCCACGACGTAGAACGTGAAAACAGCGGCTCTGCATTCATTTCCAGTTCCCCCTGCCTGGTCTGTTTCATTTCATCTTTCGCCTTGGCTATCATGACATGAATATTTAACACAGCCACACTCTACTGAGGGGTTGAGTAAATGAAGAAAGGCAGTTAATTCCTAATGTGAGACATCTGTCTGAGAGGAAGCCGACACAGCATCCTGAAGTTAATGAAGGATATTGCCTCAACAGCGCCTGGCACAAGTCGTCAGTTGTCATGAAGACCGTGTACGTGAGAAGGAAGTCATCAAGGAGGGTCTCTGCAAAGAAAGGAAAATAAACACAAGGTGAGCAAATCGGTGATAAGAGGGGCAGCTGCTTAGCCAAGCCCTGGAACAGTGTGCACAGAAGGAATATGACAAATGGTGGTGGCAGTGGGAGGGGTGAGGTTAGGGGAATTTTAGCCACAAGATACATTATTTAGTAAAGTTATTTTTAAAAACTCTTACATAGAACGCCTCAAGCAATGAGATTTTTTTTTTTATTACAAGGCTTTCTAAACATACAAATTTGTCACCTTTTTTTCCTTCCCTAAAACATCATCTATATTTTTGGGTACAGACGTTATAGAAAACCAATGCATAAAAAAAAGTGCTTTTAAAAATAAATTTTATAAGATTTCTGAAGTATGCACTCCAGACCTACAGGGAATGACGCTTATATGTTCTAATAAATAAAGGCTTTCTAAAGCCATTTACCTAAGTCTAGGACAAGAACAACGGATAATAAAACCCAGAGGACACACGTCAGGTTCCAAGGCCATTCACCTGTATCTCTCAAAAGCATCTGTAAGAAGTTGGGAAAGTGGTGAGTGATTTTCTTACTGTTGTGAAGAGAGGCAGAACTAAGTCCAGTTAAAAATGGAAAGAGAGGGCTTCCTTGGTGGCGCAGTGGTTGAGAGTCCGCCTGCCGATGCACGGGACGTGGGTTCGTGCCCCAGTCCGGGAGGATCCCACATGCCGTGGAGCGGCTGGGCCCGTGAGCCATGGCCGCTGAGCCTGTGCGTCCGGAGCCTGTGCTCCGCGGCGCGAGAGGCCACAACAGTGAGAGGCCCGCGTACCACAAAAAAAAAAATAAAAAAAGGAAAGAGAAAGCAGGTAAAATGGATCATGACATACTCCCTCCTAATTCCTTTTCTACCTCTTCAACCAACAAAAACAGGTTCCACTGTTATTGCCTCTTTGCCTGAGTGTTCTTCGAAAAGTCCAGCTTACATGTAATACGGAACTCCTGAACGGGCAAAGTGACCTCCAATAAAATTTCAAAAATGATAGAAAAGATTTACACTCAGAATGCAAAGTAGACCTTTTGCCATAGTAGTCTTTAACCAATCTCCTTACCTTGAAATTCATTTAAAAATATTATTTAATTCTTATATCATTTACATTCTGGATATCAAATTTTTAGCTATTTGAAATAGTAGAAAATTGTAAGAATAGTGAGCTTGTGTCCTAAATAGCACTGATGCTCTCTTACACTACAAATGTGGAAATAGAAAGAACTGCCCAATACACAATTCTATAGCTCTATGCTGAAGATTAGAAAAATTCCAGAATTTTAGAAATAACCAGCAACGTTTCTTTAAAAGTTATCAATGCAAAACAAAAGGCCGTGTTGAAGAACACAAAATTCTGATAAAAAGCGGTTGTGAATGACACCTATAGTCCTTCATGAACTGCAGGGGTTAATTTATTTCCATGGTTTGTTTATGCTGCAAAATATCAAGACAGTTCTGATCCAAACAGGTAAGTGGCTGCAAACAGTAATAGTTGACCAAAAAAGCTTGCTTTCTAGTGGCAAGAGGCCCTTAATTAAAATGAACCAGAGGTGTTAATGAAGAGTATTAGGTAATTTTTTTCAAAGGTATTTATTTTTTTTATAATAGATAAGGATCAGTATTCATCACTAAAAAAAATTAATTCGACAAATGCCACCTAAAATGTAAATTAAGCCTAAACTTATAATGTTGTATCACACTGTAGTATGTGAGCAGTCACTGGTCTAACCCACTATTACTCTGTGGAAAAGCAAGTTCTCAAACAGATGTGCTTGGGCCTTGCTGGGCATATACTAAGCCCAGTACAGGAAAACTGGGAATGTGGCTGGTTGCACAACTGAATGTGAGTGGATATGCACAGCAGAGCTGGGAGCTCTCTACTGGAGTCCCTGTTCACGAAAGTTTCCAATCTATGCACAAAAAGGCAGAAGAAGCTTTATTGTAAAATCTACCCCCAAACTAGTTAACCTGGCAGCACAAGTTAATCACTGGCATCCTAGGGAAAAATCTGGAATGTGTATGTGAAATTCTGTGTCTCTTTCATTACAGTGTTTTATTTTTTATTTAATTTTTTTTTGGCCACACCTCCAGGCTTGTGGGATCTTAATTCCCTGGCCAGGGATCGAACCCATGCCCCCTGCGGTGGAACTGCGGAGTCCTAACCACTGGACCACCAGGAATTCCCTCATTACAGTTTTTTAAATAGTTGAAATTAAGATCCAACAATGGCATAATGTCTAAACCCCTAGGATATTTTGGAATGCAACTTGAAAACTATCACTCTGGGATGCTACTAAACAGTTATGCTCACAAATTATAACATATCTCTGTACTAAACATGGTTGATGAGAATCCTTAGCTTCTCTGGTCTAATTGGAAATTAAGTCTTTTTTTGCATTCAATGTTAGATACAGGCAGCAAGGACCATAGAGCAGCCTAGAACCTAGAATTGACTTCAGGCTTTCCAATGGGCCCTTACAGATTGGAACCCACAATATACAGAAACCACTGGGCGACGGCACTGAGAACCTCAGACAATTCAGCATGTAAAATTCTTGGTCTGACACTCAGGTTCAGACTCTTTGGGATGTTCTTACACGTAGCTAATTTAGTGAGGTGGGAAGTATTTTCTAATCAAGATTTCCTCCATGAGTAGCTCAGATTAAAAAGAGCACCATTAACTTTGACAAAAGCATTCATTCCATTCTGGAAGAGCCTTAGATAATGAACTGAGTGGCTGTGAGAGTTTGGTCTGGATGGTGGCAAAACCATTTGGCATTCAATTCAATTAATCAGCTCACATAAGATAATATTTTGTTGAGGGCTTTGACCCAGAAATGCTTATTTCCCCTAAGCTACTACCATATTTAATATTCATCAGCATTTATCTAATTATCTCTCTGCCATAGAAATATTAATTAAAATAAAAACAATGATGCTACATAAAAACATCTCCAGTTAAAAACCTAATGAATCGAATAGCTAAAAATCCAAAGAATAGAACAGATTCCCAATACTCCTAACTCAAATCTTTCTCTAACTACCATATTGTTCTGAAATTTTTCTGTATACAAAGAGCTTTCCTTTATTCCTTTTCAACATTGGTATTTATTTTTGGCGCATATGAAAGTAATCGAGTGATATAATCAAAACAACACACTTCAAATAAAAGTGCATTTTATAATATCCATGCTTCAAAAAAGGCTGTCCCACTGCTATTTAGAGATATTTTTAGAACCACAATGGCTATATAAATGATCCCCTGAAGACTATTAGCCAACAATGGCCATTTAGAAAGACTAGCAAATCCACTGGCATCCACATTAAAACACTATAATTATCTATTATATTATATACTGCTTAATTAATAGTAATTTAAGACTCTAGGTAGAAAAGCACCTTTGTGTATAAAAACATCTTTCATTTAAACACATTCATAATTGCCATACAGACTAACACTCTGAATAAAAAGATGCATTCATTTTGATTTCTAGGTTAATGAATACCTAGGTATTAATGTACCAAAAACTTTTCTTTGAAATTCTATTCTTTAAATCAATCTCTAAATCTAATCCCAAATTCTTGGCTCATCACTGACAAAAATACTCATCCATCCTTTTGGGAATACCCCTCTTCTTTCCCCAAATAACATAACATTTTGTAGTGGCTTTTTAAAATACAGGAATTACTCTTTGCAGTATAAAAGTAACATGCCAATACCTATCAGAACTGGAAGGAAAATACTATTACAGTTTTAAGAGCAATGTAACCTGAAATAAAATATATCAATATGCTATCAAAATCTAGACTTGATAGAAATGGCTCTAAAATTCAGGTCTATAATTAGCCATAATGTTAATTAATACAGAACTTTTCCCTTTCATTTGCTACCGTTTTAAGACATAAGAAAAGAATTATGTATTTTTATTTGATTTTACTTGAATGTATTTTTCTTATACGCATAAATTAAAAGATTTTCTCACTGTCACTTTAAGTGTATCAAGCACTAAAAACTTCCATTTTATTTCTGCAAAATACAAGTGTTTCTAGAATATGCCAGAGTTGTGTCAAGGTGGAACGGTAATTGGTTTGGTACAGACTCTTTTTAAAGGTTTCTGTTATATAAATTTAGTCAAATTAAAGAAAATGGTCTAAGTGTTTCCAAAAGGTCTAAGCTTAATGCCTTTTTTGCGGGGGGAGGAGGTAAAAAAAGAAAAAACAAAAACATAAAAACGAACCCGGAAGTCTAGAAATCATAATGCATATAGGGTGACTTAGAAACAATCAGAGAAATCTACCTCAGTTATTTTTCAACACTCGCCAGCAAAATGCACTGCCGTAATGAAACCACTCACCAGATAAAGTGAATTACCAAGAAAGCAAATGAAAAGAGTTTTGACAGACAATTGCCCATAGGAGCCATTTAATCTAAGTAAGGTAATGTGAATATTCAACATTTCTCTACTAAGTCATATCCCCTAAAGTACTGTTAGTAGTTTTGCTTCACCCATATTTCTACTTGAGATGCAATGAAATTTAAGGTGCTCTAAAACATGCTCTACTTAACCTCTATTCCAAGGAGCCAAGAAAAGCTTTGTACGTGAAAGCGCCCATTTCTGGCCCTGGAATGTTACAACTTACCATTATTTTTTGAGAAGCAGTGCCAAAATGTCCATGTAATTTGATTAAGCACAAACAAAAAAAACCTTACTGTTCGTGTATGAATCACAGGTTAAAGTGCGATGCCACCAATACAAGCTCTGCTTCTTGCTCAGTGTATTTTACATTTCAAAAAGCAGTATTCATGGCCTCAAATGCAGCTGTTTACCACAGCTTTTCAATTCACTTAACTCCTGCAGACTTTTACAATTTCACCAGAGTCTTGCTTAGCCATTCTAAAACTGTCAAATCTTGATCTAGTTTTATTTTTAGATATTGGTTGTACAAGAAAGGCTTATTCATTCAATGCTGTTTCTACATCAAACCTGAAAAGTCATCCCTTTAATGACAGGAACTTACGATACGGATTGCGTGGCACTCTTCCAATGATGAAATCCGTTTTCATTTTAACTTGTAAAATATGGTTCTGGAATCCCACCATATTTCTTTAGGAAAGAGTGATTTGCATACAGCAGGTTTTATGTTCTTGGCCAAGTTTAATTGCACATGCTGCCTTTTAAAAATGGCACTAGAAGCAGCATGGAGTATTAACAGCAGCACTTTTATCTTCTCCACACAGAGAAAGGGTCAGTTTGCAGGTCACTCTTGTTACAGAGTGGACGGGCCCCATGAGCTCCTGCTGTCCCAGCCCCAATCAGCTGCTCTCAAGTGTCCAGGCACACTTCATGTATCTGCCAAGTCCGCTGGGAAGCTCAGAACACAGTGTAAAGCATGCAAAGGGAGTCAGAGAGCTGGATTCCTACCTGGGTAGCCTTGAGCAGAGTACCTAATCTCTCTGGGCCTTAGTTAAATCAGCCGCCGTGAAGTGGATGTCACATCCACACCTAGCAGAGTTGTAGCTGAGTTAAATAGGACAGCTAATGCATCTGGCAAAGAATCTAGCATATATCAAGCACGGAATAAATACTACCTGTTCTTTATTTTCCTAAAATTATTTATGTCTGTCCTCTCCCAGTTCTCCAAGTGCTACCAGTCAACCAACCAAAACTGTGTATTGAGGAATGACTATACATAAGGCATTTGTTGAGGCACTAGGGGTTGATACAGGGAAGCACAACGCTGGTCCATGGCTTCAGGCTCATAATGAGAAAGGGAGCTGAGACGTGTATCCCCATGGGATGAACTAAGTAAGGTAACACGGCAACTGAGCAACACCAAACATAGATGTCACAGGGGGTGAAGGAGAGACTCCACAGGCCAGGGAAGGTTGCACCAAACAGGTGGCATGTGAGACCTCCGAACTTCTGAGCAGAATTGGCGGAGAAAGAGGTGAAGGATGTAAGCAAAGGAGTGGGTAATGGGTGTGTGCCTGTGGCTGAGTCACAAACCTGTGGCCTTTGAGCCTTGTTTTGCCCTTAAAGATGTTTTCTGTTAGATGACAATATTTAAAAATCAGAGATCTGGCAACACCACGTCCATATCTCAGATGGCAACCGTGGTTTAGACCTGAGTTGCGCTCTTTACGCAGGGTGCTCTCCCCAGTTTAGCACAGTTCTGCTCTGGTTGGCTTCATTCGTTCACATGAACTGTCTGGGGACACGCGAGTATGTAAGTCTCAGTCTATGGTACAGTTGTGAAACAGTAATGGAAGAGGTCACATGGTGTAACTGAAAAGTAGAAAAGTAAGTTGGAGCCAATTCCTGGAGTGTTTTTGAGCTCTGGACTAAGGAGCCTGGGGCTCGTTCTATAGGAAAAGGGAAGTGAACGAAGACTTTCAAGGTGAGAAGTGACAAGAGATGCAGATTACACCTGCTGCATCCCGGAAGTCCAACGGGATACAGGAAGAATAAGGAGAGGGAGGATGAGTTTACTTTTAAACGCACTGAGCTTGGGTTCCCTAGGCTACTTTAAATGGAACTACTGAGCAAAATTATCGAAGACCAGAGTTTGCTAAAGAAGGCTAGATGAAGATGGGAGCAACTGTATAAAGAGAGTGCTTGGGAACAACATGAATTCTCAGTGACAATCCTAGGAAGATGTAAGCAGGAGGTTGAGGGTTGAGCTAGGGTGGATGTTCATATTTGGGCAATGGCGGGAGAAAGATGAGTTTAAGAAGAGAAGAAATTGGAGAAGTGGGAGACATAAATGTGATAGAAGCCAACAAGAAAGGACTGGAAAAGAGAGCAGATCATAAGAGTCAAAAGTTGTTGGAAGGAGGTCCATGAGACAGAGCATTCAAAGGCCACTGGATGTGGTGTGTGATGGTCCCTGGTGTGCTGGCTTTAGAGAGATGCCCCTTAAGTGGTAGAGGCATACTCTTGATAGACTGAAGAGAACTAAGGATATTGTTGACACTCAGCTCTCATGCCATCTAGCACGCTGTTTCTCCCCAAAGACTCTTCTTGTGGTTGTGTAGCTCACTGATCAGTAACGGCAGGTGCTCTCACAAATGAGCCAGGAAGACAAATTTCTTCATGATCAATGCAAGTATCATTTTACTTAACAATATAGATGAGAACATGGGAATTGTCATGGGTATGAAGTTTTCAATACCAACCTGCCAGCATCTACCAATAAAATATCCAAAAAAAAATTAATATCCGGTTTGAAGATTCGCTCGGTTTAACATAATCGACCTGAGTTGCTGCATCTTGTATGATTAACATCACACATGCATTCTTAAGCTACAAACTGTACTCCTAAGTGCCTGTCAATTAAATATTCTAAAATGTCATGAAACAAAGAAAAATTAATTTAAACATTAAATCTGAAATCACCCAATCCAAAAATGGGCAGAAGATCCAAACAGACATTCCTCCAAAGAAGATATACAGACGGCCAACAGACACGTGACAGGATGCTCATCATCACTAATCATCAGGAAATGCAAATCAAAACTACAGTGAGGTATCACCTCACACCAGTCAGAATGGCCATCATCAAAACGTCTACAAACAGTAAATGCTGGAGAGGGTGTGGAGAAAAGGGAACCCTCTTGCAGTGTTGGTGGGAATGTAAACTGATACAGCCACTATGGAGAACAGTATGGAGGGTGTTTAAAAAACTAAAAATAGAACTACCATATGACCCAGCAAGCCCATTCCTGGGCATATACCCCGAGAAAACCATAATTCAAAAAGAGTCATGTACCAAAATGTTCACTGCAGCTCTATTTACAGTAACCAGGACATGGAAGCAACCCAAGTGTCCATCAACAGATGAATGGATAAAGAAGATGTGGCACATATATACAATGGAATATTACTCAGCCGTACAAAGAAATGAAACTGAGTTATTTGTAGTGAGGTGGATGGACCTAGAGTCTGTCATACAGAATGAAGTAAGTCAGAAAGAGAAAAACAAATACTGTATGCTAACACATATATATGGAATCTAAAAAAAAAAAAAAATTGGTTCTGATGAACCTAGGGGCAGGACAGGAATAAAGACGCAGACATAGAGAGTGGACTTGAGGACACGGGGAGGGGGAATAGTAAGCTGTGATGAAGTGAGAGAGTGGCATGGACATATATACACTACAGAATGTAAAATAGATAGTGGGAAGCAGCTGCATCGCACAGGGAGGTCAGCTCGGTGCTTTGTGACCACCTACAGGGGTAGGATAGGGAAGGTGGGAGGGAGACGCAAGAGGGAGGGGATATGGGGAAATGTACACATATAGCTGATTCACTTTGTTACACAGCAGAAACTAATGCAACATTGTAAAGCAATTATACTCCAATAAAGATGTTAAAAAAATTCTTATATCAGAAGTCTCAGGCATGGTTATTCCAAGCAATAACTCTAATACTTGACTCAACTTAAAACAAGGTATGATATTTTTATCTCCTGAGCACTAAGAAGAATCTCTATGTCAGCTTTCTTTCAAAACTTGAAATATATCACCATTCTGAGTGTTAATTTTTTTTTCCCTTGGTCATTGTGAATCATTAGTGCTGAATTTCAGACAAGTAAAATTTTATTTATTTACTAATTTACTTTTGTTTCTGGTTAAAAGAAATTTTATGGACACTAGAGAGAAGTTATTTTAAATAAAGTTTAGCAATGGATAGTCAATTGCCTATTTTAAACCTAAGAATTAAAAATCTATTCTGCAAGCTTACTCATTTAAAGGAAACACAACTAAGGCTCTTTCTAAGCAATGTGGCACAAGATCTTACACAAACTGAACACTTCCGATACAAGAAAATTTACTTTAATGTACTGCCTGTGTTTGAAAACATTTCTAGAAAAAGTATTTCAACCAGTGACTGACAGCAGACATGCCTCTGTGTCTGGTTTCCAGAACAGTCATTAGAATTCTTTCTTTCCAATATCACATGGCTGCTATCTTTCTCACACAGGTGTGGTTTAGGGTCACAAAGAAAGGTTTGGTTGAAACGGATGACCAAACACCTGTTACTTAGGGCTGAGCACAAGGCTCTCTGCTCTGGTGAAGACAAAGTTGTAAGATAAAGTCTCAGCTTTTGCAAGGATTTGGAATTTGACTGGTGAGATCGTAAAAGGACCACAACGGGCAGTCTACAAGCTCCAGCCTGATGAATATTCCATCCATGTGAATGTCTGAGCGAACCTCCATACCCCATCCCTGCCCACCACTGCCACCCAGCACACGTGTTTTAGCCCCAGAGAGCCCCAAACCATGCTTTGAACCACACCTATTCCTTACCGTGCCCCAGGAAGCCGGTGGTGGCTTCAGTAGGTGATGGGGAAACGTCGGCTGGTGGGGGGGAAGACAGTAGCTAGTCTGTATGAAAATAACCATACCAGCCAACCTTTATGGACCACATATTGTGGGCTGTACCACAAGCGTCACCCACATGATCTGAGTTCCTCAAAACCACCTTAGAAGGTAGGTCTTATCTTTAGCAGGACGATGACACTGAGACTGAGATAAGTACAGAGAATAACCACCGGGTTAATGTCGGAAGGGGCCTAGGTCCCAAGGCATGCTGAGCCACAGCAATGGCTCTCACTGCACAATGTTCTCCTGAGGGTGTGGATACAAACCGTCCATGTCAGGGGTGAGAGGAAAGGAAGTACAGGAAAGTCATGGAATCCTGGGTTTGGACAGGGAAAAGCATCATAGATACGGGAACTTGGTCTTTTTACTGGCCTTGAATTGCCAAAGATGGCCCTATGGCGTCTTTTTCCACCTATGCGCATGCTACAGTTCCTTTATTCCTACTCAAATTTTGTTATTTTGTTTTTATTTTCTAGCAAACACCTGGCAATAGCAAACAGCTATAAGAGATCAGCCAATTTACTTTTCTAAAAATGGAAATGACAATCACATGGAAGGATTCAGACAGTCCACAGATTCATAATGTTTTTAAGATATTTTAACGATCAATTATACATATTTATATTTTTAAGAATTGAAATGTAAAGGAAAACAATTTTTTTAAAAGGTCAAACCATAAAACCCTTTTCTTCTATATAAACTTCTCCGTATTAGACACTGTAGATACTGAAAACCATTAGTCACATTACATTTTGTTCACTCTTTCCCAAATCACAAGAAGTGACTTGCATGTCTAAGTCTTGGCTATCCCTCACCTCAGTTATCACCTGTCAGCCCAACATCTGGATCAAAAGACCATTAAACATCTACCAACTGTCACTGGCCAAGATATTTTTGCCTTTTGGCTAAAGGCGCTCATACATATCCCTTGTCTCAAATGGTTCTAAGAAGTCAGTTTTGTTTTACATTAAATGTACTACTTAGAAGCCTACGAACATCCTTAAGCCTTTCCGTGAGCATGATTCATGGTGATTTGGCTCACACAGGTATGTAATGGGTACATATGAGTTCTGAAATATCACCAAGAGTACAATAATATAATTATATAAAATTGTATACTATAACCTACTCTTAAAAGAACAAATTTAATTTGTGATATTGTTAAAAAAACTTCTTCAAAGCCATATGACATGAACTATTTCTTGGTATATGTCAAATTTATTTTATGAAAAATATTTCTAACGCCTGGAAGGGAGAATTTTGGAGTGAAAAATGCAGAATTCTCTAGCATGAATTCAGGGGCTCAAATCACACAAGAAAGGTACTTACCGGTGAGTAAACCTTGAGAATTAAGAATACATGAGATTATCTAATGTATAGCACAGGGAACTATATTCAATATCCTGTGATAAACCATAATGGAAAAGAATGTGTGTATAACTGAGTCACCGTGCTGTGCAGCAGAGGTTGGCACAACATTGAAAATCAACTATACATCAATTAAAAAAAAAGAATACATGAGATTAGTGTCAACAGTCACTTGTTGAGAAGCATATAAGACTTCATCCAAACCACTTTATAGGCTTTTAAAAAGTGATTATACAGCACTTTAAATTACAATGTGTTTGTATTACTTTGAAGGGACAGAAATACATAATTATGGCCTCGGGTCTAAAGTATCAAAACAAATTAACATAAGCTTCCATTCATAAAATTTCATGCTATTTTCCTCTTCTTTAGGAACCAAACTTTGATTTTTCTTGGGCATACTGTTCTCCAGATAGCTTAAAACCAAACCAAACAATACATTTCCCAGTCTTACTTGTAAGCCAGATGTGGCCACAACTAAGTTTTGGTCCATGAGAAAGAAGCAGAAGCCAGGTGTGATGAACAGGTATGTTCTTAACTAGCTCCATCCTGCTACCTGGACTGTGATGCTATATTCACTTTGGTTCGTGGGATGCAGGTCAGACTCTAGGGACACTGGAGCAAAGAGCCGGAAGGAACCTCACTCCTGGCTGATTTCAGAGGGGCCTCACCAGCTCTGGACTGCACTTCTTTATTTTTATTTTCACATGAGAGAGAAGTATACGTATACCTGTTTATGTCACTGTTTGAGATTTTCTGTTGTATGCAGCCATGCCTAATCACAAATAATATATACACACAGAAAATTTTCAGGAACTCAAACACATGATCGGTAATGTGGTCTTGTTCTCAAGTTTCTCAGCTATCATAAGCAGGAAACGTACATTTAAGGAGAGATGAGTGTTGTGAATTTATCCTGACCTCATTACTGTGGATTTGTAGAATGTGCTGATGAAGACACATTTGCCTTTTATGTTTTTGATTATTTTTTAAAAGAACAAACAACCTCCCCAGAAGACTGTCAAATAGTGTAAACTGTCATAATAATTCTGAGATACGCACTCACAGCATGCCGATCAGCACTGGCAGAACTTGAGCTTACTACAATCTTTCTACAAAAGTCATCAGTGGTAAATGAAAACGACTTTGCAATGCCTTCAAATTCAGATCAAACTGAACTAAGACACAGGGAGTCACATTTCGTACGTTCAATTCTTGGGAAAAGATCCAAAATTAGGATGAAAATATCTTCACCCTGTTCTTTTCTTTCTTAACAAAATCATGACACTGGATTTATGATATCTATAAGCCTGCTACACAAAAACAAACTATGTGATATCAAGCAAGACAGGAAGAAAATGTGGGGGGAAAACCTAATTTGCTCTATGTACTCTGTAAATCTTTCTTCATAACAAGTCTATTTAAGGCACATTCAAAGGGATGTAGCAAGAAGGAAAACACCAGATGCTTTAATATTAGAACTACCATCATGAGCCCTGATATATACAGCCACTCACCTAAAACCCTGTTCACTTTTAGACTGAGAATTTAGGTAGAAATATCCAACCAGGCATGAGATGGGCAATTTTAACTGATGCTTTTCATCTTCACACTAAGTGAAGCCCATTTACAGGATTAAAAGATTTAAAACTTAGAAGACTGACCAAGTATCCTGAATGCTGAAAAGAAGGATAAGTCTGAAGCAGGAAAGGATACAGGATGGCTCTGAAAGTAATTTTCTGTTGCTATTTAGATTACAGCAAGATATTCTGGGGATTACAACAAGGTATTTTAGTTTTCCACCACACTTTCCCTTCACACATACCTACCAATTCTGTCTAATTTCATATTTATTTCTGAGATTTGGGGGAAGGACGGCCAGCCTAATAGCAGCCTTAGCACAAGGCAAAAAAGCTGCAAACAGAATGAAAAGAATGGTTTCAATTGTAGAGCGAGAAAGCCCCAAGGGCAAAAAATGAGGATAATGGGAAATGGGAGGGGAAGGTTATAATGAGAAAGACTGCAAAAAGAAATGAGGAAAAGCTCAATTATAGGTATGTTAAAGGCAAAAATTCTCCCACTTGAAGAACATTCCTTTTAGACATGTGCTTGTCAATTACAGCAATTCTGTGCCATTGCACCCTTTACATGAGGCCATAATTTGACTGAAACATGCTGTGAGAGATTAACATGGAGCGATCATAATCAACAATTGCCATTTACTAGCATCCCTTCCTCACACTTACAAGACTGTCTGAAATACATACTCTTATATAGAAAAATCACTTTTTTCCCCATTTTCTGATAGGATGCTACATTTTTGACTGAGGATGATGTCACAGCATTAAAAAATACACACAAGAACATCTCATAATCTCACTTTAAATCCATCAACTGGAGAGATGACACACAAGATCTCTGAGGGAGAGAAACAGAGGGAGAGAGAAAAGAGAGTTTTTTCATCCTTTGAATTGTCTTAAACACAGTCTCGAGTAATTTCATGTGCTGATGTTACATTAAAACTATGATTCTGCTAAAATTACTCGATTGTCAAACTGACTTTTGACACAGTATCTTGTCTCCAGAAATTTCAGAATGTGTTGCTTCTTTCAATTCACTGCTCCAAAAATACCTGACTCACGTCACACATTTAAACAAGTTTCTGGAAATACAGCGGGACGCTGGCAAAATCACAAGTGTTTCTACTAAAGTACAATATTAAATATGCCAGTGGACCCCAAATTCACTGAGAAAATATGGTCATTTTTAAAACTTTAAGAGTTAAGAATAGCATTTTCTTTTTAAAGAAATAAAAATTCATTTTCCTTTTAAAAAGAACAAAAAAAGAAGAAATTTATAAGAACAAAAATCAGCACCCAACTGAGAAATTGTGCTACAGAAATTATAGATTATAGAACTATAGATAGAAAAATAGAAGTAGCAGCCTTTGTTCTTAAAGGGTATATATTAGAGAGACAAAATATAAAGGGAAAACTCAACAAAGCTATTACCTTTCTCAAACACATCTTTATGAGAAAAACTACAAGTAATACTGGATTTGTGTTTAAAAAGCAACCTTTAGGGACTTCGCTGGTGGCACAGTGGACAGGGCTCCGTGCTCCCAGTGCAAGACGCCTGGGTTCGATCCCTGGTCAGGGAACTAGATCCCACATGCATGCCGCAACTGAGGAGCCCACCTGCCACAACTGAGACCTGGAGCAACCAAAATAAATTAAAAAATTAAAATATATATTTTTAAAAATTACAAAAAAAGAAGGGAACCTTCACCCTATGTCAAAGAGACTATACAGATTTAAGCCAATATCTTATTCATGTAATTATAAAACCGAAGACTATTCTACATGAACTTTGTGACTTATTAGAAAGGGCCTTTATATTTTACATTTAAAAACAGACTGTAATTTTATCTATTATGATTCTTTGAAAATTGACAATTTATTTACATATTTATGGCAACTCTCAGTGTACCAGAGTATTTTGTTATTTGTAATAATTTATCCACCAGCCATTCTAGGAAATTAGAAATTTACTGAACTACAAAGAAAGAAATACCTAAGGTTCCCCACAGTTGTCTACCTAAAAAGATGAGTACCAAATTGAGCACCTGAGTTGGAGGAAAAGCATTTTAGGGGAAGCAAAGAAAATGTAAATAAGGGGAATAAAGCAAATAAAATGTCCAAGGTGAATAAAGGAGAAAGTCCATTCATTTCTAAGCCTTCTGTTCTGGCTACAGTTTACATAGGAAAACCCTCACGGTTTGGGGGGTTGAGGACATCACCACCAGGACAGACTTCACAGAAACAAGAAGTCACATCTGTATTTCATCTAGAATATAATGTGTGAAGGAAACTTTCAAAGATCCTCTATCTCACTTCCCAACTATAGGACACAGCCTTCCCTCTAGCCCATCAGAAAGTTGTTGATATTTTCCTTAGAAGTATTCAAAGAAGAAAGTGTAAAAACTCTTCTTCAGATGCACAAGTTTTTCAAAATCCTTATAGTCAGGAGACTAAAGATCTAATTTCTGAGGTAATTCTCGCCGATAGTGTATTTCACTTTCCATTTCCTATCTTCAGATCCTCCTGAAATTAATTTCTCACAGCCCTACAATATTTCAGTTTGTTTCTAGGGTGCTCTAGACTTAGAGTTGAACTTTACGTACTGGAAGACATCACGTGGAGTAAACATGAAAAGGATGCGATTTAATAAATGCACTCCGATGATCCGGTCTCGTTCGAAATGGGGACGGTATTCCTGAAAAGTAGGCTGTACTCCTCCTTACATCTTTATCCATTAAACATCTTCTTTTGCCCATTGGTTATGCTGTAATGAAAACTTCCACATTTTCACTATTAATCAGTGTACACTAATGACCTTATGCTTCATCTCTCTCACTGCATTTCACCTTGCTTCATTACCAACAAGAGTGTTAATTAACCCACAATCTACTGGCAGTGTAAAAGCATCAATTCCCTTGTTATCATATATAGTATCACATGTTCAAAGGTGGTGTGAATAGATTAGTTCAGAAGATGAACACCTCAAATGAAATTCACAGTCATAATCTGATTTTTAACATTATCTGACGTGAGTGGTCTGATACAGCATCAGCTGCAACTAGGACCTCTTCCCCCACACCCCCTTTTTTGTGTAACCTTCTTGAAGCAGTTAGGCCACCCAGTGGCCACCTTGCTCACAGGTGGAAACCAAGAAGCAGGTCTTTATGCTGAAGATTAGCTCCCTCTTAAGTGGCTACTGAAGCGCCTGATTTGGGGTTTATAGCTGGAGTCGAATGGTAGGTTTTTTATTTCAGTTCTGCCTTGCATCCAAGATCTTAGCCACTAGACAAAAATGATGTCTAGGACAAAGCTAGGAATATATCTGGGTTCACTTTCAGATTCAAATGACCACTCTATCTCTGAAGCAGCTTAGTTAACATCTGCCTTAGCATCTACGTCCATTAGATGGAGATAGTCATCCTGAACAAGCATCCATCTAATGGAGAGGATGTTTGGATAAACAGAGTGGTGTCAAATCGTGGCTCTCAAATTTGGAAGGGGCCTCAGATGTCATGTGGTCTAAACTCTTTGATTTCATAAATGAGGCAAATGAGAAAGAAATTTCTACACAATTCTAATTATCTCATCACTTAGTCAGTATTAATTTATAAAGTCTTCCAATGCTTCAATCACAGTCAGCAAAAACATTACATTCTCCACATTAGCAATTAGGAGAGAAGCTAAGGGAACTGCCAAAAAACCAAACCAAACCAAACCAAAAGCACAGAGATTATAAAGCAGAACAGAAACCAATATTCTAATATGAGCACTTTTACTCCTAGTACTCTCTCAATGGCACTTTGGGGATTTTCATTGTCACCGTGGATCGCTGTTTCAAGCCTTGGCTTTATCTGAAAAAACAAGCCTTCGCTGAACAGTGGGGTTCTCATCTGCATCTGAGGCACACCCAGGGCAGCTGGAGTTGGTGCCAATGAATTTATTTAGTCTTTCGTTGATTTTTTCATTAGCATGTATGCAAACAAAATTAACCTAATATTTAACACTGACAGTGTCATAAAGCTGAAAAAGACCTCGCCTCAAGTGGCAACCTAGTCCAGTTATTTGTCTCTGAGAAAGCTACTTTCACAGGTCAAGAAGGTAAAAGGCTGACATCCACCATTTCCACGGATTGCAGAGTCTACGGCTCCTAGCTGTCGCCAGTACCATCCAGGGATACTTATACCTACTTCCAACTCCTTTTATTTATTTTTTCAACTAAGTCTATTTCCTTTGGTTCTGAACTTTGCTGAATAGGACCAGACATTTCACATTCATTCTCTATACTACTTTAAACACATTAAAACATCCTCTAGCTTCTTCATTTTTAAAGACATGTGGATATAGTTCTCCCAAATTTGTGTCTATAATGAGATTGGTTATTTAGCACCACGAACATCCACTCTTTCCCTATTTGCTTTTTGTCTGACTCCCTCCACTAAAACGTAAGCCCCATGAAGGTAAGGAGTTTGTGTGTATTCTGTTTACAGCTGTATGCCCCACAGCTAGAACAGTGCCTACATAAGAGGTCGAAAATATCTGCAGAAGGAATTAAATTTTTCTATGGTATTCATTCACCCGCATATAGAAACTGAACACTCAAATATGCACTGCTGTATTTTATTACAGAAGCAGTGTGTAAAGTTAAAAGTAAAGGAATTACAGGGGGAGGGCTAGTATAAGAGCCAGGATGCAGAGTATTTCATCGCTGGGGGAAAACCGCTGCTTTTCTCTAGCAACGGACTGTTTCTGAATATCCCAAAATGGCCTGGTAGTAAAACTCTCTGCAAACGGCTATTACTGGTAGGTGATAAACCAAAGCTATTCTTTGTAAATGTTATAATTTCCCAAAGGAACTTAAAAAGTTTCCCACTGGACAAGGTTATACACAAACACACTTAAATCATCACTGGGTATGGCCACTGAGCCTTGAATTCCAAGCGTGCTACCCCATCAACATTCTAACTACTCTCTGAGCGAGGCCGAAGAAACACAGCAGTAAGACAGGGCAACATGAAGTCAGGCCAAACCGCCTAAGCCCTTGTGCAAAGCCTAAGTGATGGTGAGGTCAGCACAAAACGACCGCAGGGTTAAGGTCTCCTCCAGATCTAGAATTCTACGGTTCTCTGACATACTTTGAAAGGAAAGGGGTTGACATAAATCTCTTTAGATCAAAGCATTTTAGCGATGAAAGATATGTCAGAACTCATCTCACGTATAACTTGCTCAAGGTCTCAGGTTGGTCTATTAATGGAGCCCAGATCTGGGGACCCAAGGCTTCAGAATCTCATTTTAGTACCCTTTCTACTCTGCTGCGTGCATATTCTCCTTCCTTAGAACATCATTTCTTACAGAAGTAAGCATTCTTGGCTGTGAGACTGAAGGACCACCCAGAGATCCCTGGAGTGTGACAGAACCCTGCAAAAATCCAAATGGGTTTTGTTCACTATACCGTCACCTCCTCATTCCAAGAACTGAGAGCTAACAGCTGTGTGGCCAGTACCTCTGTCCGCTCTGATTGTTTCCCTTTTTCAAAACCATTTCAGTGGATGGACCAGCAACGCAGGTTTGTGAATTTTGAACTCACGCTGCAGAGGCTCTAGGGCAGGGACCAGTGGATACGAGGCTGGACACAGAGACCAGGAGAGGGAGTGGGGAGGGGAGGTGGAAGAAAGGAGAAATGACGCCCGTGGTTCTCAGGGGCAAATTGATAACTATTAGACACTTTGAATATGTCTCTGAAAAAAGTGGAGAGACAAAGTCACTGTCCTAGCTCTGTGGCTCTCACACCTGGCTACATATAGCTTCATCTGGGGAGCCTTCAAAGCCCGTAACTCTTAGGCCCCAACTCGGGTCAACTGAACCAGGATCTCGGGGGTGGGACCCAGACATTGATATCTTGAAAAATGCCCCATGTGCTGCTAACGATACAGCCACAGATAAGATCCACTGGTCTATTATGTGTTACATGATACCACAAAAATAAAAAGATAGATCCAAGATAATTTTACATGCATGTTAATTGCACAAAATCATGGAGAGGCTTACCACCATCTAAAAACTTCCATGTCTACCCACCAAAAGTTTTAGTCCTGCAAAAGCCATGCAGCCACAGCGTTATAAAGGTCTTGCCACCTGCAAAAGAAAGCCTAGAAGAGAGGCACCAAACATCTTTCCAGAAATCCTAAAAGGTAAGGAAAATAAGGAAGAAGTTCACCTAAACTGTCTTCCGTATTTCCAACGATCAGGAAAAAGGCATTCTTAATTTTCCTTCACAAGAAATATGTATCAAGTATTTAGGATACGCTTGGTGCTGGAACGGGAAAGAAGATAAAAGAAAATGAAAAATGGCTTGCCTGCCCTAGCTTCACTCAAGGTTCCATCAGTGCAATGCTCCAAAAAAAGCCATTAAGCTGGCAATGGAGAATAGCTTTGGGACCCTATCAATTAAGTGAGACACTCCTATGATATAAACCAGGTACTTTCACGGAGGTGGTTGCCTCGTTACAAAGGTAAGGGTCTCACTTTCTCCATGATGTAATCAGCCTACTAGGTGCTGTTGAAAGTACACCACCCACACAGAGGCATCCATGCCTTCCGTGGTCAAAGCAGGATGCGCAGACATTTCCACGCTGAGTACACAATATACTGAACGATAACCTCATGAAGTAAAAACAGCCATACCTGGAAGAAAGCAGGCCAAGCCTAGTAAGAATCGGCTAATAGGCTTTACCTGTTCCCACTACCTTATCCCCTGCTTGTTTTTTCTTGAAAACCTGTAATCATAAGCACATTTGCTTCAAAAAGATGAATAAAAACCCAAGACATGGGAAATAAAGGGGGAGCAAATAATGTTATTTCCTCTTGTGTTTCCCCTAAGGTAGACTCATCATAATGCAGATGTAGAAAGAAAAGTCAGTAAGAAGGATTTTCTCTATGTATCCATCTGATCACAGTGTTGTCCCCGGCCACCCCCCTTAGAACAGAAATCGTTATTCCTAATAGAAGCATCTCTAGACAAAACACATTTGATCCTTTCCAGAGACGGGGCTGGTGGTGGGGACCTGCTCCTCTACCCCTCCAGCTCCTCTATTCACAACACATTTTCTTGCTTCTTGCCTTCCTTGTAATTCTCCTGGGCTGGGAATGCCCAGTGACGTCTGCCCTATTTCTGGGAAGATGAAAGATAGAGCTGCTTGATTTTTCCCTAACATTCCAAACGCTTCAAGTCAGACCCTGAACCTCGAAAGAAAAGGTAATCTTTGAAAACAGCTTCAGTCCTTCAACGTTCACAAATAGGTATCCAGTTTCCAGACTCAAACAGTTTTTCTATTTTAAACAATGAAGAATTATTCATTCATTCATTCATTCATTCATCCATCCATCCATCCATCCATCCATCCATCCATCCTCTCATTCCAGATATTCCCAGGATGACTGTTTGTGCCTGGTAGTACCAGGGAGGGAAGGTAGGCACACAGGGGATTATGAAAATAAGCATGGTAAGTGTTGTGTGGATCAAGTCATTTATGAAAATCATTAGTAGGTTGCTTGTAAGCATCTCTAATAATGTTTTTTGCTTTTGAAACTCAGTTTGATATGGTGATAGAATACTATATGAATTGTTGTTTGCTATTTCATTCTATTCTAGATTTGGGTAATAACAAAAATACAGTATCTCTTATTTCTATTCCATTCAATTAAGTAAACTTTTTTTCCACTTGCACGTACACAGCAATTACTAATCACCTGAACCTGTCCTTTGTGAGTATAGGTCTCTTAGCCTATTGGGCCTTGCACCTACATTTTCACAATGAAGTGACGTCTGTGGGGAAGAGATGGAAATAACTTGCATCTCTTGCTTGGTTAACTTCCCCAGCCTCTGGTGGGTACAGGAATGTAAGAATCCAGAACAGGCTCATCCCAGCCTCCAGGACCATTTATTTCTTCCCATGAATGCTTTCTTCCTCATTGCCGTTGGGGCCATGTGGATAACCACCATATGGCTCCACCCGGCTCCATATGGCTCCATCTCCCTAAAAGGGGCGCTCAAGAACATAAAAACGCTGCTGTATACGTTTACTGCAGCCCCTTCTCGTTTTCCTCCATCTGTCTTCCATATGTTTACGCGACTCAGACTCCTGCACACGTAGACCTTTTATAGTGAGGGTTGCCAGCCTGACCAAGATAAAGAACATTCACCGCTGTCAGTGACAAGGGGCCCCAACTACTCTAAATATATGACTCGTTTAGTATTCAAACTAGAACGAACTCATAACCACTTTTCTTCAATTTGTAAATGAAATCGATTTTATATTTATATTTTTAAAAATGTTACCAACAAAAGCCACCCAGCGGCTCTTCTGTTGTATTTTCTCCAAGCGCTGTTCGTGAAGTGTGGAAGAACTGCATGGGACTTCCACTTGGGTGTCCCTATCATATTACACGTCAGTCTCTCTCCAAAGTTGACTTTTTCATTTTCATAAAACTCTCCTTTGATCAGAGGAAGAGCTGTTACCGTTTTCCCCCTCAGGTGTCCCTGCAAACATCTGAAGTTTTACATGTGTCCTCTGCAAACGCTAAGGAAATGAGGAGGAATGAGGAGAGACTGACCCCTGCAGGGCTCTACCTGCCCGGCTTTGGCCACACCGAGTCGTGGTCCTTTTAGCTTTGCTCGGCACCTGGCAAGAGGGACACACCTGATCCCAGTGTTGGTATAATCGAGAAGAAATTGGGAATACCAGTCACTAGACACCAGGTACAACACTGTTTCCCAGCAGGAAGCCATTCCTGGCATTAGTAACAGGAATTAGGGTGACTTCTCATTCCCAGGGGTAACTTGTCAGTGGGTACCTAGGCCGCCTTTCACAAAAAACTAATGACAGTGAGAACGAAAGAAAAAAGAAATCAAGTAGGCCTAGTACTGGCTTCAGTAATTTCTACTCTTATTAATATGACTTAGACACTAAGTCCTGTGTTATAGAACTGCAGTACTATTAAAAAGAACGCACTCAGTCCCCCAAACTGCTACGCACGTTCAAAGGTGTCCTCTTCGTGGCAGATAACTTGCCTGTGATCTAGTCCAAACCACCTGTGTAAAGCAGTCTGCTAACCAGTACGCGGAAAATTATGGCCAGTTCCATGATGACTATCTCTGACGAAGGAGAACACGGAAATAGTGCTCAAACGCACAAAATATTAATAGATAGACATACAAAAACCACCCAGCAAATGCCACAACAATACGTTTCTCTTTTAGCTTGTTTGTGTATAAATGACAACTATTCTTATTTTTCCCCAAACACAGATATGCAAAATAAAGTTTTTATTTGAATTTCAAGATCAAACAGTAACATTAATGCAGGATGCGTGATTGAGTCATTTTTGGCTTTTTTATAAAAACACTATTACATATTTCACACATCTTTGTTTCTCTTAATGTCCTTTATAATGCAGTATGGAGCCAGACATCAATTAAGTTCAGACAAAACTACTGGGACCCAAGGAAACTCTTGTTCCCACCTAAGTTGTCATTTCACAACCCTTCCTGCATGGGAAAAACCTAAGGAGTTACTTGTACTAATAAAACCAAAAATGCCTTTTATTGACGCAGTTGATACACTGCAAACTGCGGCATCACAGGTGCTACGGTGGCAGCAAAAAGCGCATTTTAGTCAGGGCATCAAGTTGCAGAACTCAGGCTACAGCCAGAGGCCTATTCATTGGAATAACTGCTCCAGGCTGGAACAAATTATAAATTTTGGTTAAGAGAAGCAAGCACTGCCCTTGTGTGATAAAGGAAGTTTGAGTAGATCATGCAATGGTAGTGTTTCCAGAAGTGCAAGGGTGAAAAAGCTAAGTGGGTATTTTGCTCCCAGATTAAATAGAAAGGACAAGAAGCCTGATCAGTAAGACTTCAGTGAATCACAGTTTCTGGTCCGAGACGCTATGAGTATCATATCCTGCACAGCAGGGCTTGCTCTGAGCAGTTTGTAAACCACATGGAAAAAGGCAGAAGTTGCTGCTAAGCTAATAGCTGCTGAGTAGTTGCATTAATTGTTGACTTTTCAGCAGGGAGGCTACTCCCCCCAGCTCAGTGCTTCCCACAAGCCAGGTGCACGCTATAGCTGGTAACCCCATCCCTCATATTCCTTCCCGCTGGACACTGGCTATTAAATGCTGGCCTCTCGCCAACTGCCTTTAGGTGAGATGTGGTAAAAACGGCCAGCGAAACAAGAACATCTGCCTTCGTATCATTTTCTTTGTACAGCTACTTCCCAGGCGGCTGCTTGGATCTACGTGCGTCCATTTACTGGATTTAAACAAAACAGCAGGAGGCTAAGGGGGAGGCCCAAGAAGCATATGCTGGGTCAGCCCACTCTGGTTTCAGCTACAGTACAGACGGAGGCTTTGCCCCTCTGGAAACTGACAAGGGCAGCCGCAGCTGTGAGTCTGGAAGCAGGAGACACCCCCCTGCCTTACCTGTTTCTTTGTCCTGGACTTCTTCCAGGTGCAAGTCATTCAAAAGGTGCTCCAAGATCTTCTCCGGGGTCCCGGACACGACCACGTATCTGTCGGAGAGCAGAGAGTCCACGGAGTCATCCTCAGTGGACGACTGTGAACGGCTGCTCCATTCTTCGTCCTCGTCCTCCTCGTCAATGTATTTGAAAGAAGGCACATCGAAGGTGGGCAAGGGCAGCTCTCGGTCTGAAAGCGCGGCAGAATCCTTCCTCTCTAAATGAGGGTCAAAGACTCTCAGCCGGGAGCTGCCCATTGTGCACGGCTACTAACAAAGGCATCCCCTAAAGGCTCAAAGATCTTGCCATCTCTGTCCTTTCACTGGGAACTCAGTCCATCTGGCTGCTAAGAGCTCTGCAGTCAGCTAGCACGCTGGGCTCGAGAGGCGGAGAAAAAAGGGAGGGAGGGAGGGAGGGGGGATAGAGGAGGCAGAGAGAGCGAGTGAGATGGAGCGGGAGAAGGGGAGGAAGGCAGGGAAAAGGAAACAGGAGCAAGGGGCTGGGTGGAAACTCTGACCTCCAATCACTCTCTGCGCTCCCCGCCTGGGGGGCTGGGCCGCAGCTCTGCACTTTCTTCAGCACCAGGACGTCCCGGTCTTGCTCTTTAACCTGAACGGTTGTCACTTCATCATCCTGCTTTCATTGCCGATGGGAGTGATGGATGGAAGAAGGAAAAACAGAGAGAAAATTTAAAAGGCAAAAAAAAAAAAAGAGCTAACTAAAGCTGCACCTTCTCAAGTTGCTTTCCCACCTAATATCTTTACAGCTTCAGAACAAATTAGGAATCTGGTCAAGAATCTCCCTCTAATGGTACAGGGTCCAGGCTCAAGTTGTATGGATACATAAAGCATTAGAAAGACATAAATACTTTAAAGGAAACTGGAAAAAAAGAATAAAGTGGGGATGGGATTCAGAGTTCATTTTTAAAACTACCTGAATGATGTGAACTAAGAAATCCAAAGTTCAAAGTCTCAAAAACACAATATACTAATTGCATGTGTGCTATATTCTCTTTTACCTGGTTAATACTTCTTAAACTGCCACTATATTAAAATTAGAAAATCATATAAAACATCATTTAAACACTAAAACAGTGAGCAAGCCATATTAAGTAGATGTAGCAGATACATATCATATTCATTTACATCACAGCCTTATTTTAAGGTGGGAAACAAACTACTCATTCTATCATTCAGTTCATGTTTTACTCCCAAACTTGAGGTGGCCTTCATATTTATCATGTACTTGGTTTGCCAGAATACAAGCAAAAACGGATCTCTAGTTAGAATCTCATCTAGGCTGAAATTCGGATGTCACGGGTGAATGCACTGACTTTCTTCACCGCGGTCCCTTTTAACACGGAGAGAAGGCTGAACAATCATTCATTTCTGCACACACAGCTTCCACAGCCCAGAGCCTAACACGGCCCGCTGACGTGGCTCTGTCAGAGTCGGGCTCACTGCTGACCCAGCAGTGTGGAGCCGACCCAAGTGACACCCAAGTGACAAACACTTCCAGAGTGTGGAGTGTGAAATTCTCCTGATGGGTGGCGTCCAACCAGAGGCAGGTAGGGGCGGAGGGGGTAGGGAGAAACCCATGTAAAATTATTTACCTTCTGTATTTCTGAGGATCTGAGCAAAAGATGGAAGCAAGAAAAGTTGATAGCAAAGAGGCTTCACCTTAAAAATTATGTTGCCTCTTTAAAAAGGGAAACACGTCCTAGGGTTCCTAGCATGCTTCTGTGTTTCTGCTCCTGGCAGAAAACCCTACCTCAATTAGGTACAAACACACAAAAAGAACATTTTCCTGCCCCCCCGCCGCCCCGCCGCCGTTGGATAAAAAGTACTATGTCTTCATGCCTTATTATCAGTTCCATAGATTTATCAGAGATGCCGATGTATTTATTCACCTTCCGTAAGAATAGGAAGGCACTATTCTTGTCGTAATTGCCAACCAAATCAGTGGGAAAATGATGATTTCAACTCCCAGTGTGCTGATTCCTAAGAAAATGTAGTGACCTAGTCATTTGAGTCCCCCAAGATCTTCTTAAAAACAAAAATTACTAGTCATTCTAAACAGCAATATAATTTTAAGATCATCCTGTCTAAATCTCTTAGTGGCAAATAATTTTACTATGTAAAACTGATGTATTACACTTCAGCAAGGTCAGACACGCAGTTACTGCGGCAATTAATACTGGATATTCATTGTGAAACTCCCTGAGGATGGCAGTGTGACTCCTGTAACATGAATACCAATGTATAATTGCCATCTTTCATTTCTCCAAAGGGGTTCTTTTGTTATCCATGTGGCTGAAGTGAAGCAAGGTGGCTGGTGAGAGGAGCATAATATTGACTAAAAAAAAAAAAAAAAAAAGGGGGCGGGGGGCAGAATGTGAGTCTGGGATACTGAGACACAGAAACAAATAATTCAGTAAAGAGCAGGTTTGAAAGGACAAAAATCTTTCCCTAGCTTTCCTCTCATCATAAGGCAATATTCATTTTATATGAGCCTGCTGTCATTCTGAAGTACGTTTTACATTCTACGTGTATGTGATATACGGCATTATTAACTTCCGCGGGCCATGCACATACATATGGATGGGAAGGGCTTCTCTAATGTCTGTGTAACTAATATGTATTACAGGGCTGTGCACAGAGCAGCTACACTCTGCTGGGCAGGGGAATAGCTGAACCATACTGATGTACTATCAATAGCACCTTATGTCACAGTGATAGTTTCCATTTTGAAAACCTGTTAAAAAATAAAGAAGCAAAAAAGCAGAAAAATCAATGTATAAAAGGAGATGGAAGTTATCTAAAATTGCCGTGAAAACGTAATAACCGTATGTATTATACCCGGCTCTCAAGAAGGAAGGTGAAATTAACACCTCCTGACCAACCTATGTACCCTTACCTAACTGCTCTTCCTGAAAAACAGCATAAGTACCAGAGTTGAAGTTCTGGGTATGAAACTTTACTCTGGTGCTTGCTTGGTTAAGAATAAAAGTATTTAAAGAACTAATGACAAGAAATATGTTCAATGACAAACAGTTCATGAAATGCAAGTAAAGCATTAAAATGCTTAATTTATAGACAACCACTCAACAAACAGTGAGGGTCTGCTTTGGGTAAGGCACTGTGGCAGACACTAAGGGGCAAGCAGTGGTGAGTAAGACCGATGCCCTGCCCTTAAATGACAAGGTGATAGCTCCATAACAGCGTAAGTCGAACGTGGTGAGCTCCCCCAAGATGAGGCCACATGCAAGAGGGAAAGCAAAGGTAGAGAACCCATGCGATTTGACTGTCAAAGATGACAGATCAAATCCCAGATCTGTGGGTGAAAGAGAATGGAAATGCCATTAAAGGGGACAAAAAAAACTGGTTCTGCTGAGAATGATGAACCTGGTTTCAGACAACTGATGTTTCAGTACTGATAACACATCATGCTAGAGATGTTTAGCAAGCAGTTAGAAATAAAGAACTAGGGCTCTGGACAAAGGCCAAGGACAGAGATAAATCTGTGAACTACCCAAGTTTGGGAGTGGATGAGATTGTTGAAGGGAAGCAGGACAGAAAGGGGACTAGGAAGATAAAACATAGAAAGAAGGAGGAAGAGGGAGGGGATCAGAGTCATGAGGAAACCTACCAAAGAGATGACTAAGCAGTGAAACCAACACAAGCCAGGAGAAGGTGGAGGGCACTGACTCCGGAGAGTCGAGGGCAAAGGCTGTCTGACGCTGTCAAATTCACCAAGATGAAGAGTCTAGGAGGAAGTGCTGAGGAGACCACAGTGGGAAGGCGGGTGTTGAGGTGTAGGTAGATGTGAAGGAAGTGCACAAACAGGCAAGACCGCCTCCTTGGAATTTCATCTCGAAAGGAAGGAGTCAGGCTGAAGAGGCTGCCTGGCTGGGCAAGTCGGCAAGGTGAGGGGCTATGGAGAAGGGGCGAGGGATCAGGAACGTGCATGGAGGGTTTAGGCTACAACAGGATCGAGCCTTCCTCCTTCCAGAGAGGATCACGGGAAAGAAGATGGGTGGAAATTTAGAAAAAAATTAGAGCAGGGAAAATAAGGTAGCTGAGGTAGACAAAATGAGATGCCTTCTATCATCTCCGTAGAGTGGGGGTTCCGACCATCTTCTGGAAGGGGAGGTTCCTTGGCGGCCTGAAAACTGTTGGAAAAATGGCTTTAGGGGTTGCAACAGGGAATAAACAAGTTATGAAAAGAGGAATTGCCAGGCAGCTTTGTGCTGCTGAGGGTAGAAAAACATATGTTTATGGTTTTAGGCCTTCCTGCCAAAGTGCTCAGAAATCTGAGTGAAAAAAGGCGGTCTGGTCTGGTGGTTGGGACTCCGCACTGCCACCGTGGGGAGGTGGGAGGGTGGTGCGGTGTGGCCCGCGGGTTAGATCCCTGGTCGGGAAACTGGGATCCCCACAAGCTGCGCAGTGCGGCCAAAACAATTTTTTTTAATTTTTAAATTAAAAACATAAATTAAAAAAAACAATTTTTAAATTAAAAGAAGAGAAACCTGAGAGGAGAACAGCGAATGACGCCCCCTCTGCCCACCAGGGGAAGAGATCAGCAAAGGAGACACCAGGAGGGAGGGAGGAGAGGTGTTGTGGGCTGCCGTCAGCACACACGCAAAACAGCCCTTCTCCACAGGGCGTCTGTCTGGTTAGGGAAAGGAGTATGCCAAGAGAGGAGCTGATAAGCGGGCAACACGGAGGGGCCGAGGACAAGCCTCCACAGCAGTGAAGGGAGCAGGCAGGCGGTCGAGGAGGAAGCAGGTGGAGGCTTTGATCAAGGAGGCTGATCTCTGAAGTGGGGCAGTTCAGAGCAGGGAAGACGGAGCAAGGGAGAAGCAGCCCCTAACACCTGGGAGCCGGCCTGGCACTCAGGCTGGGCCTTGTGTTCTCCTGTTAAATGTCACTGATTCTGCGAAAAATCAACATCGGATAAGGCCACTCTGTGACTGTGGTGGGACAACACAAAAACACGGCCACTCGGAAGTCATATCCGAACACAGACAAAGCATAAACATTGATCACGGCAGACAATACCAGAAAGCCCAGCGAGTGAGTAGCGACTGCTGCTTCTTTCCCAGTGACAACTTTGGCTTTGCTCCTCTCCCTATAGATAAGATTTAAGATATCGTCACAGAGTTGCCCAGTTTCCTGATCTAGAGCAAAGCCCTGCTACTTGAAATCCTCCCCAAAGTCACCAAACACAAACCCAAGTCTGGGATGTCCTTTCTTCTATCACCTTCCTGTACTGAGCTGCTGTGAGGCTCCCCATGGTGCGAGGGCTCCATCACTATACTGAAAGCAATAAACCCAACTTACTCAACTACAGGTGTGTTCCTGGTGGTCTCTGGCTAGGGGACAGTGACCATGGACAAGGGTCATAAGATGCTGCCCTGCCGCTGGCATGGCGCAGTGTGGAGAGCATGGTTACTGGAGTCAAAGATAAAATGCATTTCCTTGTCAGGAGGATGAGAGAGTCAGACCCAGGGATGTTCCTGAAAGTGATGAGAGGATGGGTGAGGATCGAATGCCCGAGGACTTCCCTGGCGGTCCAGCGGTTAGGACTCTGTGCTGCCAAGGCAGGGGGCGCAGGTTCGATTCCTGGTCGGGGAATTAGGATCCCGCGTGGCGCAGCCAAAAAATAAAAAAAAATTTTAATTAAAAAAAGAATGCCAGCGCAAGGGGCACAGACCTTAGGAGAAGGGACTTCTGTAGGTGCAACACTGAAGAGGAAGGTGCAGTGGGGAGTGGGATGTATTCCCAGAAGGCACCATGCTTCCCACCACCCACCCCAGCCAAGGCATGGGGGCGCTCAGCTCTGGTTGGTACAGGCTAAGTGAGAATTCTCCCCACTCCCTGACACACACTTTAGCTCCTAGATCTGCACAAACCAGGTCTTTGCCCTACTCTCTTGAAGGGATGGCAGGAAGAACAAGAAACTCTAAGGACCAGGCCAGATGGATTCTTCACAGCTTTGCCTATGGGATGCAGTCTGGGATGAGATGGGAGATGGGGGAGGAAAGGAAGTGTAAAAATAAACAGGTATCCTCAGCTGAAAGGATTTTGAACAGAGGCCATGAAAAATATGAAAACAGAGAAGGGTTTTCAGCTTTTCTCTGCTCCTCATCTCTTTGTTCTGTTCTTTGGTGACTAGCTCTGATTTCTTTTCTTTTTATGGCTACACTGCTCCCCTGCCTGCAAATTCTGAATGAATGATAGAACCCGTCCCTTTGACTTACTTTAAGTTAACTTCCTTGACCAAGATCAGCTTTTATACTTCTAAATCCAACTTTTCTTTTTTCATTTATTTACATGAAAGACATTTATTTTTAAGATGAAAATACATATAGGGTAATAAAAATACTGATTTTTTAAAAAAGTAAGGTGAAGAACTGATGTTCACAGTTTAGCAAGTCTACGCTGTCCTGAACCAAATTTCTGACTGCATTTATATTTTCACTTGTCACCAGCACTAGCAAGAAAAAGTCATTACTAAGGGATTTCTCAGGCCTGCTGGAATTGTCACAACTACTTGCTTGATTTTCCATTATCTCTGATAATGGAAAATATTCCTCTCCCAAGTACTGACATAAAGCAGCCACTGGTATTCTCCATGGCATTGTGTCCCTGATGCTCTGTGAGTATCAACTCTTACAAGAGGGCTTAGCTGGGGGTTCATGGATGGGCTTTAGTGACTCAGAGAAGCTTCTGAAAGTATATAAAATTTTTATGTGTAGGCACATTTTCCCAGGGAGAGTCCCGAGTTCTAGGTCTCACTGGAGTCTAGGAACCCCAAAAGGTACAAATCGTTCCATACAATGACACTCGTATTTATCACTGCATCTAAGTAACCTTCTTTGACAATCTCCTGCTGGTAACACTGCCTACCCAGATAAGATGCCCAAAGAACCCTGTCATGACATCCATCACACTGACCTCTGATTATCTGCTCCCTCTGCGCTCGCCACGAAATGATGACATCTCGAGGGCAGGGACTGTGACTTCTAGTTCTCTTCCTAACACACAGCTTAGGACCTGGTACATGATATTAACTTGATAACGGTTTACTGAGCGTGCAAGTTCAAGCAAGAGAGCGAGTGAGCGAGCGGACTACCTTTAAAAGACAGAACTCGATCTCGCGTGGTTCAATGGTCACTCTCCTCTGAGGTCGCCCCTACCCTCTCTGCTTAGTCACTTTCCTATTACCATGCTCATCACATGCGATAACTGTGTTTTGTACTTGAGCGCCGTACTTGCTCCATCTGTCAGAATTCTACCAAACTAAGCTCCCGTGCAACTGACATATAAGAGACCATATAACTAACACGACAATGGGAAGGCATTCACTAAATGGTACCGTCCCTGAGTCTAGGGCACATGGTAAAAAGGGTGTGGGCGTGAACAGGTCACCCTGTGGGTTGAAGTGTGAACTGGGCAAGATGTGAATTTTGTGCCCTCTAAAATCCCCCTTCCGCCCCCTTCGGTTCCAACCAGGATCCTCAACACTCCTCACGTGACCCAGTGTTCCATCATCAAACCTGTGCGAAGCAGGCAGCGCCGGAGAAGCTTTCAGATGGAGAATGCACAGAATCATCTAGCTTGATGCCATGGCACTCAAGAAGTCATACAAGTAGCACATGGTGCAATGCTGCTTTCCCTCAAGCTTGTGAACACCATAACTGAAGATGCTAACTTAGTGGTAGGAAGGCATTTGCTATGGACTGAAGGTTGGTGTCTCCCCCAACCCCCAATTCCTATGTTGAAACCTATCCCCCAAAGTGATGGTGTCTGGAGGTGGGGCCTTTGGAGCCCTCATGAATGGGATTAGTGCCCTTATAAAAGAAATCCCAGAGAGACCCCTTGCCTCTTCTGCCCCGTGGGGACACAGCAAAATGACAGCTATCTGTGAACCAGAAAGTGGGCTCTCATCATATATTGAATCTGCTGACACCTTGATCTTGGACTTCTCAGCCATCAGAACTGTAAGAAATAAGTTTCTGCTGCTTATAAACCACACAGTCTGTGGTGTTTTGTTACAGCAGCCCAGACAGACTGAGGTGGCATTTAGAGCCGACAGCTTATTATGACGCCTTTCATTTCCCAATCTCCTTGGTCGAACTTTCATTCCTCCTACGAAGTTCTCTTCAAGAATCACCTCCTCCAGGAAACCTGCTCCCTCTACCTCCAGTCTGATGTGGCTGGCCCTCCTCTGCAACCCCACAGTGCCACACGAATCCTTCGGGCTCAGCATTCCGAGAAGCACATACGATGACCTTTTCTGTCTCCCTTCTAAAGCATAAGCTCACGTGTGGGCAGGCACCGTATCTCCTTCAACTATGAATTCCCAACAAACAGCCAGGTCTTGGCACTTCATAAATACTTGAAGAACCTTACCCAAATGGATCAATGAACAAACAAAATGAGGAATGGATAAATGTGTAATTTGGGGGGACTTCCCTGGTGGCGCAGTGGTTGAGAGTCCGCCTGCCGATGCAGGGGACACGGGTTCGTGCCCCGGTCCGGGAGGAATTTGAGTAGAGGTTTAGAGAACAGCAGCTTACTCTCAAAAGATACATTTCAAGTGCTGAACTCTGATGGTGCTAATACAGGGGACAGTTTGCTGAGAGGTGCTCTTCCTGAGGAAGGGTAATCCAACTACTAGGGTTGTGGATAACAATGGCCTGCACTGTTCTGCATCTTGATCATCAACTTGAGTGTTCGGGACACTCAAACAGATATGGGTAAACTGAAAAGAAGAGCTGCACGCTCGTCACACTGGACAATGATATAGACACACAAGGGGTTAGGAGATCAAAACGACCTGCTCTAATTCAGGATCTTGGCCTGAGGGTGGTTAATGTGAGGATCACTAAGGCAGCCCCAAAACTTGGCCAATATTTAAGAGGAAACATGGTTAAGTATTTAACCATGTGAAGTGTAAAGCATCATGCAATCATTAGCTACTAGACAATTAAAAAAAGCTAACATAATTTTATCTCATAGTGGTAGAGGTAACCACAGCTCAAGAACTAAGGAGACAGCACTGCCATATGCAACTAACAGACCCACTAGGAACAGGCAACAAGGGAGGGATCCAGCCACGACCAGGCAGATAAATCTATCACATTTATTGAGGGTTTACCATACATCAGCAAAGCTAAGAGTTGCACATCCAGTATCTTATCTAACCATTACAACAATTCTATGAGGTACATACTGTTAAAACTCCCATTTTGATAAAGTAACTTGGCCAAGCAAGATCTTATGTGAGGGTGTGTGGTAAAGCGGAGACTGAACCCAGGCAGACCCAACAAAGGAGCCCTTAACCAGAACCACAGACGTCCCCAGAAGATGGTCACTAATACACGTTAGAGACTATAAGTATGGAAGGGGACTTGGGCTACCCTGGTGCTGGCAGCCAAAGCAGGCTAATCTGCTTGGTAGATGAGGCAACAGGTGTGTCTACGTCATGCTGAGTTCCAAGAGGAGAAGAGGGTTGCCAAGGACCGAACGTAGTCTCAGGACCACAGCTAAGCAAGCTCAGCCAGGGCAGAGCTCAATACCCCTGGCAAGGGGGAAATGAAGTGCTGGCAGGAACAGAGTTAAACATGGCAGGGATTAGTGGGATCTGATGCCCACAAAACTTGGGTACCCAGAGACATGCAGCCTAAGATTAGCAGGGCGCCCAGTGCATAAGCTGCCTTCGGCCTGATGGGCTCAAGCACTGGGCAGGCATGGAACTGTACACTTTAATATAGTTAATTTTATGCTACGCAACTTTTACCTCCAACAAAACAAAACAGGGCTGTGATGAGCCTCTGGGCACAGGACTTTGCTGATCAAAATACATGGGACTCTGCACCAAGGAGCTACAAGGGGGTCTGGGAAACACACCCTTTGAGGTACTGTTCGGGTAGCTGGAATGTCTAAGAACAAAAAGATGGGGAGAATGAAACCACAGCAGGAAATTTTCACTCTCTGAGCTACCCTGCCTTGTGGGATAGGGTGCCATAGGATTACTTGTGATGTTCTAGAAAAGTTACCTTCCGTTAATGGGTGGCTATATCAAGGAAGCAGATGGAGGCTGAATTTAAGGAAGTACTGATGGCAGAGGCAGAATGAGCTCTGTCTCAAACTGGAGCAGAGCTTGTCAATAACATTATTGACAAGTGAAGATGGTTCTTCAGTGAGTGAGGCTGGACAAGATAACCTCAGCATTTTTTTCCAATCCTTAGATCCTACAGAATTCAGTTCTCTTGACATCACTTTTCTTCACAAAAGCCCAAAGTGCTGCCTCTCCTAAATAGGAAAGTGGCATGTGATTTAGTGGTTAGGGATCTCTCCTCATCTTGTCCTATGGAAATTCACACACAGCTTAGCAAACCAAACCACCAATGCCTGCATCTACTCTTGTACCGTTAAATGTGGGTACAGCAGAACTGGAATACTTATCTGAAAGAAAAAATCTCCTCTGGCCAAAAACAATTTTGTCCGAGAACAACCTTCACAGAATTTGCTGACAATGTATCTCATGACCCTCTATTCTCATGGAAAAAAAAAAAAAAAAAGGAAACAGATCTTAAAAAAAAAAAAGTAAAAAGGATATTGCTGGCAAGATAGACCTGATTAAGAGAGCAGCTAAGGGAAAGACAAAGTAAGCAAGATATGTGTCAAGGTGAGTAGTGGTTTAGATTTACCATATCACAAAGTTCTGGCCCGGCAAACACATCGTTTGTATAGATGATTCTGGCAGAATGAGAGTATTTAAATAATGATAATTAGTTCTTTTCAAAAATCCTACACATATTGTGATTAATAACTCAAACTAACGCCTAAATAGGACTAATAGAATTCATCATCCCCAAGCTTACAAAATCTAGGTCAAGTCTGACTTCCATAGTGTGAAAGCAAACACAAAGTTGTTACGGAACGTGACTAAACTCCCACAGAAAAACGAGTACACAAGACTGGATAGAAAGTTCTGGCTGCTAGAAAAGAACTGTATTTATTAAATGTTACTGCCTCTAATAATTATCATGTAAAGCAAGTTTTCTAAGAACCCTACAATTAGGGCAAGGCTAGGAATTTGATCCTGAAGCCAACTTCAGCTAGTAAACCTATTGCACAAGAGAGCAGAGGAGATGGGGATAGAATGTAATATCCTGAAATACAGGCACTGTTTTTCCATCACAAGTATATTTTGATATACACTATTAGCTTGATGGATTATTCTGGATACTGGTAGAAAAGAGGCATACTCAGCAAGGGTTCTGAAAGTGTTTAACGGAGGGACTACTTACAGAAGTATGGGTAGGTTAGATAAAATTAACCAAAATATGGTGAGATAACCATGGACCAGCAAAGGGAGATACTAACCACCCCTGGGCTTGAAGGGGCAAGAGGAAGTCAGAGTGAGTACTGGATCCCATTGGGAGGGAGCTGGAGAAGTAACTGAGAGGCTTGCAAGGAGGAGCTGCAGTCCCAGAGGGGTGCCGTCACTGCCATAACTGCAGCAGAAAGCAGGACAAGGTAGGAAGAAACACCCTGACCCCGTCTCCTTCTACACTCTGATCTCCTATGACCCCTCCCATTGTCCAAGCCCCATTTCGAGATGGAAGGCAAGAGATCCGGGTGGGTTAGGTCCATGGGGGTCAGGTCTCACTGCTAACCAGCACAGAGCAGAGGTGAGAATGGAGGAGGGGATGCAAATGTACATGATCTAGCAAACTTGTCCTTCCAGTTTCCAGAGAAGCTTATGTCAGCTTATCACTAAGTTAGATGGCACCATATAGGTCATGGAGTCCATCACCTTGCTGTCAGGAAAACAACTCAAAAACCTAATAGCTTGGGCTTCCCTGGTGGCGCCGCCGTTGAGAGTCTGCCTGCCAATGCAGGGGACGTGGGTTCATGCCCCGGTCCGGGAAGATCCCACATGCCGCGGAGCGGCTGGGCCCGTGAGCCATGGCCGCTGAGCCTGCGCGTCCGGAGCCTGTGCTCCGCAACGGGAGAGGCCACAACAGTGAGAGGCCCGCGTACCGCAAAAAAAAAAAAAAATACCTAATAGCTTTAGGGTAGGTTATATTAGCATCTCCCTAATTGACTTAATCTAATTCCTGTACGTTTTATTTTCTTAACACTCTTTCTGGTCTAATATTTACATCAGTTTACTACAGTTCAGATCCTACACTTTGCTTCATACTCGACACTCCCCATGTGACCCTTGAGAGTTATTAAATCACACAGGTGTTACTGTTTTTTTATCATAAAATCTTAAATTTTATTAAATCTTTCCCAGAAAGTCCTCTAGATCCAGTATGGAAGTTCTTGGTTGATGACAAGATTGTGGGTGGGGATAGAGAGGAGAAGAGAAAGGCGAAATGGCAGGACAAGTTCCACTCTGATATCTGTTGCATGGGAACAGGGGTTTGGTCTGTCTTGTTCTCTGTGCAGTCCCTCCATCCAGAACAACACTGTCTGTTAAATGAATGAATGAATGGCCTGGTGAATGGTGGGTGAGCAGACAGATTCTAGACATTGGGATGGCCCAAGATCAAGGACAGAGAGGTCGGCAAAGGCAAGGAGGAAGAGGTTCCAAGGGACTCAGCTCAGAGAGTAGGCTAGGGTAGAAAGGAGAAATTTCAAGAGTCAGTTAATGCCTTACAAGGCCCTAGTTTTGTGGCGGGGTTCCTGATTATCTGCAAGGGAGCAGTCAATATCCTTCAGCATCAGCAAGTCTAAAGTACAAACAAGATACAACACCTGCAGCAACAAGCAAGGCGTGATGTCAGCCGTGGTCACAGGGTGAGGCTGCTGTACTCCATCACTTCTGCAGCCCCTTGGTCCCAGATATGGTGGTTATTTCATTCTGCTAAGGCTCAGAGTTACATACACTCTCCCTGGTTAGTGGGCCCACGGGAAAATGCAAAGGCTCGGCTGGGCTGGGAAGTCACTAAGACTTACCCCTTGGATTCAAAAAGCCTAGGTCAAAGGGCAACTGAGGGCACTGCCTTGTGCATATATGATCTGACAGAGGCTTATCAGAAGGTAATTCAGAAGAAATGAGGATGCCTTCAAATTCTAAATTAGATCATTAAGCATTTCCTAACATACTGAGGTCACTGGAAAAAAACTTTGTCTATCAATACTTTGAACCTGTGAATTCCATCAATCCACAGCGTTCACGCAGACAGTTTGCACGATATGTTCACGACAGATTCGGCCACTTTGCAAAAAACTCAGATAACTTAGTGCTGGGAACAGCACTTATTTCCACTTCGCATTATTGGTATATCTTTTGTTTTTAAAACATCTGTATTGGAGTATAATTGTTTTACAATGGTGTGTTAGTTTCTGCTTTATAACAAAGTGAATCAGCTGTACATATTGGTATATCTTGATGGCCCTGAACATACAATACATATGTTACTTGAGATTTAAAAAAAAATCTGAAATCTTGCTTCCTAGGAAATTTTACAGAAATGACAAATATAAATTTTAGAAATACCTTCTAGTTCCCAAGAATTCTTATATCATTGTGTGTGTGTATGTGTATATGTGTGTGACACACTTATGAAGTTATTCTGAAGGGAAAATATCAATATTGACACTTTCCTCAAGCAGCCTAAAGATGAGATGAAAACCTATGGCAAATTATGACTCGGACAAAATTTCTACGTACTAGTTGCAGATATACTCGTCACCTGGGGTTTGACTAATTCACAGCAGCAGTTTTACAGAAGCCTTTAAAATCTGAGTAAAAAGAGGACAATATGGATTTTAACAGCAGCCCTTGATAGCCACCCCTGACTAGTTCCTATGGCGTTGGCTTCTCCTCCCAAATTCCTCTTATAGGAAACATAGTTGTGTTTGGAAATGCGTCCTGATTAAGTAAATATCTAATTTATAAATTGAAATAACTTGAGAAAGCTAGCTCTTAACTGTGAACAGACCCAGTGGAAATATTCTTCAAATTTAAAAAGTATTGGATCCATGAAATTGGCTAAGAGAGTACATCTTAAGTGTTCTCACCGCGCGCACACACACACACACACACACACACACACACACACACACAATCTAACGTAATCACGTGAGGTATGGATATGTTAATTAGCTTGATTGCAGTAATCATTTTACAATGTATGCACATATCAAAACATCACATTGTACACCTTAAATATATATGACGTCATACGTCAATCATACGTCAATAAAGCTGGAAAAAAATTTTAAATGAAAGTAAATAAAGTGTAAAGTAATACACTTAGAAAATGGGAATGCTTCAAGTCGAGGAACTCTTTCCAAGTCTCTTTTGTGTGTATTTAAATGTGCATTTACACGTGAGTGCTTGTGAATATGCGTGTGTGTGTGCGTGCGTGCGTGTGTGTGCACGTGAGTGCATGTGTAACTTTAGAGAGGGCAGAGCAGTAATAAAAAGGGCAGCCTCAGTCCTTATACAAGTTATGGAATGAAAAATTCCTAGTTACCGTAGCAACTGCAAGATCACATGGCATGGAAGCAAGGAGATACAAAGCATCTTAAGTAAACACTCTTGTATTTTCATGTTTTGCACATTCCTTGGTGCTTTTAGAGAGGCACGCCTTAGGTCTCAGCAGGAACCATCTCAGAAATTTATTTCACAGTTTAAAACAAGATTGGGAGAAAGGTAGGACTGTGTCACTCTTGGTTTATTGCACAGCCACAGAAAGTTGGTGTTAAAACAGGTTAAGGGAATTTAAACTGCAATGGAATATTGGCACAATTATTTGAGAACAAACAAAATTAGAAGGTAAAAAGGAAGAGAGAAGGTTAAAAAAAGACAAAAATGAATTTGGTTGCAATGGAGTAGGTGTTTCTCCCTCTTTTTCTGGAGTGAAGGATGGGTGTGCGGGAAGAGAGGAATGGATTGAAAAGAAATGGAAGTACTTTGATAATAAAGAACAGCAAAACAATCTTCTATTTTCCTGAATATTAATGTGCACTTGGGATGCCAAAGAGGATTGAAATCCTCATATACAAACCTGCCCCAGTAAGAGCCTTGCTTTGTAAACTATGACTCATTGAAGTTTGAAAGTTTGTGTCTACTCTTTACCAAGTATATATTCTCCCAAAAGCTTGTCTGTAGTTACAAACTGACTACTGTGGTGAACCTCCCTGTCCTTTCTGCTTGCCATTTCCAGGTTAATTCCCCATGGTACAAAACCCTTCAATTTAAAACTTTAAATCTCCAATGAACCGGAATCCTGGAGATGAGATGAAAACCTTGGATTTGCAGAGATACAACTTTGGTTTTGCAGAGATTCGGTTTGAGTGCTTGAACTTGGGAAACATTTCAAATCACTCACAATTGTCCTCTTGACCGAATTCAGGCCCGCAAATATTGATTGAAAGCCTAGCGCTAGACACTGGGGGTAAAAGTTCAAAAAAAACATGGAGATTACCCTCAAAGAGGAAATATTCTTTATGAGAGAGAAATGGGGGAGAGATATAAATTTGCATTTTTAAAAAAACAGTGGTTTGGAGCTAGGCTGTGCATAGCGGTCAATGAATTTAGCCAGTATAAATAAATAGACTCCTTTATACTTATTTCTAGGAGTTCAAGGCAGTAAGATCTGGAAGTTTTTTAAATTTGTCATTATCTGGGAGTTTTATATCTCAGTCCTGCTCAGGACATTCTGAACTCAGAAAAACAATTCCAAATATTTAATGACATGACTTGAAATATGGTTTTAACACCCTGACAGCAGGGATACTTCTGGCAGGATGCTACATCACCATCTGTCCATACCAACAGCATTTCACAAAAAGTAAATTTTTAGAAATTCTAGCCACAGGAGTATTTTTAGAACATAAAAGAACAGAATGATTATTGGCATTGATAGGCATAGTCAATCAGAGTAAAAGATGGCTATTCAAAACCTCCTGAATAATCAACTGGTATCCACTTTAAAATGGCAACATTTCCCCCCAAAGTGTTCAACACTCAGAAGTATGAATGCTGCTGAATTTGGGGGAGGGGGGGCGGGTCTTCAATTTAAGACAGGAATTTTAGAGCTAGAAGAAATCGTAGATGTCCAATCTACTACCCTTATAGATGAGAAAACTGAAGCTCAGAGAGGTAATATGACTGACTAAATTCGTGCTCAACATATTTAATTTGTAGGGAGTTTGTTAACAGAATTTCAATTTATCAAGAATAAAATGGATTTTTTAATGCTGGTAACAAAACAGTAAAAGTTTGAAAATATGAAAAAATTCGCCTGTGATAACTAATCAAGAAACCTTACTTTTACATTACAAAAATAAATCCCAGCTATATGAAAGACCTGAGTGAAAAGTGCAACTCTAGAAGAAAATAAAATTGAGTATCTAGCCACAGAATTGGGAAGAACTCTCTGATTTTAAAGGTGATTTTTGAAATTAAAAAAACATGAATCAAGAGTTTTGCTCATATATGTATAAAAATAATAAGAAACAAACTCGGCAAAACTACATATAACAAATATTACAAAGATTAATGTCCTTAACATATAAAAAGCTTATTCAAATCAATAAGAAAAATCCCAATGGAAAAATGGGCAAAGGAGGTGAATAGATTTTTTACAGAAGAAATATAACTGGATTGATATAAATTGCAAGTATTCAACCTCACTAGAAAAGAAATGTATATTTGAACAAGATAATACTGGTCCTTGCCATCAGCCCGACAAGAATACTTAGTTTCTCCTTCTAAGAATCGTAATAATCAATGTGGGTGAGGGTATTACAAAATAAGTACTTTAATGTAGTGCTAATGTATGGGAAAACTGGAACAAGCTTTATGGAGCGTAGCTGAGCGAAAAACATAAAAGAGATTAATGCAGTTCATACCTGTGAGTAGTAATTACTCAGCTAGGAACTTATCCTTAAGAAATATAAATTTACATAAAGATTTTTTTAGAGATGTGCATCTCAGATCACTTATAACAGCAAAAATTTGAAAACCTATTTGCCCCCAAATGGGAAGAGTAAGTAAGTGAAGTATGTTATGGAAACGTAAGGAAAGCCTCATAATGTATACACTGATATAATTGGGAAGGCGAGAGGAAATCGTAGTTAGTTCTCACTAAATTTTTCTGTTCTTCCTTGTAGCTTTCTATGATTTCTAAATTCTCTACAAAAGGCACGTGTTACTTTACTATTAGTAGAACAATTTTAAACAGTCTTTAACAGAAATGTGCTATAAATTCCTGCAAGTTGCCTGATGCCTTGTTCTGGCATTGCCTTGTTCTGGTCAAACACCTATAAACCTCAAGAATGAAGCTTGTTTTCAAAAACAAATTCAATCAGTAAAACAGGACAAGAACTATATACAGTATTCTAATTAAAATATATTTTGTAACTAGAAAATGGGGAGAGAGGAAAATGGTAAACACCAACAATATGTAACTCTCTTTAGATATGAGATCTGTGATATTTGCTATTTATGATTTGTGTCCTTACGTGGTCAGAACCCAGGAAGTAAAAGAGATGATGTTTAATTTAGCAAATGCCTCACCAGAAGGCAAAGAAACAATTTTCAAGAAACAAACACCGTATTCAGAGTATACCCCTTACTTTCTTCTGTCTGCATATCGCCCTTCTTCACTCTCGTGTCTTTGTTTTCTCATCTTTCTCCCTCATTAACAGTGGGTGGCTTCGGGGCTCAAATCATATCTTGTTCACTTATGTCTCTGTTCTACTGTGTGTGATGCCTGGTTCATCGGTGCTTAACAAATGCTTTTCTCAATGAATATAGGCAAGAATAAATCTTGGCCAAGTACTTTAAAAATCTGCTCTATATATGAAAAGGAGAAAGTTCTACTGAAATTAAAAATTATTTAGGCCCTAGACAAAGTCAACTTTATGTGCCATGGCTGAATAGCCACTACTGGTAGCAGCAAGCTAAACAGCTATCTGGCTGTCTCCATCTTCATCTAGTAGGATTCTTTCTAATCATCTGTATGAGCTCAAACACGGGAAACTGAAATAAACTTCTAACGATGGAGAAGCTAAGTGTCTGATTGATGAGGGATGCTGGTGTCTGTCTGAAGACCTCACTGCAGTTAGGTAAGTGAATGAATTCCCCGGAGTCGGTGGGTCACCATATCCAGCTAAGGAATGCACAGTTAATTCCCTCTGAGTCTTCCATAGGCCTGTGCTACCTAACTTTTCTTTTCTTTCTAGGGTCCCCCAGACTGGGAGGTCTGCAGTTGCCATGCTCCATCACTCAGAAGGAAAAGACACCATTCTTGGCTTTTCTTCTGGAGTGGAGCCCTCTCAAAACTTAGGTTTAGGCCAAAACGGGGTCAACAAAACTCACTACACTCTTCCCCGGAGATTCTGGCATAGCCGGGTGTGGTACCTAAAAACAGAAGTCAGAGCTCAGAGGCAGGAACGGCAAACCACAGAGGCTGGGGCCGGGGGAATAAGCCACTGCAGATGTTGACTACACCTAGGGCCAGTCAGATCTTTATTAAGAAGGATTTTTCCAGGGTGTGGCGAACTTTTCTCAGGTCTCTGCACATCTCCTCCATATGCCAAGATTATGAATAATACTGAAGGACAGGAATTGGAGATTTACTGACTTGGGACAGAAGTGGGGTCTACTTAAAATTGGGATACAAGTCAGATGAGACTGACAAATTACAATGGAAATGGCATTTAACAGTTCAACGAGTCAGGAAACGTGTCTGCCCGCAAGCATCTGGCATTCAGGTATATTCCTTAAAAGACAATCAGAATAAAATTGGCTCTCTACTTTATTCCAAAGTTTCTTCTCTTGGATTTTAAGGGTTAGTTAGAATTCTGTCTCATCTAAGCTCAAAATCTTCCCTTGTCCACCTCGGTGTACCCCTTAACCTCGAACTTGTAGGTAGAAATCAGCACCAACTTGGGCCATGGGTGCTCTGTCCCTGCCATTCTATATCCTGTAGTTCTATTCATGTACATCTTTTAAAATTCCAGTCATACAAATTACGAGAGGAGACAGTATTATCTCCATGCCTTCAATTACCCTCTCGGTTCCCATGATTTTAGAGTTATACCTGAGTACTGTTTTAACACGGAGATCATTTTTAGATCTGTGCTTCCCTATGAGTGTTTAATGAGAAGCACTAAATGCTCCCATTTATTTTTGTTGACAAAACCGTGCCTGTGTTCAGGACTTGCTGTGTTAATTTTCTGATGGGATAAGTGCTAATTAGTAGGAGAGAAGTAGTTCAGCAGAAACGCTTTATTGGAGCAAGGGTCATTTCAGTCAGGCTAGTCTCCATTAGAGTCCCACAACATATACCTTCAGAAACACAAAGAGTTAAAAGCACAAAGACTGAGTTACACCTTTCCCTAACAAACCTGAAGGATCTCCGATAATGACTATTTTAATTAATGATCTTTTGCTTCTGATAACAGAGGCTAAAAGGTACACATTTTACTAGAAGAATATTATCAATGGAAATATTTCAACATCTTCTTGTGATTAATGAACTTCCGACAGAATTGATGGAGTGTAAAGTACTTATTGCCCATTTCAGAGGATACTCTTTATAATCCTATTTAGCAGGTACCAGTTTCTGGGTGAAACTTTTTCTTACCTAATGAAGACGCATCACATCAAAAAAGTTCTTTCCAATGCCTATGATTCTCATAGGAAAACTCCAGGATACTCAGATTGATTGCAAAAAATAACACATCTCCACAATCCCCTGACCTGTAGTAACAGTAAGTTCACCGAGCAGGGAGAAAGTGATAGCATCCATCAACCATAAGATTCAGTTTGGGATTTTATTATGCATTGTACCATCTGGGGGTCATTAGAATTCTTTATGCACGAGAGTATCAATATAAACCTTGCTTTGCCTCTATAAATCCTACCCAAGGCAAGATCAAGCAAGGTTTAACGAGTCATCCTCATCCGTGTGATTTTGATCTCACAGGGTCAGACTTTACCTGGACACCTTCCACCCCACCCCCACCTGGGAGGTCACTAAGATATGCTTCTGTGACTCCTTAAGTTTTCAAGAGACCTTCCTTAGAGATCCCTACCCCCGAGCCACTTCCTGCTCATCTTAACTGTGGTTCACTCCTTCTCTTTGTTTCTTGGACCTGGAGGAGCCCCTGATCCTTTATCCTGACTCAGCTCACCTCAATCACGCCCAGCCATTCCTGGAACCTGAACAAAGAGGATACTTACAAGGCTTTGTTAAAATTGTTGAGCCTTGTTCACTTAGTTACTAGGAATGTACAATAAATGAACAGACATGTCATATCTTATTTCTCCTTTTTTTTTTTTTTAATACGGGAGGGAAAGATTGGAAAAGAAAGAAAAAGAAAAAAGCCACAAAAACCTATCCCAGGTAAACCTAAGTGTGACAGCATTAACTTCTACGGACCCAAACAAGTCTTTTTTTGCTACAGTAATGGAGTGGGTGATTTTTTTTTTAAATTAAAGACAAATTTTTATGTAACGACAAATAAGAACATGGTCATGTTTTAAGTAGAATACGGGTATTTAACATGATTTATTAGAAAAATATGTACTGTACATTTACCCACAGTCTGTTATGTTCTGTTACGATATTTTCAGCAATCTTCTATTTTTGCCATCTTAGAACAACATCTAGCGCTGCTGTATGCCAGATGGAATTTTTCCTTTCCACCCACTTCCCAATGCAAAAGGAAAAAAAGGTTCTTTGCATCCCACATGGAAATCTTTTATAAATTTCTTTTCCTCATCCTTATCAACTGAAGTATCTGAATCTCTCAGAAATCACCAAACTCTGGCTGAATCAATGTGCAGCAAATATCCTGCAGCAGAGTAAGCGCATTTAATGTGAACATACATGCCTGCGGGGTGTTAATTAACAGAGAGTATCACATTACATGCAAGTTCAAAATTCCTTTCTATAAAAGCAGGACGGAATCAAAGTCAACTTTTTCAAGAAGAATGATGATGTAGTATATTTAAATAAGTAAGAGTAGAGCTATCATTGGACATTCTGTCTTCACAGCAAAGCTTTACTGTTTATGCTGGTTCCTGTTTTACGTAGTAAAACCAAGAGAGGACTATGAGGAAAGGAGAGTCAGAAAGCTTTGAAAGGAGTGCGCGTGACCCATTCTTTGCTAGCAAACCCATCCCCACACAGCAGCAGAGGAATCTCAAAAATTCACATCTAATCATCTTTCTCTCTCTTGTTTACATTCTTCACAAAAGCTCTGTATGGCTCTTAGCACGCAGTTTTTGGCTAGGCCTTTAGGTAATGCCTTGCATCCTCTGGCCCTCCCCGCCCTCTGACCCCTTGGCTTCAGCCAGTAGTTCTGCCTGCAGGGCTGCATCCTCCTCTCTCTGCATCAGGCCCTTCCTGTCCTCACCCATGCTCGCTCTCCTCTGCCTGGGATGCCCATTCTTCCTCACTTCTCCTGGGAGCTCTTCTGACTCTTCTCTTCTCTTCTTTCTCTTCCTCAGGGACACACGCTTGTCTCCCTAGACCAGCTGAGCTCCCTGTGACAAGCTTCCATAGCACCCTGGAACTTAGCATGCAGGTAACTGTGAACTCAGCCTCTGAATTTCTTGCAGCGTTATCTCCCCCAAAGCAGTGAGGTATCAGGGCACTCTGGGGAATCAAGGCACAATGTATGTTGGTACATATGTCTCCATACTCCTTGATGTCTCCATGTTTTACTTCTCTGAGCCTCAGTGGCACACAGTTGTCATGAAGTACTGTCCATCTCTCTGTGAAGGACTGTCCATCTGTCTGTGCATCTTTTCTCTATCCTTTTGTCTTAAAGCACCCATTATAAATTCAAATGAAACCAAACCACCAAAGATTTCTAGTGTTACCTGATCAGACAACAACCTACAAAGTATTAATATGGCTATATTAATGCAGACCAGGCCTTGATAGGGGTAGAGAAAAAAAGAATATAAGGTTGCCAGGGGTCTGGAGTGAGGTACACCACTGAGAGGAACAAAAGTCACAGAAAAATAACCTATTTTTCAATATTTCACCTTAAAGATTTCTTAGACATACTAAAGATGATATGGCTATTTTATTTTTACAAGTAGAAGACATGAATAAACCTGGGGAGCAGCATCTGTACCATAGGGAATCCAAGATCCACTGAGAATATGGCTTTGATAAATCAAACTAACTGAGACAGTATCCATTTTCTTAACTGGGCCTTTAAAAAAGAAACTTGAATATTTTCAGAAAAATAAATGAGTATCATAAGGACAAGTCCCTCTCCGCTTAAAATGTTAAAAACGTTAAAAACTGAAACTAATATTTTAAAAATGTTGAGACTTGCAGTGGGCTTTCTGTGAGAACCTAAAAACCCAGCTAATGGGCAGATGGCCCCCCAGGCGCCATGAGCACAGCACTGATGTCCACCGGCTGCCATTTTTCCGGAAGGAAAAAAACAAAACAAAAGCAGAATTTAAAGTGAACCAAACTTGTAAACCTTGCTTCTGAAAACAGAGAACTTCTTTTTGGATTGCTGCCACCGTGAATAGGTCCACCAGAGGTGTTTCCCTCTCCCTGAAGGCCTGGGAAATGTGTGGTTCACTTGTTTTCCAAGTGTGAGTTTGTTTCTCCAGCTAGACTGTAAACTTCTTGGAGGCAAGACCTATCTTCTATCACTTTCGTGGTTACTCTGTGACCAAATTAATCCAGATTAAAAATGAACTAAAACAACTCACTCAAGGAAGTCTATTTCCTCTAAAAAGGTATGTATGTTAGTACCAAACCAACACAAAGTCGGGATTTTGTCATTAAGAAAAATACATGGTTTCTACACAGAATTTCTCAGCAGTGGGCAACTTAATATATTATGACTTGCCTAATACATTTGAATTCTGGCTTTCAATACTAAGCAATAATGTTATAACATTCTATTTGTCTTTAGTTTCCTGGTTAAACTAAATTACTGGTGAACTTCAAATAATGCCATGATTGGTCTTAACTTTACTCGCTTAGATGTATAATGCAAGTTTGAATACAGAATGATAAAACCATTTCCTTTTAGTATTTCACGTAGAGTATAAAGAGGGCTTTCACTTTATATTAAGCTGCTTTTTTTTTTTTTTTTTTTTTTTTTTTTAAAAAAAAAACAA
>NW_020172592.1:4299928-4370290 GCF_003031525.2 Neophocaena asiaeorientalis asiaeorientalis
TTTTTTTTTTTTTTTTTTTTTGTTAAGCAATAGACCAAATGAAATGCAGAGACCAACTTCTAGTGTGTGCAATAAGAGTGGCGGTAGCCAGAATACTCCAACCCACTTCTGCCCTAGTAATCCACAAGCTGCAAACCCTTTGACGCAAGCAGGGGTCCAGGATGAGGCTGCAGGAAACAGGGGAAAGGAAATTCCGGTTGAAGTTGAGAGATAGGGACCCTACCCTGGCAGCAGGCTATGCCAAGATTCATTTTCAGAACGTGTAAAATCCCCTTCCCACCCATATTTCATGCGTGAATTGGAAAAGGGGAAGGAAGTAGGGTGGGTCCCCAGACATAACAAAGGAACTGAAGAAAGCAGGGTGGGGAGAGGGAGGGATACAGACAGGGTCCCCAGGGAAAGCATCACTTAGCACGGCTCTCACATACGTTTTACAGACCTTCATTTCTGCAGTTTGGAAATTAGGAAGTCAAGTTCAGGAGCTGCTTGTTAGTATTTCTACTCTAAAGGTTAATACACTACAAAGCATAAACGACATTTCAGGAAAAACTGGTAAACAGTGCGGCGGTGTGCCATTAAACAGCACCCACATCTAGATGTATACTTTAATCCAGCTATTTCACAGATACTAAATGTGAACAGTTTAGACACTTTAGAAAGTTAGGACTCAAAATAAGCTAGTAGCTTAGCATTCCCTTTTCATTTTTCCTTCCCACACTTCACCACCACCATCCCTTCAACATGTAGCCGTCTGTCTTTCCTTCAGGGCTGTCCTCCTAGTGGTGCCTCTTTCTCAGGACTATCATACTTCTTGTCATCTCAGCTTCCTGTCCTCCTCCCAGGCCTCCCTCCGGTGATGACAGCTGAGAGAAGATGCCACCCAGGGGCAGTCAGACTTGAGTTCACACTTACCCCAGCTCTGCTTAATCACTCACCAGCCTCAGCTTTCTGACTCATCACACTGAAATAATATCGTTTACCTCACAGAAGGGCCCCCTCATCCTACTTTCTTATGAAAACTAACAAAACAAGTCAATGCCTCTTCATTATTTCTAGAATGAAGTGAAACGTCTCAGCCCTCAAAATCCTCCACAGTCTGGTCCCAATCTCATTTCTCACTAACTTTTCCATCTCCTGAATCCTTGTCACCATCTCCCTTACCCCCATTCTTGGTACCCTGGTGACAGAATGGTTTCGCTTTCCAAAAAATACCTTGTATTTTTAGATATTTCTGTGCATTTTCTAATGCTATTCTTTCCTCCAGGAATGCTCTTCTTCAGTTTGGATTGTTTAAATCCAACCTAAAACCTACTTTAAGGTCCACATCAAACTCAACCACTGCCATGAGAAAGAATCCTGCTTCCCCAGGTGTAAATTCTTCCTCTGACACCCACGTATCTCTCTGGGGATTATCACCACTGCCTCCTTGTATTGCTGTTATTTTTGTCAGTATCTTTTCTCCACAACCTGACTTATACTCCTTCAGGTAGGAACCACCATGGTTTTTCTGGATCCCCTACAACATCAGCTTCAATAAACGTGTACTGAATGAATAAACGACCAAGAGTATGCTAGAATAACAGTAGAGAAACACCAACTCAGACTATGGGTTAGGAGAGCATCTCTAAAATCACAGTTAGTTCTGAAGGAGGCACACACATCATTGCAGCCAATGCCAAAGCTTTGGCCAAATAATTTAGTTCATTTTGAGGTTACCAGAGATTCCCTGTGCTTAAGGTATTGTCCAAGTATCTGGGTCTCAGAAGAAGTAGTCTCCATACTGTTAGCCAGAAACTCCATCAAACAATTTGTTAACGAGATAAACAGTGTTCTGTAGCAATAAATCTCAGACACTTGAAACACACTGCAGGACAACAAAACAAGGTAAATGTCTATGTAGCTTTTTGGCAAAGGTGACCAACCACTCTGGTGATAAACAGAACTTTCTCATGTCTGTACCAGGAAACCGTAATAACAAATTCAAAAACTGCTTAGTGTAAACTAGCACACACATTCCCCCATTATCCCCCATCGATAATTGGCAGAATTATCAAATTCTGCCAATTTTACCATCTAAACGATTCAACTTCTGTGGTCTTCTCATTTCCCAGAGCTGCCGCCCTGCTTCAGGCTTACATCTCACACCTGACTCACAACAATAGCTCTCTAAGGTTCTCTCCAACACTTCCCTGTTCCCCACTCAATCTTTCCTCTAAACCAATGCCAGAGACATCTTCAACAGACCACATCTGATTATGCCACTTCCCTTCTTTGATGGCTTTCCTTTACCAGAAAGGCAAGTCCAAACTCCTTAGAGCGGACTGCCAGGTCTTTCACAACTTACAGCCCACCTCACCCCACCTCATTTCCCAAGAATTGCCCAGGGCTCAACTCATGTGCCTTCCTGCTGGTCCCCCTGCCTAAACTGCTCTCCCTTGTCCTGCCCTTCTATGACCATTAGTCATTCTTCAAGCTCAAGCTCAAAAGTCCCCATTTGGTAACATGTGCCCCTTCCTCTATGGATATAATCATAGAATTAAGCCTAGAAAATATGATGCCCACATAAGAGGCAACTTCTTTAGAGAATTAATGGCCAAATGTTCATCTCACTCTCATAATGTTTATAAGAAACAGCCATTTCTGTCCCCTTCTTAAAGTTCTCACATAATTTTCAACACTTAGGAATGAGTGTCGGCTAATGTTGCCTACAGCTTGTTAATATAAAATAGGAAAACTAAGTGCTTGCTGAGAAACTTGTGATAATTATACATTTAGCTTTTTTTAAGTTTCAGAAGCCCCTTGGCAAAAGCACAGAGTCAAGTGTTTCTCTAATTGCATCCATTTATAACCTAATCATGGCGTTTACCAGTTGAAAAAGATATTAGCTATGCCCACTCAGAAATCTCGAAGCCCCTTCAATTTGTAACAAGATGTACCAGCAACAAAAGCTTTATTCCATCAAATTCATGTCTATCTCTATGCGGTAGTAGTAGTACCTCAAAATAGTTGTCTCATTTTCGCATACATGTACAAAAGGGGATGTGACATTCTAGGACTGGAGAAACAAAGTCATTTAGTGAAAAGAATGGCTCAATAGGCAACTGGGATTCTAACTCAAATTTTACCACTGTGCACTTCAGTAATTTTGGCCCAGGAATGGTAGGTGAGGTAGTTGACGCATTTGAGAATCACAAAAGAAAGGAAATCTGTATGTAACTCTAGGGTTTGGTCGTTATTGTTATAAGAATAGGAAACTGCAGACCGGGTTTACATTAAGTAAACTGCAATTTCCTCTGTATATTCTGTGTGTTATAACTGAGTTTTCATGAGCAAGAACAGATGACTGCTATCAAAGAGAAAATGAGGGCAGGAAAAATGAAAATGCTGCAATCATCTCATGGACACTGTGAAGTCAGTGGGCAAGCAAAGGTACTTTTATAACGAGTGCTTAAGACATAAAAGAGTGAAAAAAGCTACCAGATGATTTTTATTCCTTATAAATTATTGTAAAAAGTAGAAGCACCTAGTATCAAATATCCTGTTTGGTAGAGTACTATGGAAGTCTCAGCCTTGAGGGTTGGTCAGTTCAGACGGTGTCACCCTGCAGGAGGGAGACCACAAAATGGCTAAGTTTGGATTTATCACTAAGGAAGAAAGATCCTTCATAGTCACCTTTCCTGACTTTCAGCTTCAGCAGGAAAAGTCTACACAGAAAAGGCCATCATTCCAATATTTATTGATACATCATCTTTCCTCTCAGAAATGTACACACTTCAGAGCTGTTATTGCATCAATATTATGACATTGATGCAAGAAGTAAAAAAACCTTAGTGTTCTCTTTTACAATCTTAAAATGAAGGTGTAAAGAGACTAGTAAGTACACAACCGCCAGCAGAGTTGCAAACCGTAAGCAAACCTTCCAGCACTAAATTTCCGTCTCATGGTAAAAGTCCTTATAATAAAGAGCAGCGAGTTCAGATTTCTGTTACTATACCTTTGGAGTGTATTATACGCTCATTAGCTGTAACTATAATATTCTGGATTCAACTAATAAGGCAAAGGCAACACAGGTACCTTTTTAATAACCATAAAGCTGTCTGTGGCCTAAGGCTGACGACTTCTCATCTTGGTGAAGTGGTACTCTATCTCCTATTGGTTTGATTTTAAAAGATCTCGCCCTCCCCTCAGGTTGTCACTGATCCACTGAATTGAGTATGCAATCCGTCGTAAACTATGTCATCCATTTTAAGGACCACTAAGAAAGAAAAACGTTCCCAGTTAAACTAGGACATGTTTTCCTATCGTCAACTTTAAGACTCATCCTGATTTCAGACATGCTAAGATGTGTGAGCAAAGTGCACCTTGAAATCAGTAAAACGTAGCATATGAAAACTACTGCTCTTCTAATTAAAATGAATCGAAAGGAATATTGTTTTGAGAGATTTAGGACATGAACCAGGATATTCAACTATTCTAAGGACGCAGAAGAAGTTAGGGGTCAGTCTTAGATATACATGCAGTCAACCTTCAGGGTGCTTTTTAACAATTCAAACAAGTCCCTTAACTTTTCAGTCGTACCTACCGAGGTGAAGGCTCCTGAGACCTCCACTCGCACTTAAAGCCAACGGTCACCTCTAAGATCATTGCAATCACAAGGCTTTGAAACTGCTAATTATTCTCCCCCCTGAGACACCGACGCTAACGACTTGCTGCCGAATGGTTAGAGACGCGTTACCGTCATCAAACTAAACAGCGTGCCATCCTTGGACTTCTCACCTCCTCTCCAGCTCAGTAAATCCCTGGCCTTTCTACTGATGGCCTTGGAGCAGAAAAAGCACGAAACAATATTTTTCCCCCTTGGAAAGGGTTGAAAATAAAACTCCAAGAAAAAATTAAAGTCAGAGAAAAGAGATGTTCATAAACACTGAGGAATTTTTCCCCTTCATGAGCAATCCTGGAGAGCTTAGCACGGAGAGTGAAGCCTTACAAACAACAGCAAGAAGTCAACAGACAACAATGTAAAGCAGAAGAAAGTGGTCCCATTGTCTCCCTAGCATGACGGCAGCGTTCTCAGTTCTAAGGCTCAATCTGAATAACTGCTTTCAGGAGAACTGAGCAGAGCGTCCCTTTCCTCCAGTTGAACTACATCCAAACAATATAACTCTCGTTGGAACACGAACGCTCACAAGATACTGGGAAAACTCCCTTCTGACTCTCTCACTTACTGTGAGCATCTAGAAACTGTTCGTCCATTCTTATCTGTCTCTTGTGACTTAGGATGCATTTGTTTGATAACTAGATTCACCCCCTGTGCTAAATATAAAAGTACATCGTAATGTTCTCTCAAAACTCATATTCCACAAACTATCTGATGGGGTGAAACTCCCCAAGTCAAACCTGAAAGCCATCAAATAGACATGCATTCTTTGCTCCCACATATTTGCTCCCATGCATTCTTATGTTTCTACATGATTTACTTCTGTGAAGAGATCTCTTACAAAACCACTGGCTTAGAAAATTATAGTAGTTGTCATTTTTTACTAAGAAGCATGCTTTGGGGGGGAAAAAACCCCCAAACCTAAAGAACTTAAAATAGAATATTCTTTCCTTCAAACATACAAGCAGGCAGAAACATTTTCCACCCCTTCAAACCCGCATCCCCAAGAGGAAAAGGGCTTACATGTTCAGACTTCTCCTGTTCTTTTTTGTCCGTCTGCAAAAATTGACAGTTTTCTCTTGCCAGCTTCTGGACCAGTTCAATTCGCCCGATATCATCTCTCTCCTGAAGTTTGCATATCACCCCAGCCTTAAGAGTTGGAGAAAAAGCAAAGATATACTTAAATCCACAGTCCCAGGACATGACACCACTGCAAAGTTCACCTTATAACAGACTCATCTTCTCTGTCGCCTGGATTAAATCATGGTCTTGGTAAAATATTTTGCCTTTCCAAAATTGAAATTGTAGTATCTTAACCTAATGCCTCACAAAAAGACTTAAAGTGAGATCATTTATCAGTCTAATTTAAGAGAGTGAAAGGCAGAGCAAACTAAATCATTTGCTACTAAAGGGCGCTCCTGATATGCCACTATTTGTTCCTGACAGCCTGTTTCCTGTTACATAAGCCCAGCAAGAGGTTAAAAACTCATGGGAAAGTTAGCCAGGAATTACTCTGGCAATAAGGGTGAAGTGATAGAGTACTAAAAATAACAGTACATAACCTCCTAATTCCTCAGCTCCACCAGCTCATTCCATGTACAAATTCACAGTTCACAAGAAGATCACAAGATAATTCTTCTGTTTTCATAACTGGAAAGTTACTGTGGGGCATTATTAGTAAAATACCTCCAATGTTGCATAAAATCTGGTGGAAAAGTTTATTAAAAATAAACTGCAAAAAGAAAGCTTCAAATTTCATCAGGGTTGAGAAATGGTCCACAAAGCATCATACTTTTTATTATACCCACGTTGCCAAATAATAATAATATGAAGAAGGAGAATCTAGGACTTTGATCAGAAACAGAAAATGGTTATATCACACACATTATGAACTGTTTCTGCTCAAATTCTTTCAAAAATCGTTCACACTGACATATCAGGACACGATCTAAAAGGAAATCAGAAGTTACTTTTGGCAGGAACAGCCAAAACTATCAAGTCTTTGTTTTACGCTATACAATCTATAGGATTCTAATGGACCCAGCAACATGACCAAATATGGAGAAGGGGGCAGCAAGTGATCACATTTTTAGGGTCTTAACAGTTTGTACTAAAGACACACATTTTGTTGAGTGGGCATCAGAAAAATGGAATTTTCCATTCAAAGCAATGACTAAGTATTTATTCCTAAGGGCAAGGACATCACCTTAACTAGCAGTTTCTCCAACAAATAGGAAGGAAACAAACAAACAAAATCACTGACGTGGCCCAAATCAGATTCCCATGGAACAGCAAGTGGAATTCCTCCACCAAAGTCAGACATTTATGTTTACAGCATCCTTCACAAGTGGTCTTCCAGTTTGTCTCCAAGGTTTCCAAGGACAAGGATCTCAGTTTATCTTAAGACAGCCTGTGCAGTGCTGGAGAGCCAGAATTATTGGAAAGTCCCTTATCATGCTAGACAAAACGCTGAAACCACTGAACTTCAAACAATGAGTACTAGTACTGCCTTTAAAGCAATTGAAAGTATGTCTATTTTTTATCCAATATGACAAACTTCCAAATATTTAAATACCACTATCTATGATATCCCCCTTTCATTCACTCACTCATTCAACTGATTTTATTTGAACCACCACCATGTGCCAAGATCTATTACAGGTTCTAGGGATAGAGTGGTCAATAATAATAAAAACAAAGTCCCACATGTCATGGAGCTTATATTCACCAGGGGATGTGGATTATATAACATCCAGATATGAAACAGCAGATGGTAATATATGATATGAAGGAAAGCAAAGCAGGGTAAGGGACAGAGAAATGTTATTAAGATAGAAATGTCAGGGAAGGATTCTTTGGTTGACATTTGAGTGGAGATATAAAGGAAGTGAAGAATGTTACAGGCAGAGGAACAGAAGTGCAAGGGCCCTGAGGCTTCGGTGTGTTTGGCATGTTCAGTGGAGAGCAAAGGGCACAGCAGGGCTGGAGCAGAGCTGGTAAGGGAGAGCCCGGTGGGACTGTTCAGGGAGGTGAAGCCGACCAGAACATGCAGCTTCTTTACAGGATGTGTAAGAGGTTTACATTCTTTTTCTGAACAAGATGGAAATACTTAGGAATGTTTTGAACATGGGATTGGAATAATCTGACATTTTAACAGGATCGTTCTGTCTTCTGGGTTGAGAAAACACTGTTAAGGTGGGGGGAAGCAGTTAAAGCTAGAAGACTGGTTAGGAGATCGGTCTTCAGACAAGAAATGGCTTGGATCTTGTGGTAGTGGTGGAGATGGGGAGAAGTGATTAAAATCTGGATCTGTTTCAAAGAAAGGGCTAGCAGAATTGGTCTCTAAGATATTTGGCCTGAGTCACTGGAAGGGTAGGGTTGTCATTTCCTGAGATTGGGAGACTTGGGGAGATCTAGTAAGGGATATGCTTATTAGACATCCAAGTGGAGCTGCCGGGTTGGCCGTCTGGAGGTCCAGAGAAGTCTAAGCTGGAGATAGGACTTTGGGAGTCATCATAATGTAGATGGTATTTAAACCAGAGGAAGGACTGAAGATACCAATGGAGTGACGTAAACAGAGAAGAAATCCATGAGCTGAGTCTAATAGTTAGATATTGGGAAGATGAGAATAAGGAGGAGGGGCTCTAGGAGGACAACCCAGCGAGTAGTGAGGGTGGTGTTTCAAGGAGGAGGGAGTGAAAAACTGTATCCAGCGCAGCTGAAACATCAAATAAGGAGTTCAAAACAACTGACGCTGAATTTAACAAACGTAACTGGTGACTTTGAAAGTAACTTTTTTTTTTTTTTTTTCCGGTACGCGGGCCTCTGACTGCTGTGGCCTCTCCCGTTGCGGAGCACAGGTTCCGGACACGCAGGCTCAGCGGCCGTGGAGTTTTTAGAGGAGTTTTACTTCAAGAAATGGGGCACTAGGACTTCCCTGGTGGTCCAGCGGGTAAGACTCCTCGCTCCCACTGCAGGGGGCCCGGGTTCCATCCCTAGTCTGGGAACTCCCACATGTATGCCGCAACTAAGAGTTCACATGCTGCAACTAAGAACACCACCTGCCACAACTAAAACAAAGAAAGATCCCGTGTGCCGCAACTAAGACCCAGCAGAGCCTAAATAAATAAATATTTTTTTTAAAAAAGAAATGGGGCACTAGTTAAAGAGTGATGCTGCAGGGGGCTTTGCTTGCTTGTTTAGGGTGAGGGATATTCCAGCACATTTATCTTTATTAGAAATGATACAGTGTAGAGGGAAATTTGATGATGTGGGCAAGACAGAGGGCATTTTTAGGAGAAATGTCCTTGAGAAGGAAAGAGCATAAAGACCTACTCTCAGAAACATGAATATGAGTATTTCACTCACTGTAATAGGAGGGGAGGTGGAGTATGGGGGTAACATGCCAGTAGGTTAGCATATCTGGTGCTGGGAATGAGGAAATTCTTTTCTGAAGGCCTCTATTTCAGAAATAAGAAGTCAGGTGATTAGCTGAGAGTAAGGACTGTAAGAAGATCCTGGAAGTATAAGAAAAGAAGGCATGTAATGGTCATTTCAGTTCCAAGGGTTGGCAAACTTTTTTTTGTAAAGGGCCAGAGTGTAAATATTCTAGGCTCAGTGGGGCGTGTGGTCTTTGGTGCAACTACCCAAGTGTCCCGTTTTAGCATAAAAGCAGCAAGAGATGGTATGTAAATGAATGAGCATGGCTGTGTTCCAATAACACTTTATTTACAAAAACAGGCAGTAGGCTGTGGTTTCTCAACTCCTGACCTGAAAGAAGAGGCAACCGGACAAGGAAAGTAGAATCAGATTGCCAAGCATTAATAAGGGCCCACCTGACTTTGGTTTTAGATCCTTTTACCATCCTAGCCGTCCTCCTTAGCGTGTATTCGCTTGTCAGGATTTTAATGGAGCCCATAACCTGAGATAATGCTGAATACATGGGCCAATCTTGAAGATGTTCTTTTAATCAATACTAGATCAGCAGTGTTAAGGACGCTCCTTTAAACTATGAAGGCAAGGAAATTATTCAGGGAAATTTCTACACAAAAATTATTAACATTCTTTAAATGTTTTGACACTTAAAGGAATATGTTTCTGTTATCTAGAAAATTCATTTACGTTGACCAACTAGGATTTCTTCTCTCTCCATCCCTGTCATCCTCACGGTGTTTAATATATTGTCCTGCTAGAGCAGAGACGGTGTTAATGACACTGCAAGCTCTGGACCTGCTCCGTGGCTGCTTATTCAGTAGTGTGATGGATTGGTCCCCATCTCTCTCTGCTCCCCAGTGTGGCAGCCCTGTGTAATAGAGGGCACTTGTGGGATGGGGCCAGGCAGGGGTGGCGCACAGGAGGAAAGCACCGTGAGCTAACTAATTTGGTGAGTGAGAATGAGCCTGTTACCTTTTCTCACCAGCACAGGCTCCAAAGCAACTGGGCTAAGCTTCCATAGACTCCAACTTGGAGAGAGTCTTTCCTTCTGTCTGTGGGTGCCATATGTATTTTTAAAAAAACAACTGATAATAGCATCAGCAAAAAAACGGTAGGACTGAGTACAGGAAATTTAAGAGACCTCGACTATTTTTTTGGTTTCTGTGTGAACATGAGTTTTTTGCTTAGGATCCTAAACAGAGACTTTTCTTTCTTGAGGAAATACATTTTTATTAGAACCAGATAACTTGGGTTTACAAATTCTGTATTTTAAACACAAAATGCTATTACTTTTAAAAATGGGTTTCAGATTGACTTAATTATTTCTTATTTATAATTAAATCATCTTATAATTTAAAAAGGAATATTGCTATCTTGATTTTCTGGTTTCTGCATAATTTCTAGATGCATTGTCACAAGATAATCAATTCTACAGCACTCCTTACATATAACTATCAAAAAAAGCTTTCAAGGAGGGTTATGAAAGCTTCTTCATTCCCTAGAGAACTTGAATCCCAGAGAGATGCCCGTACATCTTGGATAGCTTTATAAGACAGTCCTCTTTGGAAATACCACACTAAACCAGATGTTCTCTGGGGGGTTCCTTTCACAGTTCTGTAATTTAGTGATTTAATTCAAAAAAGCCATGAATTTATTAATATATTTTGAGAGCTTTGTTATGGCAGGAGAAGCAAGATAACAGCCCTTGATCTAGACTTTCACATTCCTGGACTACTTAATTTATCTATGTGAAAATAACTATAAACAGTTTACCTAACACTGTTAGGCCAGCAAAAAATAAAAGATTAATGTGTAACCATCAGAAGACTTATTTAAGAGCCTTATTTCAAGATCTGCTTTGAAAAAAAAAATCTCTGTAATGCATAATTAAAGCTATTTATATATTTTCAGTATTTGAGAAGAGAAATGTTATCAATGTAAATGAAAAGTCTGCTTCCTTTATAAATGGAGTCATAGAAATGTTTGGTCCACTCTTTCAGTGGTGAAATGAAACTTGGACAGAATTCCCTTAGGAAAAACTGCAAACTAAACGAACAGCCTTTATGACATAAGGTGAAAGAGCACAAGTTCTATGTATGGAAGCATTTTCTGCATTATCGTAACCTTAAAAATCACCTTTTCTAAAACACCATGCAAAAATTGCTATCAAGGGAAGGAAAACCAGGATGAAAGAATCCACCCTTCATGAAAGCACTTTTGTAATAACAGAATGCTTTTCAATACAAATTCAGGGTATTCGGGTAAACTCGTATTGATTATTACATAATAGATCCATTTCTGCAAACTTAAATCTTGAATAGAAATTCATAAATTTTTTTTTTTGTTACTTTGAACACAAAGTCCAAATGACAGAATAAAACACTGATGGGCTGGGATGGTGTAATACGTTACCTATTTCCAACACAGAAAGTAGAATTCTTTCCAGGAAAATTCAGAAGACAATTCATAATAAATGAATAATTTTAAAAATTTCATTTTATTATCCATTTTCTCAAATTTCTCCAGAGAAAGAAAACTATGACAAATTTCCTACTGGTTGGAATAGAAAAATACACCCTTTGGTAACTGCAGAAAGGATCGAGAAAAGAACATACAGTGAAAAGTACAGGCGATAGAAAGTGTGATGGTAAAGGCAGGTTTACTAATGTCCAGGGCATCACTAGGACGGGCCTCAGACACTGTGCTGGGGTATCACAGCGCCTTAGGAAGCTTTCAGTGATTCCCGGTCCCTCACTGTACAGATGAGGCAGTGCAAGTTCAGGGGGGGTTCACTGCTCCGGTCCCCCTCCCTTGTGGAATTATCTGTGTTGATACACCACACTGGTCACACAGACCCATCCTCTACAAACACCGTGTGATACTGTGTCCTGCCAAAGTGGGCCGGGGGCGGGGAAGGAGGCAGAAACCGTAGCTGCGTGGAATTTATTACTGTTATTTCCCTTAAATATGTTCTTAATCTATTACACTCATATAATTATCTCTTCTGATGAGACTAAATACATTACATATTTACATAATCGATGAAGTAAGGGGTTCGTTCATTCATTACATATATTTAATTCCTTGAATTTTCCGACTAGAATAGGGAGGTCACCAATATTTTATCTTGTTTTGACCTGAGAGAAATTACAGCTCAGATCTGTATACATTACTGATCATTTTGCTAACCAGAGCAGCAAAGTTGGCAAATAATAAAGTAGTTTTAAAAAAAGAGAGAATAAGTAAATGTAATAAATTCTAACACAAAGGATTGAAAAGGGTCATCTGTTTCCTATGATAGCTATCACAACCTTAAATAAGAGCTTTCTTCAGTCTATTTTTTTTTTTAAATCACACTTTGCTGATAAAACAATCATGAACTATGTGGCAATCGATTTGTATAATTGACAGTTATTATCACTTAATATTAAAATGAGTGATTCCAATGGAGGAATAGGAGACAAAATAATTACTGAATCCAGGGGTCTATGGCCACCCGAATAAAAGAAAGAATTTCCAAAGTTCAGCATGTTATAAATTACTCATTGAATATCTCACTAGGACCTGCAAAAATTCTATACATTTGATAAAGATTCTTTAATCCTTTAGTCCTAAATAAAGGGTTACAACGAGTGAAGGGTCTAGAATGTTTTCTGTAAGTGCAGATACCATAATGGCAGACAGAGCAACAATGCAGCCCAGTCCTGTTAGATACCTTAAATATCCAGACCAGAAAGCAACGTGATACTGATCGTGACAATGATAATAACTCCAGGAGGCTATACTTACTGTGTGCCAGGCAGTGTTCTAACTGCGTCACATATATTCATTTGATCTTCAAAACAATTGTCTCCATTTTACAGATGCTAGAAAGGCAGCTTAGCATAGGGGTTAAAAGCAAGGATGTAGGAGCCAACTACCTTGGCTGGATTCCCATCCCCACCACTTAGCAGCTCATCTGTGAAGTGGTGGTAAGTATATTATCTGCCTCATAGGGTTTGTTGTGAGGTTTAAGTATGTTAATAAAAACAAAGAGCTTAGAAGAGTGCGTTTGAAGTACTGTCTAAGTGTTAACTCTCAATACTCTTACAGAAAAGGAACATGGGGCACCAGGGAGTAGTGTAACTGGCCCAGGGCTGCTGTGACAGTGCAGCCTGGCCCAGGAGGCAACACTCTTAACCTCATGGACGCTGCCTGACATTCACGGAAATTCTTTTATGTGCCAGGGTGGCACGCATTTTTATGTTGCTTCATTTCAACCTCATGACAACTTTATAACATCTCTACTTTACGAAGATGAAAACCAAGCATGCTAGTCACTGCCTAGCATGGTGGGGACACTTTGGTGACAAAGACACGGATGCCACCCTACAGGAACGAACTGGTTTAGAGACAATAAAGAACTTGCCTCCAGGCACCAGCTATGAGGAAGAAGGGCTGGGATGTAAACCCCAGGCTACATGCTCCCTTCACTCTTCCTACACATCACTGCATGGAAATAGGGAGTTTCCTAGGCAGAAAAGATATTTTTAGAGAGAAAGGAAAGAAAGGAATCAACATATGAGGAGAGAACTAGAGTTTTCCGGTAGGTGGTAAACGTGGGTACGGCAAGGCCCAGTCTCTCTGGAGTTAGTGACTGCCTTAACCCTTTATACACCCAAAGTTTTCAACAGCCAGGGGACATTTTCCCCATAGTGACATAATTCATCATGTACGGGGAAGGAATGAGAAACCAGTGAGCACTTAACTTGTTTAAGATATACTCTGAAGACTACATAATTATGCATCCCAGTGAATTAACTCATAACTCTCCAAACCTAAAGAGAATCTGTTCCTGATCTAATTATCGATTCACTGGTTTCAATTGGTTTCATGATTCCATTCCTCTGTACATTCTGTAGATGCGCAGAGATGTCACCGTTGCTGAAGAAAAACCACAAAACCTCGTAGAACAAGGTCTATGCATCCATTTGAGATACATAGAGGAATAAAATTGCGTTGAAACAGACTTTTGTCCACAGAATAAGTCCAAAATAAATTAAAAATAGCACTTTAAATTTAGACACTAAATAATAAACTGTCCTACTAATAACTTAATGCCTTAAGAAACCTTTGAGAAAGCTATCCTTGCCCAGGTTTGCTTGGAAGCCTGAAGTATAATTTCAGTATGAGCCTGTGAATGGCAGCATTCTGAATATCACCACAGCAAAACAATCCCAGACAAGTCCTTATATGAACTTACTAGAACATGACCACCTCTGCAACCCTGGCTGAGAAAGCTAATGTGATTATTCTGACCAGAATCCACAGACTTACAACTTTAAAGGTGAAGTGTGCGGGGTCAACCAAACTAAGAATCTTTTTTTCTCCAGGCCTACTGAGGTACACTTAATATACAAAAAGTCACACACATTTAATGTATCCATTTTGATGAGTTTGGACCCGCGCGATACCAGCATACCATCACCGCAATCCTGAGAGGCCGTTTCCTCTGGAGGTCTAGCTAGTAGAACCGAGCAACGCCCTGCATGGAGTAAGGGCTCAAATGGGCTTGTCTGTTTCCAGAGTTTTTCCACTCCTTTCCCCCTGAGTATAGAGCAGCTCCGATTCTTCTACCTGGGTAGATCAATCAACCCATGGCTCTCTACACACCATGATCGATTTCTCAGTAGGACACTCCCCTGGACCCACTCCTTTCTCGTTCTTATGTATAATAAAATGCAATGTCTTATTTATTCAACATACTTCTCTTTTTAATCCTCACAACTCCCCTATCAGGTAGGTTCAGAGATGAGTCGCCTAAAACTCAAAAGGGTTAACAAACTGGCTTATGGTAGCTAGGTACTTAGCCATATCAAACAAGGCTATAGCTGGGTGTCAAGGGGGTGGAACTCTGAGGAGTGGAATTGAATTGTTGAGGGCTTGCAAAAGAATGTCCTTATGCCATCTGTTCTGCTTCTCGCCCTGCTGTCCCCACAAAGAATCTCTAAATGCTCTGCACTTACATAAAGTTAACAGTTGATAGTAGGGTACCCAAAGTTTTTATGCTGCCATAGTCTTTGGAGGTCAGCTGCTACTAAAAGCGTGTCCATACCACGAGGTAAATGCTGGGGGTGGGCACAGAAACTTCGCCAGGTGAGGCATCGCACTGATCTGTCTGGCCCTGCCCCGGCTGTCATGCTGTCAGCCGGCTGATTCTCCTCTGCCATCTCCAGGGGACAGTCTACCCTACAGCGGTCTCGCCTGGTTCTTCACTTACTTTGCTTGCTGTCTCTGGGAAGTGAAGGATGTCTCCGGATCTGTCCCTCCCCCATGAATCAAACTATAAACATGAAGAGCAATTTAGGTTTTTCTTGTGAAATATCTCTTATCAAAAATAAGTGCTTCATTCCCATAATATGACTATTGTACAGAACACAAAAGGTGAGACCTGTATCATCTGCAAACACCTGTGCTATCTCACCACAGAAGAAGGGTGTAAGGAGGGGCTGTCACAGAACTTGTCACACCTGAGGATCTGCAACACCTTCAGCCTCTGTCACGGTTACGTGTTTGTCACTGTTTTCTTCATCTTGTTCAATTGCTTAAATAAAAAAAAAGAAAAAGAACAATATTAGACAAATGTAGCATCATAAGAAAATTGTTTCAGGTCATTTTCTTTTCAGATGGCAATCTGGCAGGAAAAAATAATGTTAGGTAGAGTCCCAAAATGTAAATATCAGTACTGCTTTTTAAATTATTTGGAGGAAAAGTTTAACGAATAGCACTAGGCACTTTTCATGTACATTATCTCATTTGTTAAATCAGTGGCATTGGAGCAATCCGATCTCAATTTTCCTCGTCACCTCAACCCATCAAGACATCATCATGTCAGTTTCGTATTTCACCCAAGGGGGAGCTGGGGGTAGAGGTGAAGGCTTCTATCCAGTTCATGTGAGAACATCATTTTTTTTTTTTATGTGATTTTTTTGGCTAATAGTTTACCGTTATATAATGAAGGAAGCGTGATTTTTTCAAACTTAAATATAGTTGATTTACAATGTTGTGTTAGTTTCAAGTGTACAGCAAAGTGATTCAGTTATACATATATATATTCTTTTTCAGATAATCTTCCATTATAGGTTATTACAAGACACTGAATATAGCTCCCTGTACTATACAGTAGGGCCTTGTTATTTATCTAGTTTATATAGAGTAGTGTGTATCAGCTAATCCCAAACTCTTAATTTATCCATCACCCCCCCTTTTGCCCTTTGATAACCATAAATTTGTTTTCTATGTCTGTGAGTCTCTTTCTGTTTTGTAAATAAGTTCATTTGTATCATTTTTTTAGACTCCACATATAAGTGATGATATGATATTTGTCTTTCTCTATCTGACTTACTTCACTTAGTGTGATAATCTCTAGGTCCACCCATGTTGCTGTAAATGACATTATTTCATTCTTCTTTATTACCGAGTAGTATTCCATTGTATATATATGTGCCACATCTTCTCTATCCATTCACCTGTGGATGGACACTTAGGTTGCTTCCATGTCCTGGCTACTGTAAACAGTGCTGCTATGAACATTGGGGTGCGTGTACCTTTTCGAGTTAGAGTTTTCTCTGGGTATATACCCAGGAGTGGGATTGCTAGAGGAAGCAAAATATGTCATATTTGGATTGTACAGAGCATTGCTACCACAAAATTCCAAACTTTGGAGTCTTGAATCCACCTCCTCTCCCATACTTCCCCAGCATCTCCCTATCCAAGTCCTTGTCACCCTTTCTGCACTGGTGCAATAACCCCCTACCACAAAGCCCCTGATTCCAACCTCTCCCTAATAAAATCGGGCTTGAGCACAACTGTTAAATAATCAGTCTCAAAAAATATAACAATAAGTGCCCTGCTTTGGCCTCTGTATCACTCATCTCATCAAGTCTGAACACTGTTCATCACAGAAGGTCTTCCCTGAATTCTCCAGCTTCTTCCTCATCTCCAACTTCACCCTGACATTTAACATCAGAACGTATTGTACCAGCTCTGATCCAAACTCTACGATTTCATTATTTTTCTCCTTGTATAGCCTGCTCTTCCATTTTAACAAATATGTACTTAGTACCTACTAGGTGCTTGGCACTGGGGTCATTCCTGTGAACAAGATAGGTAAGCCCCTGACGTCATGAAGTACACATACTAGCTGGGGGGATAGCTAACAACTACTGTTCCAACGAGTAACAATCATAATTATTACAATAATAATCTTTAAAAATAAGATGGGATTAAAGATCATGATAAATGGTGAAATGACAGAAAACCAACTGGGGGAGGTCACTGCAGAGAGCAGGCCATGCACGCTGCTTCCCTGAGGAAGTGATGTGTGGGCTGAGACCCGAGGGTGAGACAGAGCTGCCCGAGACAGGTAAGAGTGATGCAAGACAAGCCTGGAGAGACCATGGGCCACGGTCAATTCAGATGTTAGTCTAAGAACATGCGGAGGCGCACCAAGGAATTTTAAAATCGGGAAATGCACGATGCATCTATTTTCAAAGGTACTTTTTGCCTGCTCTGTGGAGACCAGACTTACGAGGAGCAAGAAGGAAGCAAGGAGTCCAGTTAGGTGACCGTGGCTTAACATCTGGCCTAAAGATAACCAGGGCATGGACCAGGGAAGCGGCAATGAGCTGAAGAAACATGGAGGACTTGAACTGTGTTTTTGAGCTCATTTGGCAATGAACTGAATATGAGAGGCAGGGGACTGTGCAGGTGGGGGAGGGAGATGAGTAAGAAAAAGTAATCCAGGGTGATTTGTAAGTAGAATAAGGCACTGCTCATACACACTGTACCACTTATTCTTCTTGCCGTCTCCATCAAAAGCAGGCCCCAGACATAGCAACCTCGCCGACAGTGAGGTCGCCCACTGCACTTTTGGATTCAGTTTCCACTGTTTCGTGTACTCTTAAGTACTATGCTCTTTGCTCTGTATTTTTTAAAATATTATTTCACACACCTTTTGCTTTCATATGCCTTTTACGCCCACTGCGTGGTGCTTATGATGGCACCCACCTAAAATGCTGCGCACGCAGCATGAGCTCTGTAAAAATTAACTGAGATGAACAACGTCTCCCCAAGTGACCAAAACGGCACAACTTGACTACACCTACATATATGAGCTACGTCTTTCATAACCACTTATTAAAAAAGAGGGGAGGGAAAGTCTTCTGTTAAACTCCACGGATAACTAGGATAACTCCTACCAGCTGAGCATTTAAGGGCAAGGCCAGAAGAGTGGAATCGGAGAGAAGCTTTTCTTCTATTGTCAACAAAACGTTCCATTGACGCTACTGTTGCCCAGTTAGGAGGAACTTGAAGAATAAAGAAAAACACTCCTGTTTTCTTTGAAAAACTAGAGGCACAAATGAAAAGGGGAAAATAAAATACAAAATAATATCTGAAACTCCACTTAAAAATGCAATGGGCTGTAGAAATAAGCAAACTAACAGCTAATATAAGAAGCCTTTCCTCATCCTGTAATGGGGAATTACGTTTTTGGAGGGCAATTCAGTAATATACCTACAGGGGACAACCTGGCCCACATGAAGTATCCACCGTACCTTGGCACTTAATTGATGCTTTGTTTGAATTTTTGCCCTTTAAGGTTTCAGTTTTGATGAAAATAAAGAAAATTAAATTTTGAAGTATTTTTGCCTATTACATTCATGTTTTTGTTTCTAAAGCAACAATGTTCTGGTGTCTATGCACTTCTTTTTCTCACCTTATTATACTGCATCATACAATATGCAGGACAGTGAATAGCAATTTCATGATTGAGAGTTCACACTATTTTTTGAGATTTAGGCATAATTCTTAGTACATATAAATAGAACCAAAGGAAGAAGAGACTAGCACAAAGGCATACTTGGAATAAAATAAAAATTCAGTCCTGTACTTCTAGCTTATCCTCAACAACACCGCTCCATTTCTTATCATATATTTGAAGACCTCAAAATGTGTTGCCCAGAGTTACATGTTGATTAACAGAGCAAGAATTAGAAACACAAGTTAAAGGCATGTGGCAAAGGTCACTCAGCAACTGATTGCAATGTGGGTAACGAAGAGACACTCAAAGTTCTAGTAGACTCTTAACCTCAGCACCTTGATAATGAAGAAAAGAGTGTGGTCTCTTATAACACGTAACATAATTTTATTGGAAATAATGAAAAAATATGATTCCAAGAACGCATTTTAGCCAGGGTTTCACATACACCACTTGGGGAAAACACCTTATTTATCGTGGCCTTCAGAGGATTTTATAATCACCCCCATGAAGTCTCATGGACCACATAGTTAGCCACCTAAAAGGGAATGTCTTACTGACCGTTTAATGTGAGATTAATGTCTAGGAATATATAAGGGGCAGCTTCTCTTCCTGCCTTCTCATAGTGCGGCTCGTGTAGAACAAGGAGGAAGCAGTTACTTGGATTCATGAACTGAGTTCGTTTATCTGATTAGAATAAGAATATGTTGGGGGAAACTTTCCTATGCAAATATTGATTCTGGGACAGTTCCCTCCAGTGGAACACAGATACAGGAATGACTGCTTCTGGGACCGAGGGAAGCTCGAAGCCGCACTCTGCCAACATAAACCATCCCCTTATCTCTCAACACACAGAGTCCAAAAGCCAGAAAAGACCTTTGGAAATAACTTACTACCACAAAAGTTACAGCACAAGCTCTGAAGCGTATGCTTTGAATGGTAAACATGAGAGCCCCCGAGAGAACTAAGGATATATGTGGATTAATTAGCACTGATTCACATAAAAGTACTTAGTTTAGTTGTATCTATTTGTAAGTTAGCCAAGAGCAATTCAAGAGGAGTTACAGCCTCCGAGGATGCCAGGGCTCGCCTGAATGTCACTTTCTTGCTGCCTTGGGGACAAGAGGTTCTCTCTCCCCACGACTTACTGGGATGGTTGCTAAGAAAACTCTCCTAATAACTCTGTCAAAACTATTATTTAAACACACAGGGGACTGATACACTATCAGAATGATGCTTACTTAATTTCTGATCAATTGTGTAAAGGTCGAAGCCAAACCAGCCGGTCATTAAACACAATGACCGTAATGCACTATGTGACTAGAGTTGCGAGCGTTCTTTAGGAATCAACCAAACTTTTTCTTTTTTTTAAATTTACAAACCAACCAAAAATCTTACTACAGACAGAAATTTAGCACTTCAAGTTCCAACGTGAGAAATCAGCAAATACAGTTGAGAAAAATAATTCACAGAGTAACTTGCCAAGAATTAAATTTTGGCAATAATGTCCTCTTTCACCTATGTGGTATTTTTTACAGAGGGAAAGCTGTTTCATGAAGGGTCTCATCTGATGTTCACACAACCTGAATAGTTGGGCAAGTAAAATCATCCTCATCTTATAGATGAGGTGAAGGAACCTGTCCTGGTCCTCCCACATACAACGTATGTATCTGTGGCAGTTCAAGTCGCCCTCGGTCAAGGATGGAGCAGAACAGGCTGGTCAAACTACACATCTGCAAATCCATTCATGTGGATCCTGACCAGGATTCCTTTTCCTTTCTTTTTTAATGAAATAGAACAGAATACAGTAGAAAGAATAGGAAAAAAAATTAAAAGTCAAAGGCATTGCAACTAGTATTTTTCACAAATGTGAATTAGCTACGTGCCAGGTCAAGCTCTTTTGTGTGTCCTGTGGGTTGTGAACATTAAAATGTTAAGAAAACACAGAGGTATCTTCAGGCCACAAGAGGCAGAATCTAGTTCCTCACTATCTAAGTAACCAGCTATTTTCTGGTACCATTCCTGGAGAAACGTCATTTTGTTTATTTTAGGAGGCCTCTCAACAAGACTCCATCCACATTCAACAAGGAGTGTATTCCCCGTGAGAGGGCATGGAAATGAGCTGCCAGCAAGATACACTGATAGAGTACATTCATTTTTAGTTACCAACATACATTCACAAATGCTTCCAAACACTCAATCTTTTCTAATCTTTAAAAAGTAAGGGAAAAAGCAGTTGCAAGCCTCAACTCATCACTATATATGTTTTTGCAGGAAAATTTGCACAATAGTGGTCAGTAGTCACCACTGAGTCATTCCATACAGTATTTTTATTATTATTTTTTTTACTGTTTAAAGTTTTGTCTGTTTTTTTTCAGTTTTATTGAAAAATAATTGACATACATCACTGTATAAGTTTAACGTGTACAGCATGATGGTGTGATTTACATATGTTGTGATTACTATAATCAGCTCAGCTAACATCCATCTTCTCTTATAGATACAGTAAAAAGAAAAGAAACAAAAGGAAAAAAATGCTCCTTTTGATAAGAACTCTTAGGATTTTCTCTCTTAACAACTTTCCTATGTAACAAACAGCAGTGTCAGCTACAGTCGTCATGTTGCACGTTACATCCCGAGTACTTAGTTATCTTTGAACTGGAAGTTTGTGTCTTGACCACCTTCCTCCATTTCCCCCTCCCTCAACCCTCTGCCTCTGGTAACTCTAAGTCTGATGTCTTTTTCCGTGAGTTTGGTTTTTTCTATATCCATTCATCCACTGACGGACACTTAGGCTGTGTCCATGTCTTGGATATTGTAAATAATGCTGCTATGAAATGGGGGTATAGATATCTTTTCAAGTTAGTGTTTTCATTTCCTCTGGATATATTCCCAGAAGTGGAATTGCTAGATCACATGGTAGTTCTATTTTTAATTTTTTGAGGATCTTCCATACCGTTTTCCACAGTGGCTGCACCAATTTACAGTCCCACCACACTTCACTATTATAATCTGGCCCATCCAGCGCCATTTGAACTTCACTTTGAAAGCTGACCAATAACCACTATATCTTTGTCCCAGTTTGTACAGCCTGTCAGCTGAACTTGAGACTGTTGTTTTAAAATTCTTTTCTGGGTCCTTATCATGTTGAAACTCTGAAAATGCAAGTTTTCTGCAGGCTGTCTTTTCTCTCTTTGCCTCTTTCCTCAGTGATCTTATCTGTTCCTATGGTTTCAACTTTCCCTGTTATGCGGGTTATTCCCAAAGCTGTGTCTACATCTCTGCCCTCTTCTCTGAATTCCAGGCCCGCATCTCTGGTTACACACTGAGGATGTTCATTTCACAGACCGTCACGTGCCTGCTCCGTACAAGCTGCTATGATAGGTGTAGTGGTACCACCTCTGCCCTCAAGAAAGAGTCATCTATTTAGTAGGATGTGAGGACACAAAGGTCTGAAGTCACATGCATCACCCTCACTATCACCCACAAGCCTCTTCCTCCTCCGGGGGCCTGTTCTTTAGTTCAGATCGCCACCAGGTGTCTTCATATTCTTCCTTCCCCTCATCCCTCACCTCCACCTCTCACTAGATCCTGTCACTTGTACCTCCAAAACGTTTCTATCCCTCTCCCTCCCTGCCACTGTCACAGCTCATGACCCCGCCACCTCTCACTGGGGCCACTGCCACAGCTTATCAGCCATTCTCCACCCAGATGTTCCACTTCCAAATCGCCAGTCTGATCCCGCCACGCCCGCCCCCCAATCCCTTTAGACTCCTGCCTCTCACCCCTTGGAGAACACGACAGTCACACAGGGAGCTCAATACCAAATCAGACTCCACAGCCCGATCCCAGCGTCTCTGATGCAGTAGGGCTCCGCCCAAGTTTGTGCAGGTTTGAGAGCTTTGACACCTGGGCTCCCTACTCTACTAAACACTGGCCGTCATTCAGGCTGAAGCCTCAACCTGGCCTTGAAGGCTGGGCATTTGGGTCTCACACTCTCCCAGGGCACGCCCCACATTTCTTTGTTTCTAGCCTGGAATGCCCTTGTTGCCACGTTCACCAGGCGAAATTCTTGTCCACTGGGCTCTCCAGCTCAAACCTCATCCCTCTAGTGAGAATCCTTCCGCATCTTCACGACCTGTACCCCTGGCCCTCGACAAAGTGGGGAGTCCTTCCTTCCTGGCCTAACAAAGCTCTTTTTCTATACAGTTATGCTTTTTCGTCTCAGTATTTTATAACTAGCTACACAAACATCTGTCTTTACTCATCTACATCACGAATTCCTCAAGGGGAGAGAATAACTTCTAGAAACTGTGCTGCTGACTACTGGTCTACTTAACTGAACAAGGGCGACCAATTCAGAAACAAACAGATACAAACAGAATGAAATGTCACACCCAGTTTGAGGGAGAGGGTGAGATTATGAAAGAGACTTCAAGGAAAAGGTAGATTCTGACACATGAACGAGGTGGTGAGGAAAGGCAGTCTACATAGAGAATCGGCATAAACAGACGTAAGGTGTAGAAAAGCACGGGATGGGACCAGGGAACAAGACAGTGTTGGGAAACAGCAGAGAACAAAGCTGGAAGAGTTAGTTGGCCTTGGATGTTAGGCTGAGGAACTCGGAAGTCACTTAGCAGCAAGTGAGGCGATGTGAGCAAAGGAAACATCACCATCATTACGTTTATTACAAACAATTTAAGCAAGAATTGACTTGAATTTCCTACTAGGACTTCAGTCTCTTTGAAAATTAGAGCCATATGACATACTTATTTTTAAGCTCTCCTACACATCCCCTCCCCTCCAACTCTAGCCATGCCTCCCAACCCACAGATTTGTACAGAGCAGATGATAAACGTTCGCTGCGTAAAAGAAATGTATTACTTTTTACTAACATTTGAATATAGGTGTGCTGATAATTCTGGAAATTCTTGGCACCCAGACATCATAATCAATCTAGAGCATGGAGGCTAGTATCACTGCCATCTCCCACATCAGACGCTCCACACTCCCCACACTTGTCTGGAGGCACCTCAAGCCACTGAGAGGGACTCTGGCTGCTTCCCTGCCACCTCACTGACTGCATGATTTATCCCTGCCCTCAGGCACAGAGGATTCCATTTCAACTCTTAGGCCTTTGCCTTGTAGTTGAGGCGGCCCTCCAAACTTCCTTTCCTCCACTTCGTCACAGGTTTTTACCTATTAGGTGTTTTTTTTGGAGTAACATTTAATACATGTCCAGTCAACGGAAAAGTTATTCAAGAGAAAAATGATAATCTCACCAGAGCAAAGTGTATCATTTAATTAGAACATAAATATTTGCTCCATTGGCAAGGGTAATAAAGAGCTCATCAGTACCTGAGCCCAGCAGCCTGTTCCCTTGCCCTTCTTAAGAGGAAGTGTACCAGAAATGAACAAGTTTCCTTTTAATGCAAAGATGGCTTGTATACAATCCAACTAAAAGAAAACCTCAATGGAAAACAATCGAATCAACCTTAGCAAAAATTTTCTTCAACATTTTTCTCTGGAGACAGAAAGGCTTTCGTTTTTTAAGTGCCTTGCAAGGACTATGTTCTGGTGACAGGACAGGTTCAGGCTGATCACATGATAAAAGATATGAGCAGCAATGATGCTCAGACACTGCAGAACATTCATTCATTGAAAAAGATCCTAGTGCACTCCACTACTCTGTACAGTTTTGCTGAGCAATTAAAATTTTTAAAGATTTATCTTAAGGAGTAAAAGAAAATTATTTCTAAGCCTAACTACGTGCCAGTGAGAAGCTTCATGCTTTAGGCCATCTAGCTCTCTCCCACCCCCAAGAGCCCCAGAGGCAGGTGCCCTTTGCTCCATTTCACAGAATAAGAAAATGAGTGTCTGAAAGCCACTACTTCACAGTAAGGGACTAAGCCAGAACTGAACCTGAGTCTCTTAATTTCCTTTTTTTTTTTGCGGTAAGCGGGCCTCTCACTGTTGTGGCGTCTCCCGTTGCGGAGCACAGGCTCCGGACGTGCAGGCTCAGCGGCCATGGCTCACGGGCCCAGCCGCTCCGCGGCATGTGGGATCTTCCCAGACCGGGGCACAAACCCGTGTCCCCTACATCGGCAGGCGGACTCTCAACCACTGCGCTGCCAGAGAAGCCCTTAATTTCCTTTCACAGCTAAGAAATTCTGCCTCAGGGACTGTAAACCAGAAAACACAACAGGTTAGATCTACATGGACATTCTTGTTAACTAAGGTTTTACAGTAGACAAGAAACCTACATTTCAAAGATAACGTTTATTACAACTTTCTGCTACTCACATGATGCTCATTCTTTTTGTTGTTGTTCCTGAATGGTCAGCAGTTCTACTGCTGAAGCTTCCCTTGACATCACAGTGAAATTCTAAAACATACAGAGGAACCACCAAGAATCCCCTAAGAGTCCTTGTGTTTGCAAATACAAGCAGACACTAAACGGTACAATCGATCGATCGATCAATCAATCAATCAATGGGGGCGGGGGGAACCAGACAGGCCAAGAGGAGGCCAGAAAAGAAGATTTGAAAATTTTCCTTAACCTTCATTGAAATCTATCCCGCTAAAATTTAAAGAAATTTCCTTTTATTACACAGTTGGGAAAAAATACAGCATCATTCCTACGCTATTTCTAGTATACGACCTTTGTCGAGTGATATCAACTCACCAACCTTGAACCTCATTACTTGCAAAAGAGGATGATAATAACCGTGACCCCACAGGGTGGGTGTGTGGAAGAAAGGATGGAGGTCAAGGGCTTAATCAAGGGTAGCTACTACTTATGGTATAAAACATGTAATGCGCTTTTTTCTTCTGAATTTTCATCCTTGGATGGAAACTTTTTCCTAATCAGACCCACCTACAGCTGGGGTAGAGCAGAAGATAAAGAACATAAAAATGAAGCCAATATGGATAAACAACAAGGTCCTCCTGTAGACCATAGGGAACTATATTCAATATCCTGTGATAAACCACAATGGAAAAGAATATGAAAAAGAATATGTATATATGTATAACTGAGTCACTTTGTTGTACAGTTGTAATTAACACAACGGTGTAATTCAACTATACTTCAATAAAAAATAAATTTAAAAAAATTAAAAACTTGAATATAAAAAAAAAATGAAGCCAATAACATTTGTATTCCAACACCCAAGGTAGAATTGTGCAGCAAGACAACAGACTTGAAAGGGCAAAATCTGTAGAGAATCTCACCTTCCTTTGCACATCAAGAACCAACTCCAGAAGTCTCAGATGACAGATCTTTCTCCTGGGATGGCTAAGCCACAGGTTTGTTCCCCTCAAGGGGACAGTCAGGAAGTAATGGGCTAGAAAAGCTCAAGGCTGTTCCCGTGTTTCTGCAAGTGGACCGTGGGCTGGGGCAGGGCAAAGAGGTAGCAGAGACAGAAGGTCAGAGCAGTCCTGATTCCCCCAGGTGGGCTTGGGCTCTGAGGCCGAGGTCAGTAGATGGTTGAAGCGACACTGACCGCGGGTGCTGGTTTACACACTGACAGGGCCGTGGCACATAGGGGAGACTGCCTTGAAGCCTACCCCAGCCCCACGCAGTGGCCAGTGGACACGCAGTGGATCAGCAGTGAGCATCGTAAGGCTAGGGGCAAAAAGGGGCAGAGCTCACTTTTCTGAGTTGCTCTTCTTTCCCTGACCGGGAAGTCTGCAAGGACTCAGAAGTGTCTCCATGGCCTGGGGAAAAGAGGCCTGTGATGGAGCCTGCCCTCAAAAAGGGCCAGGGGCTGGTTGGAGCATGTAGCAGGGAAGCAGTGGGGATTACAGTTCCAGCAAAAGGCAATATGGAGCCGAAGAGCCAGGAACGTCCAGACACTGACCCAGCCAAGATGGGCCCCTGACTGCCGCTGCAAATCCCACAAGGCAGCAGCCACTGGCATGGGCACCTCTGCAGAGACCAGAGGAGCCCAGGGGCACCATGGGGCTCCAACCACCTCACATGCCAGAAATCAAGTGGTCCAAGAGAGGAGATTTAAACTAGGTCCAGGCAGGACCAACATCCTGAACAGAACATTTACCACAACAAAAGTTCAAATCAGAAACAGCTGAAATATTGCTCACTGGCAGTAGATAGGACCATACAGCATAGCTGTTGAAAATGAACAAAGCATTTCCCACCTATATTTCAGTGCAGTGAATAACTCTGACAATCTGTTACACTACCATTTTTGAGTATTAGTGTAAATGCTCCAATGACTCATAAAATAAAATAATTGCATAAGATCACCAGATAAGAAAATCAAACCAGGACATATATGGAAAGAAAAAGTTTTGATACAGCATTGGTTATCAACCCAAACTACTTTTCACATCCATGATGAAGGCACTAAGCCAGACATATTTCCTCTCAAATAAAAGTATACATATTTTGACTTTTCATATAAAACTGATAAAACTACTAGACTGTCCATTTGGTTACAAGACTAACCCTGAAATTATTTGATTCATTTAGGCCTAATGTTACTAGTAAAATGAAGCAGCTTCAACAACGTGGATTTAGGTACAAATGATAAGCCTGAATTCCACACCTGTAGTTAGTTTCAGTGATGACCCTGAGAGGACCAAAGGGTCCAAGGTGCCCAGTGTCCAAGCCTACAGCCTAGGTGTGCTGCTCTAATGCCATGAGATCAGATGATGGAATCTGCTCCTTCCCTGACCAGACAAGGAAGACAGACACTCCCCGGGGCCCACAGGCTGCTTGGGACAATGCCCACCAACCCACCTCCACTGTCAGCAAGAGGGGTTTCCAGCCATGGACTAAGGACAATCTCCAATCTCCCCTAATGCCCCCCACCTGAAGGTGGAAGTTTGTTTTGTTACTAATATATGTTAAATTTGTGTTTGCTCTGAGGTCCCCCTCAGACAGAGGAAAAGAACCTTTACTTAGCTCTACCTTCAGAACTATGATATAGAAATGGGCCTTTTAAACACAGGAAAACAAAACTAAAAATCAAAATGAAGAAAATAGGAACATATAAAACTAAGATGGCAATTCTATCTGTCATGCTTTTCTCTCTATTGCAGTTAGAGTGGAAGATAATGGGCAACATCTCTAAAAACTTCCATCTGTTCCTAAGGGTAAAAAGATAACAATCTCTGGGCTTCCCTAGTGGCGCAGTGGTTGAGAGTCCGCCTGCGGATGCAGGGGACATTGTGTAGAGCTTCACTATGGAAAAAGTCTAAAAGTAAAAAAAATGTTTGGAAAAGAAATTAAGCTATCAGCAGTTGTTATTCTTACATTCTTACCAAATAGACAGCAATGTATGCTTAAGAGAAGTAAAGCTGCCCAGTACTTGGTACTTAGGACCTGACCTGCAGGACCAGCATGGCCCCTAGCATCAACCAAGCCCACCCTTTCCTTTTATAAAAAATGCAAACTGAGGCTGAGGGAAGCCAGTGACTTGCCAGAGTGAACACTGGCCAGTGTAAGAATCAAAAGATTTCCTGACTACATGCCCAGGCCTGCCAGATTTGGTAGCAGACTATGTTCACCAGACCACAGAATTTCATAACTTTACAAACTTTATAAAAACAGCATATAGCAAGGATGTCACTTCTTAAGGAATATTTTAGTTCCTAAGAGACCATTTTAGCCATTAGCCATAGCTTTCCATTTAATTATCCAATCATCTTTTTCTTTTAATATTTCCTTAACTATTCTAATATTTAATATTTTTAAACATCTACAGACTGCTTTTATTTGGTACCTTAGGGGTATACAGAGAAGCAGTCATAACATTATAAATTGTAAAAATGGATCACGGGTCAATCCCCCTCCCTGCCCTCACCCATGCACCCCGTCCCCCATCAATGTACACCTTTATTCGAGCCCACAGAATTAGTCAGATACAGGGTTTTATGTGGATGCTCGTCCTTTTGGGGCACTTCATAATTAGCATACTAGCCTCTCAGACTGGCCTCCAGATGCAGGGTGGCATGTACCACATGTTCTTCTGGGAAGCAGCTCCCAAACCCCAGAAGACCAAGAACAAAGGAGCTAGCAGGCTCTGGAGAAGCTACCCCGTCAACAGTGTATTAAAGACACCCATTAGTTGCCTCAGTCAGCTAATTAGCTCAACAAATCCAAAACCTAAATCATTAAAGAAAGTGGCCCTGATTGCATTGCTGGGCTCTGATTTGGTGTCACTAACCCAGCAGGGTAGGAACTGGGCTGTTCCACAGAAAACAAAAAACGGTCCACACTGGGGAACTGCCATAGGATGCGAGCACATTTTTTATGAAAGTCGAGCCCTGCCAGGAAGTTTCACTGGTGAAAGAAGTGCACCAGGGAGACTTCTGTGTTTATGCTTTGAAATTTAAAGCAATTTAAATATAAATTGCTCTCCTTTTTGTCATTATGAGAAAGAAAGAAAACGTGGGCTTCAGATCTCTGGTGTGCAAATGGTCATTAACTTCCACTTGACCTTGGGTGTAGAACTAATATTGAATTTAAGCACAGGGTACACTCATTATACTCATCTAGTTTCCTCACAGAAAATATGTTCCCAGGAGCTGCAGTGCTAGCAGCCATTTTCTCTACACTCGAATAGAAAACTTGAGTCTCCCTTTCATTCCTCTCTCCCACCTTCCACCCACCTTTCTGCTCCAAACCTCAGAAAACTGTTTCCCAAGGGTCGGCCGCATTTATAAAACACAGGCAATAACAGGTAGGAATCTGAATGACGTAAAATCATTGTCCTGGACCACACGAGACTCAGGAGCATCAGTGCTCAGTTCTCCTTCCCAGTATCTGATTCCCGAAAACACGAACAAGCTCCCACTTAAAGTGATAAATACCTTTGTCTACGGAGCCTTATAAACATTACCTACCGCCACTGAAGTGCCCCTGCAGTGCATTTTTTTTAAAACAGAGGCCCCTAAACCCTGCATCCCCGAGTACACTCTGCTGCGGTTATTATAATTATTCACCTCCTTGGCAAATCAGTTCCATTTACTCTCTTAATGGACATGACCATGTGGAAGGATGAAAAACAAAATCATCTTGCCTTGCTTTGTAATTTCCTAAATTCTAAGCAACCCTCAGGGTTAAAGGAGTGCAACTTCCTACGCTGGATACTCTCAGATCTCTGGTTATTCAGGAGAAAGGAGGGCAAAGGGCTATTTTCTTTTAATGTATGTCACTTAATGGTTATTTATCATTTCGACTTAATAGCTCTAATTACAAAAGACAGCGTCATGGGATTATTTTTTTAAAGGCAATTTTCTTGGTATCCCAGTGGGAGAGTTAGGAAAAATTTACAAAGCGTCTGCTTCATGCATTTTCAATTGTTCCTGGGTTTTACCGTTGTTATTATTTTCTGGATTGTAAGATTTTTACATTTTCAAGTAACCTTTAACCTTGCACTGCCTTGAGAGTTACTGTTTCAAGACTCTTATTATGGTTTTATGCCATTAGATAAAAAAGGAAGATACAACTTGTCAACCGCTGAATCGATCGCTGTTCAGTAAGAATATGCCCTGGTGGAGATGGGATGTGAATGTGCAAAATCCGTCAGCAAGCAGAAGAGTCTCTGGAAATGTCAGAACAGGAGTTATTATTGCACCAAAGACGGGTGGAGATTTTGCAAACTTCAGCAATCAGCGTGGTGTTAGGCAAAGCTCTCTCTTCTTGGGAAAACATCGTAGATCATCAATCAATCAGGAAGACCAGAATGTTGTGTTGAATATTTTAGGGGAAAACACATGCTACTTCTTTCCTCTTGGTTGACAAATGCTAAATAGCACATTTGTTAGTGGGGCTAACGAGACAATCAGTGTGGGTCTGTGCTGACCAAGAAGGAGAGTGATGGCCACTGCCACCACAGCATCCGGGAGGAGACAAAGGAGAAGGAAAGGACACAACACAAACCATGTGGAAATGTCAATTCTTAGAGGACAAGGTGCGCCCTATAAGGACAGGCTGGGAAAGACTTGGAAAATTTTAAGTGATTGAAAATATCACTAAAAATTAAGCATAATATCGTAATTGCTTAAAATACAGCTAACAGACTTCTGCCATTATAAACTAGTATTTTCTAGCTTGAACATTCATTATTAGAGATTAGATGAAAAAATTATTCAAGAGAAGACTACTTTACTTTTTTTTTTTTTTTTTTTTTTTTTTTTTTTTTTTATTGTGGCCTCTCCCGTTGCGGAGCAGAGGCTCTGGACGCGCAGGCTCAGCGGCCATGGCTCACGGGCCCAGCCGCTCTGCGGCATGTGGGATCTTCCCGGACCGGAGCACGAACCTGTGTCCCCTGCATCGGCAGGTGGACTCTCAACCACTGCGCCTCCAGGGAAGCCCTACAGTTTTTACTTTTAAGAGCATTTAAATTTTTTCAATAACAAGTTAATCACAGAAAACCAGAAAGGGAGAAGGAGTTTGAGATAGCAATAAACGTACCAGCGTGTAAGCCTGTCTTTGCTGCCCCTTAATTTTATTATTACCATCTATACTCTAAAATCCCATTTTATTGTGCATTCTCCTGTATATGAGCAATGTGTTCACGAGAGGATTAAAGTCAAACACTGCGCTACATTAAAAGAAGAATCTATCAACTAAAAAGTAAAAAGTTAGAGGACCATAAAAGTTGGAGCAATTCCATAGGCTTAATGGTTATTTTTTTCTTCTAAATGTGCAAAAGGAAAAGCCTGTCTCTGCTGTTAAAAATAATCAGTCAATCTATTTCATTTCTCATGACACAGTGACAGGGATGGCTTTTCTTTGGGAAGCTTCTGCCCTGAAGGAGAATATGTCTCCTCAGTTGTGTCAGACCTCAAGCCTCATTGCAGAGCTTCCTGTCAACATTGACTTCCCCGCAATCCCACAGACAAGGGGCCTAAAGACAGGTGGGAGCCTAAAACTGCTAAAGTTCCTACAACGTGTTATTGGTGACCAGTGATTGTTACCAACAGGAAATCTTCAAAGTTGGGAATTTAGCCAGGCTCTCAGGGTGATAAAAGGCCCTCAGCTTGTCTGATGGGTCCACCATGATTACCAGATCCAGGCGTCGCCTGCTTGAACGTTTTGTACACACACAGTTCATTGTATAGCAAATAGTAATAACCAGGTTGTAGAAATCACATACTCATTCAAATGCCTATTTAAGCTTCAGCATAGGATTCAAAGATGATTAAACAAACAACAGGATTTCTAAGGCTAGGAGAAACAATTTAACACGAATGTAAAACAATGGCTTCCCTCTCATCCTTTCTGGTCTATTAAAAATAAGAAAGTTTCTTAAAAGCTAAAACTAAACACAACAGGTGAAACCATTTTATACAATTTTATGTTATATATATTTTAATATCCCAAAGAAATAATAAATCTTGGCACAAAAATAACACTTTAACCTGAATCCCTGGATGATTTGAGAAAGAAGAAAAAAACTGCTCCTATCTACTACTTGAAAAATGTCAGCTTTCACTCTATTCTTTTCCTTTTCACAAACCACATCTTTACTCCCCTTAATCCAGAAAATTCCTAACAAGGGAGGGGACATTGTGTAGTTGGGAAAACCAGAGACTGGGTGCTGGAAAGCCTGGGCTTGCGCTCTGGCTGTAGCCTTTCTAGCCTGTGTGCTCGCTGGCACAACAATTCACCTCGAAACCGTGAGACTGGGACAATACAAACAATTCCCCCTGCAGTGAGTACCCTGCCCAGTAGCCATTCCCTCTTCTGCTGGTTTTCTTTGGGGAGCCACACCTGTCCTAGCCTCAGTCCGTGGGTCTCGTGGGAGGCTGACTTAACTTCTTTATCCTGCCACCTCTCTATCCTGCCTTCCAACCATGTGTCTACTGCTACAGAGATGGGCATTCCACCCTTCCACCGAGGTCCCCACCAAGACTTCTGTTGGACCTACTAGAAAGAGGTTCTCTCTGCTGAGACTGATTAACTCCACAGATTCCCTGAGACAGTACATTTCCTTGGTGGTTTTCAGCTTGTTTATCTCTCGCTTATACCTAAAAGAGTCCTGAATAAAATATTCCCAAGGTTGTGACTCCATTAAGGATAATGAAGGAAATTAATGAAAATACTCATTGTTATAATTAAACACTGGAGCTGGAAGGAATCTCTAAGGTGCCCACATTCTACACCTACCCCCTCACGATACAAATTGGAATCACTTTACAAAAGTCACAATGACATTTAATGGTATAAACAGAGCCTAGAACCTCTTCTTTCTTTCCCAAACATTAATATCCTTGCTACTTAGTTTTAAAACATTTAACCAGATATGGTCTAGGCAGAGAGAGTGAAATATAACAACTGCCAAGAGGGTTTACCAATATGAGATTTCTGGCTTTCCAGAAATAGAAGCCCACCATGGCACACAAATTTCATATGATCTAAAGATAATGAGAGCTAAACGTGCTTTGGCTGTAGATTCCCTTGAAAATGGGAAGAAACATATCTCCCAAGACTCTAACTGGTGAGCAATTAGCAGTAGAATAAGCAATTCAACAAAAAAGAAAGAAGTGTAAAGATATCTGTGCTAATTTTTGAAAATCTTGTAAAGCCTTAAAATGCTATTCACATTCACTAGGGTTAGCATTTAGAGGAGAAAACTAAAGGCACATCCTAATGGCCCCTTAGAAAATTACAACAAAATGGATTTTTTACTAAGCTAGAGCCTTGAATCATTTATATAATCTATTGATTGACAGTTACTTTTATTTCTGTTTGTATGATGAGCTGAAACCAAAAACTTTTTCTTTATACTAATTCTTGTTTTAATAACCCTTCACAGTGAGACATAAATCTGGCATGACCACCTGAGCCCTAATTAACACTTTTATTGCAAGACAGATATCAGGGTAATCAATTCCTTCTGTCAAGCCCCAGATGTGACAACTATCATTTTAATACTTTTTTAATTAGAAGTATACCAGCTTCTTTTTCTTCTTCCTTAAAAAAAAAAAAAACAACTCAAAATAGTTTTAAAAAACAGCAATGAGCATACATAGGAAGTACCATTCTACAGCTACAATTCTGTTCAATTAAGGCTGTGCTTAATAGTTCTTCATTTTATCACCTCCTAACTACTCAGTAATCCATTTTCCTTTTTCAGACAGCTATTGACTTAATGTTTTTAATTCATGAAACATACATTGTGGTTTAAAATTAGCAAGAGCCATATTTGTCCTCGCTCACCACTGTACCCTCATGCCTTACAGTGTACCTGGCATACAGTAGGTGCTCAGTTAGAATTTGATAAAGGAATGAAGGCAATAACCTATGATTTAGGCTCTCATACTTTGCCACTTATTTTTCATCCACTCTCAGTGTCAACTCAAGCAGCGAGAGCGTAGGGCGAATCAGGCAGATAGCTCCTTATTTCCATATCTGAATTCTCTGAATATTTTAATATCACCTTGTTGGTTATTTTTGCCCCTAGATTGTTTCCCAAACTTGTTGTGGTTTGCGGAATGTATGACAGAAAAGTCTGTTTTTCTCTAAAACGATCTTTTCTGTGCTTATACTACTTTTCTAATCAGAAAACATATTCAGTTTTGTCAGGGACAAAATAAGAATGCCAACTATCTTTTTATTAGTCAACTTACATCATAGGACCCTAGCTCATGAAATAGTATGAGGGAAAAAAAGGAGTCATATGGATTGGTAAGACAGAGATAAAATAATCATAATTGACAGATGCTATATTTTCCCATACAGAAAACCCAAGATAATTTTAAAACAAGCTATTGGAATTCATTTGAGTTCAACACTTTTGATAGCCACAAAAGCATGAGTTCTCATACAGCAAAAGTAACCAATTAGAAAAGATAATAGATGTGGATCAACAAACTGATTCAAAACTATATATGGAGAGGGAAAAGACCCAGAATAGCCAACACAATGTTGAAGGAGAAAAAGTTGGAGGACTGACATTACCCAACATCAACACTTACTATAAAGTTACAGTAATATAGACAGTGTGGTACTGATGAAAGAATAGACAAATAGGTCAATGGAACAGAATACAGAGCCCAGAAATAAACCCATACAAATATAATCAAGTGATCTTTAAAAAAGGAGCGAAGGCAATAAAATGGAACAAGGACAGTCTTTTCAACAAATGGTACTGGAACAACTGGACATACACACACACACAATAAAAAGAACCTAGACACAGACCATACACTTTTCACAAAAATTAACTGAAAATGGATCACAGACTTAATGTAATGCAAAACTATACAATTTCTACAATGTAACAGAAGAAAACCTAGATGACCTTAGGTATGGTATGAATTTTCAGCTATAACATCAATGGCAGGATCAATGAAAGAAAGAAGAAAGGTAAGCTTGACTTCATTAAAATAAAAAACTTCTGCTCTTTCAAAGGCAATGTGAAGAGAATGAGAATACAAGCCACAGACTGGGAGAAAACATTTGCAAAATATATCTGAAAAAATGACTGTTATCTAAAATATACAAAGAACTCTTATAACTCAACAGCAGTAAGAAAACAAGCAACCTGACTAAAAACATAGGTCAAAGACCTTAATAGGCACTTCACCAAAGACGATATAAAGATAATAAATAAGCACATGAAAAGATGTTTCATAGCATATATCATCAAGAAAATGCAAAGTAAAACAACAAAATGTTCAACACTGACAACAACAAACACAGGTGAAGATATGGAGCAACAGGAATGCTCATTCACTGCTGGTGGGAATGCAGAATAGTAGAGCCAGAAGATAGTTTAGAAGAAGTTTGGCAACTTCTTACAAAACTCAACATACTCTTACCATACGATCCAGAAATCACACTCCTTGCTATTTACCCAAAGTAGTGGAAAACTATGTGTTCGTGGGTGTGTAGTTGAAACCTGCACACAGATGTTTATAGCAGCTTTAGTCATAATTGCCAAAACTTGGAAGCAACCAAGATGTCCTTCAGGAGGTGAACAAATACATAAACTGTGGTACATCCAGACAATGGACTATTATTCAGTGCTAAATAGAAATGATCTATCAAGCCATTAAAAGACATGGATGAATCCTGAAGGCCTATTATTATTGAGTGAAGAAAGCCAATCTGAAAAGGCTACATACTGTATGATTCCAACTATGTGACATTCTGGAAAAGGCAAAAACTATGGAGACAGTAACAAGATGAGTGATTGCCAGGGGATGGGAGTAGAGAGGCACAAACAGGTAGAGGAGAGGGGATTTTTAGGGCAGTGAAATTATCCTGTGTGACGCTATAATGATAAATACATGTCATTATACATTAGTCCAAACCCATAAAATGTACAATACCAAGAGTGAACCCTAAAGTAAACTAAGGACTGTGGGTGATACTGGTGTGTCAATGTAGATTAATGATTATAACAAATGTACCCCTCTGAGATGATGGCAGTAAGTGGGCTGTGCATGTTGGGGCAGGGGGGATATGGGAACTCTGTGTACTTTCTGCTCAATTTTTCTGTGACCTTACAACTGCTCTAAAACGTAAAGTTTATTTTTTTATACAGTGTCATGAAAGACAAAGAATGAGAAACCGTCACAAAATAAGAAGAGTATAACTTTTTAAAAAAAGTTAAATCATAATAGTAACCAAAACTACAAGATACCAAAATATACATCAAGCAAAAAAATGTACAAAGCTTTACGGAGAAATTTTTAAGACAGTACTGAAGATCTGAAAACAATGGAACGGTATCCTAGGTTCATGAATGCAAATATTTATCTCCAAAGTGTCAAATTTATCTGATGACCTATAAATTCAATACACTTTAAGAAATCCCTATAGGGGTTTTCACGGAACTTGACAAAATAAAGCTATGAAGAAAACAGAACAATAAGAAGAAACTTGCTTTACCCCTTAATCCCCCAAAAGTCTTCTTATAGTGTTGGTTACTGAAACAGGAAAGTGTAGTCAAAGGAATAAATAGATCAAAGGAATACAGAGACCAGAAATAAATTCAAGCATATATATATAAACTTTATATATGATAGAGTCAGCATCATATCCAATGAACACTACTGGGGTAACTGGTTTAGCATAAGGAAAACATAAAACTGGATTTCTACCTGACACCATATACTAAAATAAATTCCAGATGACTTGAAGTCTTAGACATGAAAAACAAAATTTTAACACTCTCCATACCAAGCTACTGACCTAGCAATCCATTTTTAGTAACTTATTATGAGAAATTAATTGGTAAAGGGCAAAAAGATATATATATAAGAATATATCTTCGAGCCCTTCTATTATCATTCATAATAGGAAAACTATTAAAACCTTAAATATACAACAAAGAATTAGTTAATAAGTTGTATGGTATCAATATAAACATACAACAGCTAACAAAAATGATACAGAGCTGTATTAGTGCATGAAAATGAATCCTATAAAAAGTGGATTTATAGATACAGTAATCAAGGCTAGTACTGATGGATACCAATGGAGTCTGTTCAGTGGAACAGAACAGAGAATCCAGAAATACACCCACAAAAATATGGCCAACATATTTTTGACAAAGGTGCAAAAGCAATTCAATGGAAGAAAAGATGGTCTTTTCAATAAATGGTGCTAGAAAAATTAGACATTCATAAGCCAAAACAAACACAGAAGAATCTTGACATAAGTCTCACATCTTATATAAAGACTAACTCAAAATGGATCATGAACTCAGATATAAAACATAAAACTATAAAAACTTTTAAGGGGCTTCCCTGGTGGTGCAGTGGTTGAGAGTCCGCCTGCCGATGCAGGGGACGCGGGTTCGTGCCCCGATCCGGGAAGATCCCACATGCCGCGGAGCAGCTGGGCCCGTGAGCCATGGCCGCTGAGCCTGCGCGTCCGGAGCCTGTGCTCCGCAACGGGAAAAGCCACAACAGTGAGAGGCCCGTATACCGCAAAAAAAAAAAAAAAAACAAAAAAAAACTTTTAAGGAAGAAAAAGACGCAGGAGAAAATCTTTGGCATCTGGGACTAGACAAAGACTTAACCCAAAGACATGATCCATTAAAAAATATTAATAAATTGGACTTCACCAAAATTAGAAACTTTTGCTCTATGAAAGACTTTGATAAGAAAATGAAAAGACAGGCTATAGACTGGGAGAAAATACTTGCCTAAGGATTGCTATCTAGAATAAAGAAATCTCAAAACTCAACAGTAAAAAAAAACCCTCAAACAATCCAATTAGAAAATGGGCAAAAGACATGAACAGACATTTCACAAAGAAGACATTCGGATGGCAAATAAACACATGAAAAGATGTTCAATATTACTAGCCATTAGGGCAATGCATACTAAAACTACAGTGAGATGTCACTACACACCTATTAGAATGGTTAAAATTTTTAAAAATAGCGACAACATCAAATGCTGGCAAGGATGCAAGAGCCTACATCACATATACGTTGCTAGTGAGAATGTAAAATGGTTCAGCCACTCTGGAAAACAATTTGGCAGTTTCTTAAAAAACAAAACATGCGGGGCTTCCCTGGTGGCGCAGTGGTTGGGAGTCTGCCTGCCGATGCGGGGGGCACGGGTTCATGCCCTGGTCCGGGAAGATCCCACATGCCGCGGAGCAGCTGGGCCCGTGAGCCATGGCCGCTGAGCCTGCGCGTCTGGAGCCTGTGCTCCACAACGAGAGAGGCCACAGCAGTGGGAGGCCCGTGTACCGCAAAAAACAAAAACAAAAACAAAACATGCAATTACCAAACAATCCAGCAATTGTACTCCTGGGCATTTAGTCCAGAGAAATAAAGACTTACATTCACACAAGAACTTATACATGTAGTTTTATTCATAATGACCCAAACTGGAAACAACCCCAATGCCCTTCATGGGTGAATGGTTACATATAGTGTAGCACATTCATATGACGGAATACTATTCAGTTATAAAAAGGAATAGCCATTGATATACACAACAACCTGAATAAATCTCCAGAGAACTATGGCAAGTGAAAAGAGCCACTCCTACAGGGTTACATACTGTATGATTCCATTTAACTAATATTTTTGAAATGACAAAATTATAGAAATAGAGAACAGATTGCTAATTGCAGAGGTTAAAGAGGAAACAGAGGTAGGAGGAACGTTAGTGTAGCTATAAAAGACAAACATGGAAGATCCTTACAGTGATGTAAATGTTTTGTATCAATGTCAATAGCCTGACTGTGACACTGTACTTGAGTTTCACAGGATGTTACCATTGAGGGGAGCTGGGTAAAGGGAACGTGTCATCCCTTATCATTTATTACTGCATGTGAATATACAATTATCACAAAATAAAAGAGCACATGTAAAAAATTATCACTTTTATAAAACTGTATATATTATATATAAAATATCTACATATTAATAGAGAAATATCTGTAAATACATACATAAAAGAGTATTATTGGTTATCTCTGTTGGTGAGATGATGGGTGATTTTTCAATTTCTTCTGCATACATTCATGTATTACCAAAGTTTTTCAATGACTATGCTATACTAATAAGAAAAAAATGAAGCTATTTTCATTACGATAAAGACAAGTAATACAGGCTCATTGCACACACTTTTTTCCACTGAACATTTTACTGTATTAATTCTTTGAAATATCATTTAAAAAACTATTTAACATTCCATTTCATTGACCAATTTTACCATTTCTCTATTATGGGAACTTAAGGGTTGTTTCTAATTTCTTACTGTTAAAATAAGCAATGAAATAGGTTTCTTCTACCTGAATCTTCACATGCGTCTCTGATCACGCCCAAAGCTAGACCTCCAATCATGGAGTTACTGGCTTGTAGAGTAACTATGCTAGAACGCACTGAAAAGTGGCTTTTCTGAAAAACTATAAATTTATGTCCCCATCCTTGGTGCATTTGTGTTTCACTCTGTCCCTGAGAGGTTGCCAACGTAGTATTCACACTCCAAGCTCCACAGATGAAATGAGTAAGGAAAACAGACATGTTAACGTCATGGCGTAATAAAGTCAACTTCATACCAGTCTTTTACTTTGCACAAGCTACTGTGTGTGGGTCTTGCTTACTCCTCTTCATTTCTCTTCACCTCCAGAAAGTTCAAACTTCTTAGCCTGACACCCCAAACCCGCCTCTTTCTGCCTCATTCACTTGGCTGCAGCCACTCTCACATCCTTGCTGTTCCTCAAACTCATTTCACACACCTCTGCCCACGGCTCTTGTCTGGACGTCCACAAGGTTCACCCCTCAGTGACTTCACGTCTTTGCTCAAATGTGCCCTACTGGGGGCCTTCCCATCCCACGCTGTGTAAATTAGCAACCCCCTTCTCCAGCCCCATCTGTATTTACTTGCTCTGTTTTTCTCCAGCAATGACAAGAGTATATGTTTTTACATTTTTTTTTTTTTTTTTGGCGGTACGCAGGCCTCTCACTGTTGTGGCCTCTCCCGTTGCGGAGCACAGGCTCCGGATGCGCAGGCTCAGCGGCCATGGCTCACGGGTCCAGCCGCTCCGCGGCATGTGGGATCTTCCCGGACCGGGGCACGAACCCGTGTCCCCTGCATCGGCAGGCGGACTCTCAACCACTGCGCCACCAGGGAAGCCCAAGAATATATGTTTTTGATTATTTCCCCAACTTTTTCCGAAACTTAAGAAAAAAAATTTTTAACCCCTATCCTCCAAGGCACTGTCATCCCAACTCATACAGACTGTAAGTTTTGTCTCCTTATGTTTACAGGAACCACCATCAGCTCTAGCACAAGTTATTTTTAAGACTTCCCTCCTACAACCTTTATACTGGTGTCCTTTCTCCATCTTGGCCTCCACCTATGCAGATACCCATGATCTAATCCCTGTTCTTGGAGGAGCCCTTTTCACACTGCCCGAGCTCTGTGGGTCTGGATTACCGTTCCTTGCGTCTCTTCTCCACCACCCTTACAGCACCCAGTCTCTGCATCCGCTACATCAGCCAAATCAACAAAGATATAGTATAAACACAATAAGCTACTTCATACTAAGGTGTGTTTGATTCCAGAGGTCACTGAGAGAAAAGCAAATTTTTACAGTTTCTAGCTAGAAAAAGGAAGATGTAAAATGTATGATTTCTGTTCTGAAGACATTTCTGTTCCACTTATTTTTTCAAACTTTGGCAACTCTTCGATTTTGTCATAGAGTCTTCACCTGAAAAGTCTTACTCTAGTTTAACATCTAGTTTAACATTATCTAAGTCTTATTCTAGTTGAACATTAATGTTAAACTAGAACAAGACTTTAGCAGCGACCTCCTGCCTCTGAACAGCAAAGGATGCCTCCTCCTGACAGTCCTCCTTTCAAAGCGAGTTTTTTTCTACCTCATTGAGTCTCTATTTCATATCGAATTTCAGCAGAGCCTGGCTTTCTCTCCTCAAGATGTATCTGAAAGCTCCCTCTTCCTTTCCACTTCTTTACATCCACAGATTGTTTCCTAAGGTATTAGGAATCAGATCCACACAATCAGTCCCTATGGAAAACGCTTGCTATTAAATGTTATGAGACAATTCAATTATTTTTATAAGAAGCTACTTTGAGATGAAAAATATAAAAAAGAGACCACCATTATGTTATTTAGTTTCCTCTGTCATTATGACAGGTAATGCAATGTGGTTTGCTTTCTTTTCTTGGGTACCTAGACCTTTTCCATGCTTGCAGTGGACTACATATTTTTAATTTTTAATTTCACTTTTCCATGAAGTATGAAATAAAGCAAGGCAGTGTATATCCAGTTTTAAAGAACTAGATATACACCTGTGCTATTCTGATGGTAGGATAAATAATTTTTAAAACATAATGGAGATACTTTTCTGCATTTTATACCAAAGCTTCCTGAGATACATTCAACTGCTCACAACCACAGGACATGTGAAATATCCCCAAAGAATCAGAACCTTCCTCCAGCCCCATGAAAGACTACTCACCAGACTTCCTTGCTTTCAAAGCAATAACAGCTGCTAGCTCTCTCTGCACCTAATAAAATATTAGGGGGAAAAACCAAATTAGAATAAGAAAAATGTAGCTTTGTTTTTAGATATGCAACCAAAGTTAAGAGCTGTTGCATTAAGTTTGCTGCCACGTTTTTGTTTATTTGTTTTTAATAATATGGAAAAACCTCTGCATAGGAATTTTAGGCCAATCCTCATAGAATCTGATGGACTTACTTTAAAGAGAAATTAAACAGTTGCCAGAATGTACACATCGGAAAACATTGGTACTTACGCCATGATGATAAGTACCGCAAAAACACAACTGTGTAACATTCAGATATAATGCAAATAAATTATTAAAACAGGCAAAATACTGTGGCAAAGATATTAAATATTCTTTATCTTTCAAAGATTCTAGTTTATAGAGAAATTCTAGAAAAATTGAGGTAGGTGATCCTAGTTTAATTTGACCTCTGTTTGAATACAATGAAGGATCACTTGAGGCCTCACAGGTGTACAGCAACCATTTCAGATATTATGCTGCATAAAAGCAAGTGCTATCAACACACAGGGCAGGTGAAATGGGGATAGGCAAGATGACCTTTAATACCCTAAGTGCCTTAAACCTCACTCATTTGTCCAGATTTTTGCTTGCTTTCTCTCTCTCTCTCTCTCTCTCTCTCTCCCCCCCCAACACATATGCTTAAATCCTTTCTCAAAGAGTAACATAAAACAGAGACCAAAGAAGATAACCACAGTCACTTTCAAAGATAACATGGAAAAAAAAAAAAAGATAACACGGGGATAATCTTTGGGAAATCTATGTTTGATAGCAAAAAATTTTCATAATAAGCAAGCTCATTCCTCTTCAGGACACAATCTTTTAAGCTTAGAAGAGTGTGAGAGTGTGTGTGTGTGTGTGTGTGTGTGTGTGTGTGTGTTTGCAGGGGTGGTGATACTGAGTTTGGAAGGGTCCTGCAGCTTATTATACTAATGACATTTTTAAAGGCAGAGCATGAAAGCTCAATGTTAAAGATTTGCTATTGAAATCAATCTAATTTACATTGATGTACGTGAAGGCAAAAGTAGCCCAGTGAGTCACTGGGACTCTGTTTAGGACCAATTTCACAATGACCAGGGTATCATCATCCCTGAAAAGGGCAGCTTCCCCCCCCCCCCCCCCCATACTGCTTTACTGCTGTGCTTTCCCTGGCTGGCTAGTATGAGTGCCATTCAAAAGGGTATATATACTCCCGATTTAACTGATTTGTCAATTCCTTAAGACTTTCTCAGGAAAATTATATTGTAATCAGAAGATAATCCGTCCCTTTCTAACCGTGGGAGTCTGAGACCCAAAAATATTCATGGGTAGAAGAATTTATAGTTGAAGAACTTATGAGGGAAAAGAGAGCTGGGGGAGACAGGAGTGATGATTAATCAGAGGAAAGCCTTTATAAATACTTGTATGTGTAGTAATAAAACAGCAACAAAATAAAATATAAATTAGTGCCTATTTTATATATTTGAAATTACGTGTAAGGTTTATCGTAGTAACAGCATCTCTCTTCAGAATTTTCCTCTGTTACAGTGTCACAAATGTTTGGGGGTAGACAAAGATGCAGATTAGAAACACTCACTGGGACCTTGTGGATGGCTTCCTGATTTTATGAGCTTCTAGGGAAGACTCCACTGTGGCTCAGAGACAGGAAAAAAGCAGAGATGGAAAAGGATGCAGAAGGTGGATCACTTAATTTGCATACAGAGGATCAAAAACTGTCTTCTCCACCCTCCATCAGTTTTCCATACTTGATATTCTCGTCATGAGAGCTTCAGTTTTTCTTTCTCAAATTAGAAATAAGGCTCAAAATAGAAATAGCTCAGAAAAGGAAACTGTTATATTCCCAAAACTGTATAAAACTACATCTTTTCAAAGATTTGGTACAGAAAGAAAGGGAGAAAGGGGATGAGAAAGAAACCAACATAGCACTTTTTGGGAAGCCAAGAAGATGAGAGATGAGCAGTGAGAAAGAAAAGAATTTCACAGTTAAAGTTACAAGGAACCTAAGCTTTTTCCTTTTTTTGTATTTTTCCACATAAAGTAAATGAGATTATTCTACTGTACTACACTACATCCCCTGAACATCTGCAGTCAGGGAAGACATAAAAGTGTTATGTTTCTGCCCCCGACGGAAACTGTTCCTGACCAAAACCCCAAGGGTAGGTTATTCTTTCTCCAAAACACAAAGGGGGAAGAAAAGACCAAGCAAAACACAAACTGGGTAAGATCCCGTTAGAGGCTCCTAGAGCATCTTCCCGGCACTTTTTTTTTTTTTTTAAACACACGAGCAATGATGTAATTCATCATTTTCAATTGTGACTAACGCCTGTCTTCTGGGCAGAAGCTCCTCCAAGGCAGCCATCTTTTCATCACACTATCCAGGGCCATCAACACCCATTCAGTGATCCACAGGAGGTGGATGTAGAGGTAACCTTAAGAGAACAGAGACAGAACCTAGGGAAGAGAAAAAGCTGCCTGAGGAAGGACAAGGAAATCCAAAGGGAAGGCACTCCCCAGTAAGAAGGGACTCGCAGCAGAAATCTTCAGAACATATTAGAAGGACTCAAAGCCTCCTTTAGCAAATAATTGTTAGGTTTATACTGAAAACTAAAACTTTGAACAACTGCAGAAACAGGGACTAGAATTTTCATTAAGCACCAATAAGGGACCTGTTGGCACTGAAAAAGAAATATAACACTCCAGCACCGGTCAAGTCTTCAGGTGTCTGAAATTCTGGCCCACATTTTGGTAACAACCCAGAGCAAAAACCATCCTGCTAAGATGCTCCTGAATTCCTAACATTCAGGAACTGGTTAAGATAATAAATATGTGTTGCTTTAAACCAATAAATTTGGCAGTAGTTTGTCACGCTGAAAAGTCTTTTAGAGATGATTATTTTTTCTACTTGATCTACTTGTGTTGTTGGTTAACATAAGTTCCTCTCAACATGACAGAAGTGGAACCCTCTTCTCAGATCAGTTTCAAAAAAAAATGTAGACATATAGAGCCAAGAGCCATGTTCTGACATTCGCCATTGTTTTTATTTAATGCAGGTGCTAAACCACTGCCTAGGAAATTAGAAGAAATGCAATTAGAAATTCTTAATCTGACAGGAAGTACATTATTACACTGGTCTTCCCTATTACAAGCCTTCCCTACTATGATCTGAACACTTGAGGCTAGGTGTATTCCAGAATTCAACATTTTATATAGTTCGGAAAGGTACCCTATCTAGGGCACACCCTCAGTGAGGTCTTGGGCAGTAACTTATAATAAGAAATCAGACACATTAATATTTCTGCGAGGACACATTAAAGGCAGGAGCCCACTGTGCCCCCCTTTGCCTGGCAAAGTAATAAAGCTATCCTTTTCTATTTCATCCCCCACCAAAAAAAATTTTCTGCAATGAAATGTATGATTATTCATACTAAATGGGATAAAGACAGACTAGGAAAGGCCTCAGGATTTTCTACTAAATATATTCAGTTTAGGTTAGATTTTTGCCACCAAGTAAGTTATGAAACCCTATTCTTTTTCAGGGCTTTTATATTTCAGAGCTGTCAATAATGGATTGTAAACCTCTATTAACTTTACACTAAAAGTTTCTCCTCATCTTTTTCTCTTGTATCTTCTTGTCAAATACCTATGTAGTCAGTACGTTTTGTCTACCAAGAAATGCTTTCTTTAAATAGCTTGGATTTTCATGTATTTCAAACCTGACTGCACATGAGAATCACTTGGGGAGCTTTAAAAAAACAATTGATACCTGGGCCCCAACTAAATCAGAATCTCTGGGGAAGAGGTCCAGCCAACAGTATTTGCTGCTGCTGCTGTTTCCATGTTCCCTAAGTGATTCTATCTAGGTTGTATCCAGGGCTGAGAAGCACTGCTCTACTTAATAAGATATCTTAGTTTCCCGAAGACTCAACCTTTTAATCTTATAATCATTTCAACTGACAATCAATCTTTACTTTTTATTTTGTTCTCCTCTAATTTAATTCATTTGTAAAGGAACATGGCCTTCACTGTCTTTTAGGTATTAAATTATGATATAATCCAATCAAATGATAAGATTCAGTTACTACATCAGCAGTTTGACAGACACGATCTACTCAAGCACGAGGAAAATTGCAAGGGAGCTTTTTAAGAAGCTTAAACTTTAAAACATAGTTTACTCAGTATAAAAAGAACCATGTAACTCAAAACACATCTGCAGCTTCGGGTATATTTGCTCTTGTGAATATTTAAAGAGAGGATAATTAAGGGACTGATAAAACACATCTCTAATTTTTCTCTCTCCTCTGGGTACTCACCAGCAATTTTAAAATGTTTTAAAATGCTGAAATGTTTTGGCTTTCTATCTTCAATAACCAGCAGGACTGTTCACAAAATAGCCCTGAAATTCAACAAGAATCAGAGCCAGTCTTAGTTCCAGTATTTTGTCTTTTTTCTCTGGTACTTTATAGTGCCTTCAGCCTCAAAATACAAATGCTCGAAAAGCTGTTTTGCATCAGTACAAGACTCAAGAGGCAACAGGAAGTGTCAAATGCAAACCCTGAGCGCCAGGGATCACGTCCATGGGAGAGGTTAACTGAGAAGACATGGCAGGCTTCCTGGAGGAACAGACCCTTGAAAACCAAGCGTGAAGCTGGATGGAAAGTCAGCAAAGGTCATTGTGGGAGGACAGATCAACAGTGGCAAAAGTCTTACCTAACCACAGGGCCATTCTTAAAAACTAATTTTAAATAGGATCATGAATTCACAAATTCCCTAAAGGTTTTTAGTAAATCTATTAATCTTAGAAACATTTAAATGTTGATACCATGATAGAAATGTTTTTAAAACACAGAACCCATTTTCTCAATTACCTAAATTAAATGTAAGAAGAAACATAAGCCAATACTCTTCCCTGTTTTATTCCCAAATGTACTTACTTTTAAAACACTATAAAATCTTAAGATACTATGGACTTCAAGAATTCTAGAAAGATAAATAACTATGCTTCTTAAAGCCATCAACGTACTTTTGGATAAGACACGAACTGAGCAGTGATGGTGGCTAGACTTCTGTCCTATGAAGGAATAACCATGGGCTCAGTAACAATTTTCTTTGTTCCTTGGAGGCCTGTTTTCCTATTTGCAAGTTCATTATTTTGTTCTGAAGAGTTAATATTGCCACAAGAATGACACATGGATAAACTTGTGATTGCCTGTTAATGTCAACCAATAATTAGAAAATTAAGAAAGTTATTTATTTATCTGTCTAGACAGTACTGCTCTCCATCTAATAGTTTACTTAACAAATAGTTCTTTTCCTAATAATTGCTCTCGCCATATCGAAGATGTGTTTGCTAAGCATGCTGGAATGATAAAATATGCTTTTGCTTATTCATCTATTTCAAGGTTATTAGGGATATTTTTTAAATTTCATATAGACATTGTTGAACACATACAGATATGCCTATTCATTTTATTATAACTTAGACAACAACTGACCATTCAAAGACTAATACATATATAGAAGTGTCCTGAAACTAACAAAATAAAGTGGAATAAAGTCCTACACGCAGGTTTTTTAAGTCTGGTATTTAAGTCTGCTATGCATACATACATCTACTATGAGACAGATTCACATGAAAAAGATGTGATAATTTTTAGTTGATCGTAAGCATGGTATAAGTTAACAATGGAAACGTGATTATCTAGAAGCGGATAACAATGTTTTTAGGAATATTACTAAAATAACATTCAGGTCAGCAAAAAATGATGGACTCCAGGGAAATCAACATCTGGATTGCATTCGGTTTGAAGTACCATTTGTTTAGGTTTAGGAGGAGTCGAGAGCATCCAAAGGAGGACGACCACAGGGTGGTCACCTCCTTGTAGACAGTGAGATGGATGGAGCAGTCTTCATCTACCTTGTCCTCTCTGCAGGGTTTGGCAGGTTACCCACCCCCCTCTTCTTGACCACTGGGATTCCATGATACCATATGCTCCAGGCTTTTCTCTTTTCTCTCTGACTGCTACTTCTCTTCTCCCAAGGCTTCCCTTTCCTCTGTCTTGGTTTTGATGATTCTCAGTGATCTATGCTTAGCCCTCTAGACCTTCTTCTCCTTCCGTTCATTCTCTCTAGGCAACCTCATTTACTCACAGGGCTTCAATTATATCTGCACCTCCAGGGCCCAAAAGTCTCATATCCATCCACCTCCAAGACCTAAATGTCCCACTAGCAGCTCAAACTCAACATTTCCAAATGTGAAGTCACAGTCTTACCACTTTCCTCCACCTCATAAATCTGCTCCACGGCCCATACCCCCAGTCAGTGAATGGTACCACCATGTACTCAGGGTCTCAAGCCAAGAAGTGAGGTATCCTTGATTTAGCTCAGCCCACCATCTTCTCCCAACTCAGACCGCTGTCTCTCATTTATCTCTCTTCATACCACATCATATATTATATAAGATATAATCTTGTATCTCTCACTAAAAAACTCTTCAAAGACTTCCCATGACACCAAGACAGAGTCCAATGTCTAATATTGCATATATAGTATTCTTTTCATCTGGTCTTCAGTATCATCTATTTCCATACCTCTTCTTATAATCCATGTCTTTAAAAAAAAAAAAATCCATGTTCCAGCCTTAGTAAAATAGAACACTTGCAATTCAGTGAACGCACCATGGTCTTTCTTTGCTCTGAGACTTGCCACGGGCTCTTCTGTCTGGAATGCCTCCCCACCTCCCCACTTTGTGTGGCTGTCTCTTACTTGTCCTTCAGGTCCCAGCCTAGCTGTCATCTTCTCATGAGTCCCCCACCTCCCCCAATGGAGTGAAGTTCTCCCTGTTTATTCTCTGATAGCATTATACGTACCTCAGTTGTAGCACTACCACATGCTAGTGAAATCTCCTCTTTAGCTGAGGGTCTCCAACAGTAGACTGCAAGCTCACTGAAATAGACTCCTTTACTCATCATTCTGACCATGACTCCTAGTACCACTCCTGACACGTATTTGTGATCAGGAATGCAAGTCAAGTGTTCGCAGTTGCTGCTGAGAACAGAAGACTTAGGGGGAGCATGATCACTAGCTTCAAATATTTGAAAGGGTGAGGGTAAAATTCAGAACAGTGGAGAGAAGCTGCAGAAAGGCACGTTTTAGCCCTACGAACATTCAAATAATCAGAGCTATCACAGTGGAAATGGTCTACGACGTGAGGTTCAACAGAAGATGCTTTACAAGGGAAGGTAGATATCAGAAGCACCCCGACCAAGGGTTTGTTCTAAAGATTTGTTTTATGACCGCCTCCTATCCAAATCATCCACTATAAAAAGAGAACAAGCGTGAGCCTCCTGGGAGAAGCCGTATCTGTCAGCCTGCAGTTGAACAGGTGGTGATGTTATAGCAATCTAATCTACCCAACAGAGATAGAGGGAGTGCAAATCTTAACAGATGAAAAATAACGGTTGGAGTCCATTCCTTCCTGTGGAAATCTCCTAAATTTCATGGCACAAAGAACAGAAGAAGCTATAGGTGTACTGGCTGAATAAAATCTGAAAAGAGCAAGCAAATGACACTGACATCTTTTCAAAAGAGCAGGTGTATCTGCTCCTTCAGCCTTCAAAGCTGCTCATACAATTCTTGATACAGCAATTTCCCCAAAGCCCTAACTGCTGATCAACATGAATTTTTTGACAAATAAAAATTTCATATATATGAAAAGTGTTTTGAGGAAACAACTACACATTGGACATTCTGGGTTTTGCTATAACAATGAAATAAAACATTGATTATGCGTACATCATTAAATTAAAAAAAATTTTTTGTCTCGAGTTATTTTTTTCCATTTTCTGGTAAGACCAGAGTACTTTCAATCTGTGTCACATTTAAATGATTCTTCAATAGATTTATATGACATAATGTATTTAACAAAGTATCTTTAAAGACAATATAATTTGCAAACTCATGTCTTAGTATGTCTTTTATTTCATATTATATGTCATTCCTTACATGTCTTTTCTCAGTCATCGTGCTCTTTGGAACTAAGTTTCTAAACTGTACCAAGAGTATAAGTTCAACACTAGACATTCTAGGGATCTTCTATGGTAAGGATCTCCCATCCGTAGGGGTAGGTCCTATAGAACCTCGCAGGGATGTGATATTAGAAACTCTTGCATTGGCATGAATCCAGATCAACTAAGACTCTTTCCAACTAGACAGTCTATCTACAAAACCCGCTAACACAGGAGGGCTTCCCGGAAGAACAAGATTCAGAACGCAAGATCCAAAAGCCTAAAACAGGACTAGGAAATCTCCTATGCCAACCTTGAGAGAAATTCTGGGATTCTGTTTGTTGAGGCTGAATCACAGCTCTCCACCCCACAGCATAGGACTGCTGTGAACATTAAATGAGTTAATACCTATAAAACATCTGGGAATGGTGCCTGAAACGGTAAGTACTATCTGAGTGTTAGCTATCATCACCACATTACCCTAAGTAATATAGTTGAGCTTAACAATACATTGTAAGAGCAAAGTCCAATCTCTAGTTGCTTTAATATTTCATATGTTTAAGACCCTTTTTCCCACCTAAATTTTGACCTCCCTGACAACCAGTAATGCTTCTGCTTATAATATTCCACCTACACGGCCCCCACATTGCAACTAGCATAGAAGGGACTGATGTTTCACCGAAAAGTTGTGAACGGTGCCTACAGTGCTTGTACTTCTAAAAGCTTTAAAAATAAGCTTTGAGATTTCCACAGAATTCCGAAGCTTTTACAGATGTGTGAAAGACAGACTTCAGCTTTAAAAATTCACTTTGAAACTTCAGAGGGATCAACTGACTAGCTGTGGCCTGGCAGCTTTTGACATCTGAGACATAACTGCTGATTAATGAATCAAAGGATTGCAAATACGTATTCAACAAGGAGTGTGTATTAATTTGGTATTTCTGCCGTAGCAAATCACTACCCGTTTAGCAGCTTAAGAAAGAGGACATCCATTTATCATCTCATATTTCCATAGGTCAGGAGTCAAGGGACAGCACGGCTCAACTGGATCCTCTGCCTAGAGACTCATGAGGCCAAAAACCAAGGCATGGGCAGGTCAGTGTTCCCTACTAGAGGCTTTGGGAGAGAATTCCAAGTGCATGCAGGTTGTTGGCAGAAACTGGTTCCTGCTTCTGTAGGACTGAGGTGCCCATTTCCTTTCTGGTTGTCACCTGGCACCTGCCCTTGGTTCCTAGAGGCCTCTCTCTGATCTTTGCACGTGGACTCCTACTTCTCAGAGCCAGTGACACCACGCTGAATCCTTCTCATGCTTAGGCTTTTTCTTTACTCTCTCTTCTGCTGTTTCTCTTTGATGCCTACCAGAGCAAGGTCTTTGGATTAGACTGGGTCCATGCGGACAATCCAGGTCTGCAGCCTTACTTATATCTGCAAAGTACCTTTTACCATGTAATGTAATATTTACAGGTGCCAAGCAGCACATTTCATCTTTGGGACCATTCTACCTACCACAGAATGACAACACAGATCCTCAGAGCCCTCCTGAAAAGCTAGCCCTCAACACCTTTTTAGGGTTTCATAGTAACATGTTAAGAGAGTCTAGTCCTGGAACATGATTTGACTGGTGTAACATCTTTACCAGGGCACACCTCTGAGTTCACACCATGGAACCTGAAGACTTGAGAACCAGTCTGAATAAATTTCTAAATTACTAAACCATGCAGCCATGTTTACACTATTTAATGATTCCTAACGGGTTAAAAATTAAAATGCTGTTTAATATAACTTCATAGGTTTCATTTTCTAAACTTCTTCAAATAAGGAGGGAACTCTATATACTACTACACATAAAATGGATAACTACTGAGAACCTACTGTGTAGCACAGGGAACTCAATGCTCTGTGGTTACCTAAATGGGAAGGAAATCTAAAAAAGAGTGATTATATGTATATGTATAACTGATTCACTTTGCTGTACAGCAGAAACTAACACAACATTGTAAAGCAGCTATATTCCAATTAAAAAAAAAAAAGGGAACGCTATAATCAAATCCCAAACACAATCGGTTGAGACCTATTCAGTAACTATGAAGTATTTTAAGTGAAGACAATAGAGACAATTGCTTTTTGAACCCTAAATTATTAATTTTAATTAATGTGGACTCTCAAATGCTTTATCTCTCCAAATGCTTTATCTCTCCAATGCAAATGACAGTACACTCTGCTATCGAGGCTGAAATGTGACAGTGCATGAAAAGCATGAGCAGAATGCCTGCACAAGGGAAGAACTCAGCAAAAATCACCCATTCTTTGCCTTTTACCCAGATCTCACTTGGTCTTCTGAACAACAGGCTAATAAATTAACATCTGCGAGCAGGTTTCCTCAATAATTTTCCCACACAGAAGTTCACCTCTGGGACTTCCCTGGTGGCGCATTGATTAAGAATCCACCTGCCAAAGCAGGGGACACGGGTTCGATCCCTGGCCCGGGAAGATCCCACATGCTGCGGAGCAACTAAGCCTGTGTGCCACAACTACTGAGCCTGCGCTCTAGAGCCCTCAAGCCACAACTACTGAGCCCATGCGCCACAATTACTGAAGCCCACGCGCCTAGAGCCCATTCTCCCCAAATACTGAGCCCACGCACCGCAACTACTGAAGCCCACATGCTCTAGGGCCCGCGTGCCACAACTACAGAGCCTGTGTGCTGCAACAGCTGAAGCCTGTGCGCCTGGAGCCCGTGCTCCGCAACAAGAGAAGACACTGCAATGAGAAGCCCGCGCACTGCAACAAAAGAGTAGACCCAGCTCGCCACAACTAGAGAAAGCCTGCACGCAGCAACGAAGATGCAGCACAGCCCAAAAAAAAAAAAAGGTTCATCTCTGTGTTGTTTACAATAGAAAAGATGGAAAATAACCACAATGTTCAAAAATCAGGGGATGATAAGTCCATGGAATGGGGTACTATGAACCCCTACAAATGTTGTAGGAGGTACTGTTAACACCGAAAATATATTAAGTGAAAAGAACAGACCACAAAATAAAATGGTCATTTTTTTTTACACATTTTACAAAAAATATACACACAAGAAAAATAACCTAGAAAGTAACAAACACTAAAGTGTTAATAATGAGTTATTTCTAAGTGGATTCATTCTGGGCATCTTTTTTATTCTGGAATTTTAAAAAGTTATTAAGTCTTTATATTCAAGTTAATCTAAAATGTCAGATAAACTTTTAAAATTTGCAAAGTATAATCCACAGTAATGACAACTCACTACCAAATTTACCACCCTTTTTTTTCTTTTTCCGGTACGCAGGCCTCTCTATTGTGGGCCTCACTATTGTGGCCTTTCCTGTTGCGGAGCACAGGCTCCGGACACGCAGGCTCAGCGGCCATGGCTCACGGGCCCAGCCACTCCGCGGCATGTGGGATCTTCCCGGACCGGGGCATGAACCCGTGTCCCCTGCATCGGCAGGCGGACTCTCAACCACTGCGCCAGCAGGGAAGCCCTTACCACCCTTTTGACACTTACAAATATAGAAATAGAATTCACCCGATTTCTACGCAGTATCCACATAAAATTTCCTTATATTCTGATTTTTACAACAACATAAAATAACAAACTAATTTAAAATCTACCTTATTCCATCACCACCGAAAACTCAAGTAGTTTTCACTTTTTTATATGCCTCCTGGTCCTGCTTCACATATGGACATACTATTTAAAGCTATGCCATTGAGTTAAGTATGCAAAATTACATTTCATCTAGCAGCAATAAGAAGTTCTATTTTAAACAAGTGCACAAAGAAGAAACCCAACACAAAATATTCATGGATCACCTTTTAAAGCTCCTTCCACCTCCCTCAGATAGGGTTTCACAGAACACTTCACAAACCCATAACTGCAAATATACAATTTTTTTTGACTTTTAAATTTTTTAAACTGAATATAGTTGATTTACAACGTTGTGTTAGTGTCAGGTATACAGCAAAGTGATTCACTTCATATATACTTTTTTCAGATTATTTTTCCCTTGTTTATATACAAACTGATAGCTAAATGATCTATTTCTATTCCTTGTCAATTAAAAATGCTTATGTTTTCTATGTGTATTGCAGGTAAAAATTATTATCTCCATCTTGGGAACAGATACCCAAAAAGCATAATATACTGTATATGTACACACACACACACACACACACACACACACACACACACACACACACACTTCTTCCCCTATTAACAAGGGATTCATCAAGACACGTTTTATTCTTGAATGGGTTCTGCACACTGACATCTTTCTGAACGAATGCTTTTAAATAAATACCCCTACACTGGACTCATTGCAGTAGGCAAAAGACATGTATTATGCTGTTCACCAAAACCAACTTGACAAGGCTACAGTTAAATTAGGTTACCACATGATCTGGGCATGTGCAGATGGTTTCTTTGGAAGTAGAGACAATAACTTAATAACTATTTTAAAAAGTGGTGTGCATGTACATCTGTATCTTTCAGTATTTAGGGATCTATTCCCAGGATGAAGAAAATCACTTTGATGTATGATAGACATAGAACATATTAAGCCTTTTTTATTGACAAAGGAGAGAAAAATACCATTCAGCTCTCTGTTCACATGTTGACAATCATGGACTTTGTGGCATGTTACTGTGAGATCCTCCCTGAGGGAAACTGAAGGAGCTTTATTTAACCAGCTCTCCAAGTGGTCCTAGAGACTTAAAAATCCACGGCCAAAGGCACCTTGAACACTGTAACAGCTGATCAGGGTAGCTCTAAAGCACAATGAGGGAAGGTACTAACAAGCCCCATGGCTTCTTATGAATACCAAGAACAAGGAATACTACACCAAGAATGTGCTACAAGTCCTCTGGGGCCTTCTTAATGCTCTTTGAAACCAGAGCAGTCTTCCAGGGCCTCACTTGACACTTTCTCAAAACTCAATCTACCCGGCCCTTCCCCAAATCACATAGTAGCTCTGAAGCCACTGGAAGGGCTGGAGCCAGGCTACAATTCCACATAAGAATTTTATGTTCCCTAAAGACAAGAAATATAAGATGTTCACAGTCCTGTTGCAGCCACACAGAAGGTTAGTCATTCGCTGGCAGAGTCACTTTTATTCTCTTAACAAACATGCCCACTCAAGTCTGTGATAGACTTAGAAAATGGAGATTAACTACACTGCTTCTCCATTCCTCAGAGAGGAAGAGGCAGATAGCCAGGAAAAACGGTGAGTGGAAATTAGTATTTCAGCATTTTAAAAAACCGCATTTCTAAATGTGGCAAAATTCATCACTGGACTGTGCTCATCGGGTACTCAATGTGACAGATTCTCCCCACCTTCCCTAAAGTTATTTCTAGACCTAACTAACCTGACGTATCACCTCTTAAATAACTCTCCAAAATTCTAACTCTTTAAAGAGCCAGCAAAACTCAAATCCCATGCTATTTCTGCTTCCTGAACTGGTACCAATATGAACGTTTCCAATCAAAAAAAGCTGTCACCGTTATCTTCAGATACTATTGTTCAACAAGGAATTTCTCCAACGTATCAACCCAACTTGTAGATTCATCAAGAAGAACAAACTAAAGGAAACCTGGCCACCTTATACGCTTCCTGACCCGGAAAGGGTGTAGACAGAGTCCTGTGAAAGACACACCATAAAGAAAATGGTGGAAGGTTCAAGTGAATGATTACACATGGCAAAGGAGAGGAGTTTTAAATGACTGAAAGCAAGATATGACAACAGGCACGTGAGGGGAATGAGATAGTTGACAAGACAGAGAATCTTGGAAAGTTGGGGTCTTTGAGATTCCTAGTATCATGCTTTTGGTGATACAAGACAATTGGTTGTTCATTAAGACTCAGTTCCTTGGGCCTCCATGAGAAGTATTTCCCAAGAGAATTCTATCTAAGGAAAAGATGACATGGGAGAAGAATCAGAGGCCCAGGGTAAGTGCAGGTCTTAGTTAGTGAGAATAAAATCAGATCCTTTTTACCTGTAAAACAGGATCCCACATAGGGAAAAAATAAGAAGATGACTTTTACTAGAAAGAATGCTAGGAAGCATGAGAGAACGAGTTCATGGTTGATGTGAAAACTGATGGAGTTATGTCCAACTTCTGGACACTGAGCGGGGCAAAACCTTTCTGCGAAGTTGACAACATGCTGCAGTTATAACCACATCTTTTTTTTTTTCCCCTATAGAGGTGCAAAAAAAAAAAAAATTCCATAGCAGGTCTCTTTTTCTCTAACACTTTCACCAAAAGTTATATATCTTAGTATGGCTATTGGCTTCTTGGGGCTTCATCTGCTTCAAGATCTTCTAGAACTTACAGCAGTCACCCCATTTATAATTTGGGTTTGATTGCTCAGTGGTATTTCTCAGAGGAGTGATAATATACCCCATGAGAAGGAATTTGGAAAATACCACTAAGAGCATCAAACGCAGAGCTTCTACATTAAAGTTTGAGGAGCTGAAGAAAATAAGCAACAGGACAGAGCAGAAACGTACCAACAGAGAAATCTAAACTGCTGAAAATTATCAACTACATCAGCTTTGAGAAGGAATATGAGGGTGTAAGAGTGTCTAGTTAAATGGTTCCCGAGTATTAGATTCTGTTCTCATCCACACTGACCTCTCTTCCTAACTCCTGTATACTTGATTTGTCATTTGAATTCATCTCTCAAGATATGGCCACAAACTCTTCGCCACTACCACCGCCAGGTTCACGTTTATTGTAGACACTCAACACTGTTCTCTTCTGCCATCCAAGTGATGGCTGACTTCGCTGGACCAAGTAGCACAGAGGACCATGCCACATGCCCTACCCCTGTCCTTTTATAAATGTCACTCATATAACCATGGCATCAAATAAGCATCTAATACGTAAAATTCACAACTGAGCCTAACTCACATCAACTCAGCGGTTTGACCGTGTGAATAAAAATCATGAATTTCACTCAGATGTTTGTGTTTTCTTATCTCTACAATTTCCATCAAGAAAATTTAGCCCGAAGTAACAGAAATAGCCCAAAATGGTTTGTTTAGGATGTTGATTTTAAGGAAGCATGAGCTAGAAGTCCAGAATCAGTTTTTATCTCCTATTTAAGGATGTCCATGTTTCCACTTCCTGTCTTTAGATGATGCCCAAGTACTTCTCAGTTCTTTAAAATGCCTCAAAGTTTAGCTTATTTCCTAAATTTACATCCTAAGAACTATGACTGTGAAAGCAATATTTCATTCACTATAAATTCTTCCCTATGTCTAGTTTATCCTGGATTGTAAAACAAGTATATAAAATCTATGTCATCAATTCTGAACACTCCTTTTGGCATATACACTGGGAGAATTCATTGTTTAAAAATAAAATAAAATAATGCTCAGAACTTCAAGGACAGGAACTGGGAGACTGTATCATCCAAGGGCCCTTCTTGGTCTGCCAGCTATATCAGACTAACAGAGACTCATAGGAAATGAAGAAGAGAAGATTTTCAAGTTAACAAAATGTGTAAGGTCAGAAGATATTAAAAAGGAAGCTAAGATGTTAAGGCAGAAACCACATGTACCGCAGGGAAAGCCAGACGATTTTCAGATAATAATGCCCAGAGTGTTTCTGTAGACTGTACATAATGGAAGGAGCCTATTATAGCCATGTCCTTTTTCCTTAAGCTGAAAACTTCTTACAAAATTTTCTTCTTTAGGTTTTCGGATGTCAGGTGCTTGGGAGGGTGGCTCTTTCCTGAAACTCACCAGCAACGTAGCTGGAACATTTTTATTGTCCATGTTTGTGTACATTTAACAGCTGTAAGTCTGACTGAATTATCAAGACATTTTTATTTCTGTACACATTGTCTTCCTATGTTCCTTTAATATGAAAACTCACTAGTGTTTTCTTCCAGGGTAGAATTTTAGGTATTATTTTTTTAGATGACAGGACCTTTCTCTTGATTAACCTGAGACTAAGAAATAAACTACTTTAAAATGAGGATTTTTTTTTTTTAAAGATAGCAACATACAGGGCTTCCCTGGTGGTGCAGTGGTTGAGAGTCCGCCCGCCTACCAATGCAGGGAACATGGGTTCGTGCCCCGGTCTGGGAGGATCCCGCATGCCGCAGAGCGGCTAGGCCCGTGAGCCATGGCCACTGAGCCTGCGCGTCCGGAGCCTGTGCTCCGCAACGGGAGAGGCCACAACAGTGAGAGGCCCGCGTACCGCAAAAAAAAAAAAAAAAAAAAGAGAGCAACGTACAAAACCCTGAAGTTTGAGTAAAAGGAGGTGAATATACAGGGCAGTACAGTAAACTCTATTGCGGGAAACTGCTGCCCCCTTTCCAGTGCCCCCTAATTACGCAAACCTTTTGAAGACCACTTTAACAAGTCTGCATTACAGACGTCATTTTTGCTTTCCTTTAATGCATTTAAGGGTCATGCTAGATGATAACTGTTACTTGACTGATGTATGCAAACATCTCCCTTCCTACATGGTGTTAACAGCTAGGTAACAGAGTTTTCATAGCAAAGCCAACAGGAATAACTACATCGTGAAGAGGTGAAGCACAACAGTCCCTTCATAAATGGCTTATACAACGAACAGAGGAATTTTAGAACTTAGATATTGTCTAGTCCAGCACTCAATTTGGCCAGGGTCATAGTGTTGGAGGAACTAAGAATCAAGGTCCACGTGCTCAGTTCAAAGACAGTTTCACTATTCCAGGCCGATCAGCCATCAATTAAGACGTGAATTTTTCTCCTCTACCCTTTATTCTCATTCCCACTCTAGCACCTTACCTCAGTTTACTCAGTCTTTTAGCTTGGAGATTTTTTCTAGCAAGATTACCTCAACCAAATACATTGCTGTCCACCCTCCTTTTTAGAGGCTTTCTTGAATTTAACTTTCATGGTATAAACCATTCAGTATTTCCACCTCACTGTCCTCTCATCTCCCTACTGCCCTCTTATCATGGGTGCTGCCCAAGACTCCATCTTCCACTACGCTCTTCAATCGACAACCTGGACTGGTTCCCATAACTCTAGCCCTGACCTTTCTGAGTTCCAGATTCGCGCCTCCAGGTGTTTCCTGAATATTTTTACATCCTTATGTCCTCAAACTCAGTGTGTGCAAAATTACATCATCTCTCCTTCCATGCACTTTACTCAGTTTCCTAAGAGTATCCTCACTTTTCCATTCGGTTATCTGACTTCTCCTCTACATGTACCTGTCCTACTGATTTTTGTTTTGTTTTGTTTTGTTTTTGCGGTACATGGGCCTCTCACTGTTGTGGCCTCTTCCATTGCGGAGCACAGGCTCCGGACACACAGGCTCAGCGGCCATGGCTCACAGGCGCAGCTGCTCTGCAGCATGTGGGATCTTCCCGAACCGGGGCACGAACCCGTGTCCCCTGCATCGGCAGGCGGACTCTCAGCCACTGCGCCACCAGGGAAGCCCTACAGGTTAACTTTTTAATGTGCCTATCTTCCTGGTATAGCTGTAGGAACCACATCTTACCTGTCTGCTGCTTCTGAAACTTACCTACTAACTGTATTACGTTATCAAAAAATGAGGTGTAGTAGTTAAGAGAACATGATTAGGAAGCAGAAAATTCTAAGTTTAGATCCTGGCTTTGTTCCTTTCTAGATGGGTGACTATGGGCAAGTTACTTAACCTCTAGAAGCTTTCACGTCTGTAAAACAGAGATAACGCCACTTATTTCACAGGGCTGTTGTAAAGTGTAACGTGTGTGTGTGTGTGTGTGTGTGTGTGTGTGTGTACACACACACACACACAATGTTTAACATAGTATTTGGTCTGTAGTGAGTGTTTTTTTTAAACAGATGGCTGTTAACAATTTTGCACCTAATAGGCACTCCTCTTCGGTCAATATTTTAAACTGCAAAGGTCATGTTAAATACTTTTTCATAACACGATGTCAAGATTTCATTTCATGTGAAGTTTTATACCACTGAGCACTGTATTTAGCCAAAAGTTACTTTTCTAAGCTACATTCCAGAAGAGTAGGAAAAACAACTTTTAACTTTCAAGCTGTGCCCAGATGCCAAGACTCAGTGTACGAACTGTGTAAGATCAGTTTCATTCCACATATATAACCCAAGCCAGCATGACTTTCAGCAAGCACCGCTTAAAGAATGCAGTTAAAGAAGAACTCAAGAATCTTTGGTAAGGCTATTTCGTTTCCAGAAAGCCCAGCCAATGGATAAAGATTTTGTGAGATAGGATTGCTAGAGCCTGTCAAAAACCGGAGCTCCATGATTAGAGACCATGGCCAGCTTTTTCTAGGAAGAAGGGGATAAGCTTTCCTTCAACCAACAAGTCAGTTACTGACTCTAATTAATGGCTTTAAAAGACATAATGAAAATGTTGCAATCTACTACATTTAAAAACTGAGGACTTGATCTTTTGTTGGTTGAGATGATCTTTTTTTCCTAATGAAACATACAGTCTTTTCTCCTTTGTGCAGCAGGTCACAACTTTCCCTAGGTTAAGTTATACTGTATTAAAAAAAAAAAAATCCTCCACTAAGGTTCCAGGAACTTTCCACCAAGAGCATCTATGATCTTGCAGGAGAGGCTGCATCAGAGAACAAGTTAATGCCACTGACTCCTTTTGCCTTGACGTGGGCCTCCCACAGTGATGAGCAGCCATAGGGCAAGTGTCTCTCTACACCACTACCCAGACTGCCACCCTTCAAAGACCCCTCATTATCTCTGCACCCCTGGGCAGGGAAATCACATGGCCTTACCGCAGACGTTAGACGACAAAGAATTTCATCGCTGCTCTCTTCTGAGTCTTCAATTTTCTGATGAGATCTTTGAAAAACAAAGAATAAATTACTCTTCAGCTTTGGTTGTTCAAATTTATTCACCAAGTGATGGGAATACATGGTAAATAATAGCATTATTGCTTAATACATTAGTGAAAGTGCCCATGCGAGTAACACGGTGACAATAATGCCATAGGATCACAGTTCTGTTTCAGCCCAACTGTTCCTTCGAAATCAATTAGCAAGAACGTCTTTCCCATACATCAGTTAAATCCTGAGGGCTGCGTACTGCTCTCCAAATGATACCACAGAATAATCCTGACACACCAGATTTACAAACACGGGCATGCACAGAGCACAAGTGGATGGCGAATACAACATAAAGTACTGACATTCCCGCTCAGTCTAAATGAAATCCAGATTCCAAAAATATGAAACATGAATTTTCCACTACATCTGAGTTTCAGCCCAAACAGATTTATTATGAAATGGTATATTAGAAGCCTAATACTGTGATAGGAATTACGTCCAATACAATAGCAGAAGCACTTTGGTCTTTTTTATGAGACCACAGCCCAGTTGAGAAGAAAATTATGCATGTGTTAAATAACTAAGGAGACATACAACATAATACACAGTATAAGATCAGTGTGTTTAGAAAAATCATCTTTCTAATGTAATTCATGAAAAATTTTCACCGCACGAATGTACATGCTAACATAAAAAATTATCTACTTCAGACAAATCTTATAAAATTACATTTTTTTTCCTGACTTGGTCAAAGGAAAAAAACATTGACTAATGCCGAGTGAATATATGTAATTGTCTCCCAGATCTATTTCCACAGGCAATTCCTTTCAACACCTGTGGACTGGGGGGGATTGGTGGTAATTGCCTTGCAGAGTGGCGGTATGGCACTGGCAGTCCAGTGACTGATTTCAGTCTCGGGAACTGCAGTGGGCCAGCTGGAGCGTGAGCCTCGCGGGGCAGGAGGGCTTCTCCTGGCTCCTAAGACAGCTAGGAAGATGCTCTTTAAGAAAAGAAAAGCCAGTCGAATCAATTCTGGCACTGGCTTCCTGTTTCTGTAAATGTTATTAAACCCTTTCAAAAGAAAAAAAAATCCCACCCTTCAAGTCAGAGCAATGAATTACAAACTACCGCGTTTACAAGAATTGCATGTTCTGGATATGAAACAGTGGGCATGTTGTCAAATAATTTCATTCCTAGCGCAGCAAAGCATCTGAAACATGACCTTGATAATGAACATTTCAAACAATGAGCCTTATTATTAAAATGATCTATTCACAAGGTTTCCACACACACGAAGTTACACTGAGAAGAGATCTGCAACCCTTTATAATATAAGCCACCAAACTAGGTTTATAAGATTATGCCGAGGTGACACACAGATCTGAGAGGAAATTAGGAGCCAAGAGCATTAGACAGAAGAGCACCAAACAAGGGCTTCAACGTCCTGTGTGTGTCTGTGTTGAAGCGCAAGCTGGTCGTGCCCACTCACGCCTCTCAGCCCCCAGCAGCACCTGAAGGATGAGTTAACGTGCATGACGTATTTTGCATTAGCACAGATTCTGTCATGAATGTGTTTTCAACAAACTGCTGAAAGGAACTCAAAACTCCAAGGGAAGCTCTTGTGTATGTCACTGATCGTGGCTATTTGATGAGTAATGGCCAAGCTGTTGCTAGCTCAGTGACAAATAATTTGTCTCTGTTCAAGCAAAACTATCTTTCATCACGCTTCCAACACAAAACATGCCTTGGCAGAAACGTTTCTAAAGGAAATACATGTAAGACAGACAGAGTGATGCTCTCCCGAGAGCTGTCCCACAGCCCGTGTCCCATTTTTATCCCCTCAATCACCGTAATTTACACCCAGAGCTCCCAAGTCCTTCTCTAGCCCCTGAATCTTCCCCGAGCTCACCCTGTGTTTCCATCTAACTTCAATGTGGCTCTAAGTGACCATTCCAGAACATCTTCACCCACATGGGAATCTCACAGGCTCCTCAAACTCGACGTAACTTCCACTGACATCCTCTTGCCTCCTGCCCTCACCGGTTCTGCCAGCGCCTGTCACCACTCAGCTTTATGTCACCCTGCAGCCCTTCCCCGCCTCCGGCACTCACTCCCACCGCTTTCCAGTCACCAGATCCTCCTCTGCTCTTCTACTTTCCTCCCCACGAGCCGTGCTGACAGGCCCTCACCTCCACAACTTATTTTAACCACCTTCTAACCAACTTGTCTCTGCCTCTCCTCCTGTACCCCATCTCCTAGAGATGCCGGGATTCTCCTTCTAAAACCCTGATCTGGTCCTGCTTTTCTCCAGACTCACACCTTCAGGGATTCTCCCACTGCCTGCTCGAGAATTCAGAAAGACTCTTCCTTTCCGCTAGGGAGTCCCAGGTCGGCCCTGCACCAGCAGGTACCTGCATGGCACCTGGCGTGGAGAAGGGACGTGGGAGCAGGACTGAGGGGGACAGGCAAGCAGTGGGAGAGCTTGAAAGGGGGGAAGGAAGAGAGAAGGGTGATGCTCCCCGACTCCCCTTCCTGCCTCACCACTGTGGCCCCTCCCCGGCTTAATGCCCAAAGGCCCAGAAGTACCAGACTCTCTTTCCCCAGTAAATGTATTTTTACAAAATGAGATAAATTCTGATTATTTTATGATATAAATACACATCAGTGCAACTCAGTGAAGACAAAGTCCACACCTGTCAGATCAAAACAGGTAACGAAACAGGTGGGACAAGGGAGGATAAAGGAAAGAATCAGCTGTAATACGTAGTACACCATTTTACATAAGTGACTCGAGCGTCCGTGGATTTTGGTATCCATGGGGGTCCTGGAACCAATCCCCCACGGATACCAAGGGAGGACTGTACTTGCATATTTGCCCCAGTGTTACCAAAGGGGGCTGTGCTGCTCAGTGAAGAAGAGACAAAGAGAGACTCTGGTTGGAGAAGGGGACAGAGAAACCCTGGCTGGACTCAGCCGCCAATGGCAGTGACAAGTTGACATAAGAAAGAGAAGAAAAAAGGAAGTGGCCCCAGGAAGGAAGACCCATCCTTGAGGGTCTGTGCCAGCAGGAAGCTCTGGCACAACGGGGGTCCCCTTTGTGAATTCTCACGGCTGCTTCTCAAGGTCTCTGCTTGCCAACAGCCCAAGCCTGACCCTGTAACCCTCCAAGGCAAGTGCCGGATCCTAGTACTGTGAATCCTAGTGTGTCAAATCCTAATGCCTAGTCTTTGTAAATGCACGAGGTCTGCAATATCTAAGGGTGCCGTTGTGAGGGCACAGGAACGGCAAAAGCCTCTGGTCCTCTGCCCTTGTTCCTCTAACCATCAAACAGGACACATGATCATTCCACTCAACCCCCACGGAAACCAAAACCAACCCCTGCCCTCCCTACAAGCTTCCCCCGCTTAACTACAGGCAACTCCATCCTTCCAGTTGGAAGTAATCCTTGAGCCCAACAGCCCGCCCCCCACCTTACAGTCTACACTGTGTCCATCCCCAAATCCTATCAGCTCTGCCTTCAAGGGATATCTCCCTTTTGACCATTTCTCACCACCTCTACTCCAACTGCTGTTGCTCCAGCCACAGGATCTCTCACCTAGACCCAGGAGCCAGAGTGGTCTTGTTCATATGTAAGTTAGATCATGTCCCCCCTCTGCTCAAAATCCTCAACTGACTCCCTGTCTTTCTCAGTATAAAGCCAAAGCCTCTACTTCTCTACTCCATTCCAGTCACTCTTGCTTTGCCTTAATGCTTCTGTCTTGGGCCTTGCCCTGACGGTCCCCTTATCCTAGAACACTTCCCTCACATTGCACACTGCTTCTTCCCTCACATCCTTCGAGTCTCTGTCAACCTCCTGAAGAGGCCTTTCCTGACCCGTATCTCTATCGCTCATTTCCTACTTTATTTATCTGCATAAAGTTTTCCACCATTAACTAACATAAATCTGTTTGTTTATGAAATTGCCTGTCCTCTCCCCTCCTAGACTATAGGCTCCACGGGAGTAGAGATTTCTGTCCGTTTTGTTCCTGCTTCCATCCCCAACACTTAGAACACAACACAGTCCATAGGAAGCATTCAATAAATCTTCATTGAATAAATTAACTGAGGACCTTAAACTTCAGGGGATGCTCTGCTATCAGCCACAATCCCCGGACGACCACAGCACAAGACATTAGCTTGTTCTCTGCAGTCAGTTCAACTGAAGGACCCTGCTTATACTCGAGCTATTTCCCTCAGCTATTCCATCAGCCTCCCAGCTCCCTGTAGCAGTCCCTCCTCTCAGTGACCTCCCTGTCTCTAAAATCCAACATGAATGACTTTCTTATACCAAACTCTAAACAGCTGTTAACTTTGAAAATATCTTAAATAAAATAACAGCAACCAATGGTCACCCTCACTTCCTCATCTTCCCCTAAGAAATAATTAGTACAGTCTTAGTGACAGTTTCCAACCTGGCCAACTGTTTGACAACCATTTACACAATTCATACTGCATCAGAAAAGCAGCAGGAAATTCCCCACCGCAAAAGGTCTCCCAACACAAACTCTCAGCTCTGAGAGGGCTAAACAGTCACGTAGGGTTGATTTCCAAAAAAAAAAGCCTTAGGAAGTAGCACACAAGAGCCATTATCTGGGCGGTAGAATTCACTTTATACCAGTCAGGTCCAGTATAATTTCTAGAAACTTGGGTTTAGCTGGGATTCCTGCAGGGGGTCCCAAAATTCTCTTAGCAAAAATTCCTTCATGAGAATTATGTAATGAGTTTGAGATTATTCCAATGACGTTTTTCAAAATAAAGCTTACCATAAATCTTCTATATGAGAGAGAGAACCCACACTTCTTAATCAGGTTTTGACCAAAATATTTGTGACTCAAGGTTCAAAAGCAACTAGTGTCATCTTGTAATTGGAAAATCCTACTTCCTTTTCAACAGTGGAAGAGGTTTCCTGGGACTTCAGGATGGAAAACTGGAAGCATTTCTTATAGAAATATTATCTAAATAATATCATTTTGCATTTGTATATTGATGTAACTAACTTTAAAAATGCACAAGTTCTATCTATCTATATCTATGTCTCAATATTGAATGGCATATTCACTGAGTTGCCAAGAGCTACCACTCCACACATAACATGGTTCCTGAAGGAAAATGTGTTAAATGTGTCCAACAGCCATAAAATAGACAAACATTTGGAGTCTAGTGGTTCAAGAGGTGTAGACCATGCATAACTGGCATGTGCTAAGCCAGGTGAGGTGTCACACATGACCTTCCAGGCACACGTGAGCCAGCACGATCCCAGGCCCAGGCATGTTGCACATGACAGAGGACACAGACAATCAGTTTTCATGTAAGTTGCTATTACTGCCATCCCTGGGGCTGTCATTTGTTTCTGAGTGTTTCCTACATATACCCTTACATCAACCTTCGCCTTAAACAGAGAATATTCTAGACTGAGACTTCATGAAGGTGGGGTGCACGCGTGTCTCCAAATCAGGAAGAGGATGTCCCTGGGGAATTTGGGGCAGGTCTGTCCACCACCTCCCACCCTAAGCCAGGCTGACGCTGCCCTGCCCCGCCCTGCTTGGTCTGGAGGGACCTGAGGAAAACACAATTTTTAGTGTGAACCTCAGACTACCCCTGCTAAAGGCTGGTGAACTTCTAGGGCATGGAATAAACCAGAACCAAGACAAACTCTACAGGAATCTTTCAAACACGATCCCACGACAAACAGGAGATGCACAGCACACACATATACAAAAAAAAAAAAAAGCACATAACACTTAGTGGGCTTAGCAAAATCCATCTTTAAGATACTCTGCCAACACAAGTGAGAGTCGCTTAGCCTGATCTGTGATTCAGGGGCATCTTGGGAGAAGTAATATCCAAGGTGAGGTTCTGATGGAAAAGGAGTGGCCCTGGAACTCAGCCGGACGAGCAGCACAGGGAAGTGGGGAACGGCAAGAGATAAAGCTGAGGACAGAACAGTCAGGGCCTGTCTATTGCTGCTATAGAGTTTTGGTTTTATGCTGAAGGCCATGAACTTCGGCTGTAAAGTGAACACGATGGAAGGAGAAGTACCTAGAAGAAGATATAAAATCAAAGGTAGGTTTGCTTTCGTCCTCTTAAGATCGAGAGAACCATTTGTTTGAGAAAGGAGAACAGTCAACAGAGAGTGAGGAACTGAGAAAGCAGGCATGGGAAGTGTCCAAGGAGGGGTAGGACCCATAGCCCAGGCAGAAGGATGAGTCTGGAGCAGAAGGAGGGACTCTTCCTCCACCATGCTGGGAAGAAATGATGATAAGTCAGCTGACAATGCCAGAATCCACGATTTCTTGGACAACCCAGAGTCCATTCCACACTTGCTGAATGTCAGGCAAGGAAAAGTATTAGGGACTTTCTCTATCAGAATTACTTCCTGGGCCAGATTTTTAAAAATTTTTCCCTAAGAAATCATTGCCACAAAAGAGAATGTTCCTCAAGGGACCCAGAGTCAATCTCTACTGAAACCAACATCTACTGACCCCAAGGGGATAAGAAGGTGTCATATCTGACACTCAAGTACTGTCCCACCTACATTTTTCCATAATATCTATAACCGGACAGATCTATTTTGCTTAACAAAGCAAATTCCTATTACGAAAAGAAAAAGTGGGATGGTCGAAGAAGGAGAGTCGGATTTTTTTGAGATCACTGACATCATGAATACAAAGACCTGTTCAACCTTCTCAAGAGAAGATAATTTTTCATAGCATCAGTCTATCAGTTATGCTTATAGAGGAAATTTACCAAACAGTAGTAAATTGTGAATGTGACAGGTTTTATTAAGGTCCAGGGTATACAGTGACACATTCATCTAAAATTGAATAAAGTTAGTTATTACTAGTATCTCTTTCACATTTTATATTGAAGATTTGAGAACTAATGCTTCATATTTAATTAAACAGCTACATTTCGAATGCTGGCACAAGCATGCCTAAAAGTTCGATTGTTGTTAAAATTCCTGTACTGTTCCTAAATTGATGTGCTCTCAAAAAGATGAGCTGTCTCTTCCCACACCTGGAATAAGTCTGGTCTGTAAACAATGGAAATTTTGGAGGACTTAGCGTTTCCTTCGGAGAGGGGGTGATGAGTAATAACAAAGACTGAGACAAGCTGGGTTCACAGCATTTTTTATACAAAACAATTTAAAGTGATAAATGAACATTTTCTTCACCTGATTCTAATACAAAACTTATGCCAAGTTCCATCATGAAAAGTTTTTTGAGAAATACTCAAAACATGTTTGTGTACTCATCCAGTCTCTCCTCCTTTCCAAGGTTCATAAAATGAGAACCTAATTAGGAAAAGTGAGGAATACAAAGGTTTGGGACACAGGAATGACAAACGTGAAGTTGATCTCCCCAGTTAGAGGCTGTTAATCTAGCACCATTGCAGAAATTAAGGATGCCAATGGATTTCTCATGTTGCTTGTACATGTCAGGTAGAAAGGGACACGTTAGGCAGGATAAGGAGAATAAAGGGAGAAGAGGTGACAGGGTAGTTGGTGGTGGTACTATTATTGTATATAAGGTCCTAAGAGAAGGCAGGAACCTGAATTTTGGGAGTCATCACTGTGGAGCTGATATTAAATACGTGACTGGGTAAGGGTACATCCAGAGTGAGAAGAGAAAAAGATGTCTGAAGACTGAACTCCAGGACACTCCCTGTTTAGAGGTTAATGTTTCCAAACGTAGGTTTTATTATTATGCATGTGTGGTAAGGCCAACAGATCAGGAGATGACTGCCACTGAAAAGACAGGTCAATATGGGGAGAATTAACATCTCAGCAATACTGAATCTTCCAATCCATGAACATGGATAGATCCTCTACTTACTTCAATTTGATTTTTTAAATCAGGCTTATGAAGTGTCTGACATACAACTTTTACACATGTTCTTGGATTTATACCTAAGTATTTCATAATGCTTTTTGTGCCAGTACAGAGAAATACATTTTTTTTATACTGACCTTGTAGCCTGTGATCTTGCTAAACCCACTTATCAGGCCTAGTAGGTTTTTTGTAGATTCCTTGGGATTTTCTATGTATATAATTATGTCATCTGCAAAGAGAGATGGCTTTATTTTCTTTCCTTCTAATCTTCATACACTTTCTTTCTTTTTCTTGCCTTACTTGCACTGGCTAGTATTGCAAAGAAGTGATAAGAGGCAATGTATTAGCCTTGTTCCCAATCTTAGTGGGAAAACATTCAGTCTTTTGCTAGTAAGTATGATGTATGATGTAAGCTGTAAGTTTTATGTAAGGTTTTATCAGATTGAAGAAATTCCCTTATAGTCCTACTTTTCTGAGAATTTATATCATGGATGGATGTTGAGTTTTTTTCAAACGATTTTTCTGCATCTATGGAGTTTCTCGTATAGTTTTTTCTTTTTTGGACTGAATCTGGTGAATTACATTGTCTGATTTTTAGATGTTGAATCATCCTTGTATTTCTGGGATAAATATCATTTTATGATATATTATCATTTTTATATATGGCCAGATCCAATTCAGTAATATTTGATAAGACTTTTGTGTTTCCATTCATTTTCTTTTTCTGAACTTTGTCATAATACGGCTGGCCTCATAAAAGGCCTTACATAACTTACACATCTGTTACAGGGCTAAGCACAGCACTTTACACAAACCTGATCATCAGTAAGTGCTGTTATGTAAGTTACTCAGTAGAGACTAGACCCTTTTCCTTACCTGAAAATTAAGAGGAGCAAATTCAATTATCTAGGAAATCCCTTCCAGATATAAATGCTTATGAAGCTAAATTTACAGAATTTCAGAAGTGTCAGCCAAGTGGCAATAGGTACCATGCTCAATCAAGTCTTTATGTTCTGAAAAAATTCATCTGGCTTCTTTACGTAGTATTTTGAGACTTTGATTTAATTAACTTTCACGTTTCCTATCACTTAACGGAGTTTTCTGTAAGGCTAACTTTATAGAACAGTAGATTTCAACCTTGGTATGCATTAGCCTCACATTTAGAACTTTACAAAAAGTACTGATACCCATGTCTCATCTCTCTACTCCAATCCTGATTCAGCAGATCTCAGGTTATACCTGTTTACTTTTTAAAGTATCATGGTTGAGAACCAGTGCCATGAAGATCACTTCCAAATTCACCATCTGCCTTCAATTCATGTTACTGCCTGCCACCAAGTACAGAGGCCTGCCCTTTTGGCGAGTTACACAAGCTGTCTTGCCTCAGTTTCCGCATCACAACTCCAAACTACTGCTGTGAGCATTAAATGAGTCATATGTAAATAAAATGCTCAGACTAGTGCTTTGCATGTGGTAAGTACGTGTGAGTGTTAACTATTACTGCTATTTTTTGTATTATTGTCACTGCCAGGGCAGCTTAGGCCAAGTGACCAAGCCATTTGTTCCCCATTTTTAAGTGGGGGACGCCTTTAACATAGAAATAGATCACAGACCCATAAACTCTGTACCTGTTGAGCAAATTATATGACAAAAACATTACTGTGAATTCAAATAAATTGTATTTTACTTATTTCGGCAGCATCTATATACAGTTAAGTCATTCTTTCTATTCAATACAAAGACAATGCTTAGCTTCCCTATAGAT
>NW_020172592.1:4370533-4384523 GCF_003031525.2 Neophocaena asiaeorientalis asiaeorientalis
CCACATCAAGCTGCCTTGTACCCTCTCAACACGCCACCCGTCTTCCTAACTTCCTGCCCTACACACTGTACCATCTACCTCAAGTGCCCTTCTGCTTCTCTACCTAGAGCATGGAGTCATGAATGTTAACAAGTTCATCTCAATCCTCTGGGCTGAGCTCTTCCTAGAGTTGGTTAGTGAGGAATGCAAGGTGAGCCACGCCATCCAATTAAGTACTCTGCTCATTAACAGCAACAACGAACAGGTGTGGGGTTTTTGGTTTTGTGTGTTTTGTGTGTTTTGTGTGTGTGTGTTTAACACATAGGTTAGAGTCAGGGAAGGTCAGGGTGGGATGCAATGAGAGGGAGAGCTGTTTCAGCAGAGGTCAGGCGACTGAACGGGGTGTCTGTGGAAGCCGCAGCCAGACCTCAGGAGCAGCACAATGTCAGCTGATGCTGACATTGCAGGTGGACGCATCAGCTAGGACCACTGGGCACTGATCAAGCCGAGAGACACAGACCCAACCGACAGTAGGCTCCACAGTAACAGCGCACCCCAGTCACACTTCAGGGGTCGCTAGGCAAGATCAGTGCGGATGGGAAAGGGCTAACCTGACAGGCAAGCCTGGTCTGCTAGGGTCAAGGGCCCACACCACTCACCATATCCCCGGGGGCTGTCTTGCTGAGGAGCAAGGAGAGGGCGCAGAGAGACTGAACCTTTTTACCAAAATATGCTCAACAGCTAACAAGGAAACCTTTTAAATTTCCTTATTAGAGTCATTTTACTGGATTAGGCTAAAATTATGGGGCTTCTCTTTTCCTTCTTTCTGGCTGTCCAGCAGGACAGAAGCTCATGTGGACAACACAACGCTTAGAGAAAAATGAAGAAGTTACCTTTTCCTTTCCCTGCCTGATTGCAGCATAAGTTCAATTTTAGCAATCTTCCATGACTCTTCTAACAGCAGCATAAGTGTTAACTGCCCTGTAATTGGCAGAATATAGTTTTATGTATCAAGGGTCACAGACTCTGTTATTCGTAGTACCACCACTCCCACCCCTGGGCAAGCTGGGAGGGCTGTAATACAGGGACTTGAATTAAAACAGCCAAGCTCCCGCACAGCCTAAATTCTCCAAGTCAGCGTTAGACAGAAGCATGTCTTACTCATCCTGGAGGAATTATTAGGCTGCCTTTCCCTACAATGTTACTTCAGCGTTCCTAACTGCCCCACCCCAATAAAAAAGAGTTAGGAAAAAGGACATTCCGGATGATTTGATTTGCCTTTCAGTTTGAATAAGATACCACGATTGTTCTTTCTTCCCCCAGAGACAGTACCCTTGAGAACAAATGCACTCACTTTTTTCAAAGTATCTATTCAGTTTGGATAGAAAAGTCATTTTGTATAGCATACGAATTTTGTTTCTTCACATTAGCCTAGAAACCTGCATTAGCTCCATTTTCCTTCCTGCTTTAAACATTTTATTTTAAATGGGAAAAAAAATCTATGTTTCTTTTTTCTTTTTAAAAATGAATCTTTACAGAATGGTGTTTACATAGAGACATGAAGTAGTTTCCTCACATAATTTTAAAGGGATTTAGAGAGAAGACGGCAAATTAGAACGACCCCAATGTAGAACTGCACAGGCAGACTTCAAAAAGGTTATTAAAAGAACCACAGGACCGGGTTTTCAGCTTGTGAACGGACAATGTAAGTTAATCAGTCAAGAGGATTTTAGAGGGCATTTTCGGTAGAATAGGTAAAAATGAATGGATAATACAGTGGAATGAATACCGTAGGACTAAGAATGACATAGAAGAGTGGAAAAAAAAATTGAAACAAACAGCAAGAGCAGTAGGTTACTAAAAGTTAGGGCTGATCATAGACCGCACGTATCACGGAAGTTCTGTGGTCAAGGTAGGACTTGGACTCCCCCTTGAGGGGTGGGTAGAACCTGACAAGGAAAGAGCAGAACTTCACAAGGCCTGAGGGAATAAACGGGTGTGGGCTAGAATGAATGGAGATCACCAGATTAGAGCAGAAGTTATGATGGGATCGTATGTGTTGAACCTTAGGAAGGGCTGTGACAACCCAACTGGCAGAGGACAATGTCCCTAGACATCTTTTCTCTGACCACAGTTTACTCCAAGTCTGGATAACCTAAACTTGAGCTTTCAAAAATTTGGCCCAAAACATTATATCAGAGCTTAGAAGTTTGCTTTATAACTCTAGTATGGAGTAAATAAATAAACACACACACACACACACACACACACACACACACACACACACACACATATATTTTTGCTCCAGAAGAGACTTGCAGTGGGTTCAGTAATTTTATCTTTTTATAGTATGTACTTATAATATGGGATAAACAGGTCCATAGCTCCCCAATGCCAATTTTCCCAGAGGAATTACCACCCCCAAACGTACAAGTTCACACCAAGAGAAAAAGAACGTGCTGATAGGCATGCTACAGTGATTATCAACCCCAGAGGCATGACACTGTATACAGTGATCAGTGTGACAAAAGACTGCAAGTAATCTGGAATATTAGGAACCAAAATTTTTAAATAGCTTCATCTTCAGAACCTACAGTAGACTCAGGGATTCCCTGTAAAAAGGTCATCTCACTGGCATTCCAAACTGCTTCCTCGGTGGGAGAGAAAGGAGATAAACCATGAGGACTGCTTGCGAGTTTACTTCAGACACCCTTATACCCCGTTAATCTGGGTACACCCCCTGGGACTGCGCATACTTCCGACTTCAGGATGGGAAATGGTTAAGAAAAGCTGCCAGAGAGGGCCAGTCCCACAGAGTCACAGCCACCTCTAGCTTAAAAAGCATTCCACTTGGGCTTCCCTGGTGGTGCAGTGGTTGAGAGTCCGCCTGCCGATGCAGGGGACACGGGTTTAAGCCCTGGTCTGGGAAGATCCCACATGCCGCGGAGCGGCTGGGCCCGTGAGCCACAGCTGCTGAGCCTGCGCGTCTGGAGCCTGTGCTCCGCAGCGGGAGAGGCCACAGCAGTGAGAGGCCCACGTACCACAAAAAAAAAAAAGCATTCCACTCCTTCTTAGAAAGCTTTTTAGCATTTACTGAAATGCTCCTTGACTATTCCTGGGCAACTTCTGACCTACATTAAGACCACATTACATTAAGAAACATTTTCCTTACTTAGACAATCGAATGATGCATTATATTTGCTTCACCATGGCAAGGTCCTCTATAAACAGCGGTGGTGCCAGTGGCACTGAATTCATAACCATTTCAGAGTCAGTCTAACATTTTTATAGCTTCTGGTTATAACATCTCAGAAAGGGAAGCTAGAATGACCCCCATAACTCTTGGGCACACACTCTAGCAGTTGTTAAAAGCGTACGTGTTACAGCCAGACAGACATGGAATACTCCACACACCACTGTGTGACCGCAGATAGGTTACCTGATCTCTATGCCTCAGTTTCCTCACTTTAAAATAGTAGAAACTGATGAAATAATGAATATAAAGCATTTAGCATAGTTCCTGACATAAAATGCATCCTCTACAATCAACCTATTAGTGTCTCATTAATATTCTGACATTTTATTTCTTTTCTAAAAGCCTGTAATAACTGCTCCGTACTGTCTTTTTTTTTTTTTAACAAGAGTAACTCATCTTTGTTATGGTTGTGGGTGCTTCTCCCTGAACCTATTTTTCTTACCCATGAGATGAGGATAATACCACTTGCCCTGCTAATCTCAACGTATTCTACAAATTGAATACATAAAAGTTGCTAACTGAAATTTTTAATCTGCAATTCATCATACTGAAATAAGTTTGTCATTAGTGCTGTGGATAAACAAAGGCATGTCAGGATCATCACATCATGACTCAAGTCCTGTCCCCACACCCCGTCTCATGAATTAATTTTCCTTCATTTTAACCATATAGTGACTCAGCATCTTCATGTGATAATGATTCATGGGTTTTAATCTGCCAACTGTTGCTTCTAGATTATTTTCAGAAATGTCTGTTGAGCTCTTTCTTAGGAAAGTCACGACTTGGAGAGAGGATAAGATGTCAGTTATTATTTTATTCCAACTTAAGCTAAATCATGTTTATTCCCAACTTATATCATCTGCTCATATAACAATGATTAAACTAGAAGCAGCGTGGTGCAGCCGGTAAGGCATGGACTTCTGGAGTTTGAATACCAGTTCAGTCATTTATTAACTGGACTGAATTTTCAGCATTTTACCTTTCTGAACCTGCATCTGAGAAATGGGAATAAAACAATTACTTCTTAAAGGAGATGATCTTAAAAAGCAGAGCACAGTCCCCAGACACAGGGATGGCTCCCTAAGTGAGAATAATTTTACAATGGAACAAAACAGCATCTACTTACAGTTCACAGATGCCAGCTCTAGTGGGAATGAGAGGCACCAGCTGCAGTAAAAGTTTGACACCGTTTTGCCACGCCTCTTCTCTTTCAAATTCACAGTACAAGTAGCTACACTCATCAGACGAAAACTGGTAGAAAACATAGGTATCTTGAAAGCATAAATGCTGGTCCACTGTTGGAAACAAAAAAGGCGTGGATCAGTTTTGTAAAGTATATCATTTAGAGAGCCATAAACTGAATAATAAACTGAAAGACCTACTAAGTATTAGGGAGAAGCCAGGGATAGGACGATAATGAAGTCCATTCATGTTCACAGTCCCACTGAATTAAAAAGGACCTACTGACCACCCTATTTTTATTACTTGAAGCTCTGGCCAGCACATTCACATGTATTTTACAACTGTTCTACTTCAGGGACAGGTGAAATCAACAGCAATTCAAAGGCAGTAGAAGAAACTTTTATTTTTAGCGGCCCAAAGCAGTACATTTAAATACTGTGGTGGTACACAAATACAACACTATGGCAAGATTTAGATCAGTGGTTCTCAACCAGCACTGAGGGCATTTAGCAATGTCGGGTGACATTCTGTGTTGCCACAGCTAGGGGGTGCTACTGGCATCTGGTGGGTGGAAGAAAGGGATGCTACTAAACATCCTATAATGTACGAGACAGTGCCCCCTCCACCATTAACTAAGAATTATCAAAAAAAAAAAAAAAAAAGAATTATCTAGCACAAAATGTGAACACTACCAAGGTTGGGAAACCCTATTTTAAAAGAAATCAAGACGTGGAGACTTTTCCAAAAAATATTAACACAAAATGTTTTGCTAAGCAGAAACCTGAACCGCACAAGCAAGCTGATAATTATATTCCTCAAAGGCAGTTAACTGTTTTCCTAAAGAAGAGCATCAGGTGCTAGGTGGGACCGACTAAGATTACACCCACATCCCCATCTGTACCACTTTTCCACAGTGGGACCTGGGGTGTGCCTTTCGGAAACTTACTATGTTCTCTGACCCTCAATATTTATCATCTATAGAAGAACAGGGCTTCTCAGTGACAAACCAGCACCTGAGTGATAGAGATAAATAAGGAATCCAAACTGCTTGACTTCTAAGTCTTCCATTCCCTGGCTGAACAAAGAAAAGAGATATCCACCATCTATTTTAGCTTCTAGTTAACATCAATTTTCTGTTCTGTTTCAACAGCTTATTTTCACAGATCGTTTATGACTACTTACACAATTAAAATGGCATACACATGCTACTCGTAAAGTCAGTTTCTGATGACTATTCTAAGAACAGCAAGACAACTCACACATTTAGAGCAACTAAAGATGTCACTGATTTTTTTTAAAAAACTGTGTGCATCATTTTAAGTAGAGAAGAGGGGGTAAGGGAAAGACTCTTACAGGTAGTAGTTAATGAAACAAGTACCTAATTATTTTTACAAAAGGTGTGAGAAGTAACAAAAGATGAACTGTCAAACGCAATTTCCATCTAGATTATAATATCATCTAGGAAATCAAACACATTTTGGTCAAGTAGCTTAACAACATAATGATTCTGCGCCTTCAAAACATGTAACACTAACCTGATGACATAATTCCCATATCCAGTAGGAGCTGCCAGACCCCTATGGCCATAGATCTGCATTGGACCAAAGGACAGTGTTCTAGAAGCCAGTCTACCAGTTCCGACCCAACGCAGCTTCTCCTGGACAAAAGCAAAGCCATTCCCAGTAAGACATGGTTGCCACCCATTTGCCAAAAAAAATGAAATTTAATACCGTCACTTTCATGTGCTTTTAAACAAACAACTCAAGAATAAATGACACGGACCTCTTATCCATCTTTCAGGTTTCAGTTCAACTATCGCTTGCCTTACAGAAGCTTAGAATCATATCCTCTTATACTTCTTCTTCGCATCACCTAACATTTTGCAATTATACATCTTTCCAAATGATTGGTATCTCTTTTTCTCACCTTGAGAATAATTTTCAGGAGAACAGGGACTATGTGTATGTAACATTTTGCAATTATACATCTTTCCAAATGATTGGTATCTCTTTTTCTCACCTTGAGAATAATTTTCAGGAGAACAGGGACTATGTGTATGTAACATTTAGCAATTATACATCTTTCCAAATGAATAATATCTCCCTTGAGAACAATTTTCAGGAGAACACGGACTATGCGTATGTAACTTACGATTAATCGCCAACATCAGAACAGTCCAGGCCCACGGTAAAGTCTCTGAATATATACATTAGAATAAATGAAGGAATAAATTTAGCAGCCCTTTACCTGAAGACAATGCTTCTGCCTTGGTAAGACAAGTACCTCGAGTTGGTGGTGATCAGCTTTGGTTCAAGCAATTACACATTTTAATCTCATCTCTTTGAGAACAAAGTAATTCCAGGGTTAGACAAGGCTATACCACAGTGAGTAGTATGAAGTTTTGTTTTCTGATCTTTAAACGGAGAGTAAATCTTAATATTTGCCTCAAAGAACAATACATTTGACTGTTAATCTTTTTAACATAATCTAAGCAATCTGCCAAGCAGCGTAGATCATAAACCCATAAACCTGGATGATGGATTCCACTAACCACATGCAAGAAATACTCTCTGTAATCCTTAAAATACATAGCTGTATTCAAAGAATGCCCCAATTTGGGCATCACATGCGGTACTTTCATGCCTACTTCCCCATCTTTATCAGCTTCAGATGAAAAACCAAATGAAGAAAACTTTCTGAAGTTTTTTTAATTTGCAGAAATTTCATTGAAACCCACTCTTCCGTATGGAAAAAAAGGTCACCCAAAATTTTTTTAAAGAGGTGTATCATGTAAAAGGCTATCTTTCTCCTATATTTGGTATTTAAGGACCAAAAGATGCCAACATTTATTTGTATTCCTAAAACAGAAAAATATTGTCTATCTTTTATGATTGGCATAGTTATAAATACCTAGAAATCACACAGTAACCAACATTATGAAGAAATGCCATGAGATGCTACATTTTCTTTAGTGATGGAAAAATAAGGTAGTAAGCATTTCTGCTGAGATATCTGAACAAATATTCTACTTTAGATAAAGTATCACTTTTTGGGAGTAAATATTTGAAAGATACTCTGAGGCCATTAAGGCAATTCCAGATTGTACCAGTTGTACAATTCCAGTTGCAGGTTGGCATTAAGACATAAGAAAGATTAACAGTCAAATAAATGGATGTTTTTTGAAACAAAACAAGAAAACAGATTGCAACAAAACAGGCAATTAGACCAAACCGTCAAATTTAACTTCTACAGGACACCTTTCATATTAAAGGCTCGAAGTGTTAATTCCTCAACACCTCTGTCAATTAGCCCGCATCTTTGGGCTTGCAAAGCACTTTTATCATCTTATTCCTTATTCTCAGAACAATACAGACAGCTCCTCAGCCTGCTCTGTGTCTGACACCACCTGGAACACGGCAGGATACAGCAAAACATTTACGAAACTAAACTGTCAAATTACAAATGGTGACTGGACAGATGCGTTGGCCTGTTTGTTCACAGCTGATGAGGAAGACGTGCCTCAGACCAGGGCTTCCCAAATTGGTGTTTAGTAGGAGTCAGTCCCCTGGGGCATCTTGTTGACGTGCAGACTCTGATGCAGTGTGGCTGGGTGCAGCCTCCGAGCCCTCATTTCTAACCGGCTGCCGGGTGATGCCGGTGACCCAGCCCCACCTTCTCGTTGGGAAGGGCTCGGTCTTGGGGAGGTGCAGGGCTGAGTGGATATGCTAAAACACGGTCCCGCCGTGACTGCTGTCATGTGTAGTTATTACTGAATAATCAGGCTCCCGTGCTCGGAGCAAGCTACTGTTTCGGGGGCACACGATCTCTTTCTACCCCCATCTCCAATTTAACAAGTTATGTTGTGAATCGCTTTCAACAATCCATCTGCACCAGGCAAAACATCACTGGGGTAAGGATGAACACTATCACTAACACCACCAAAGCAAACAAAATGAGGTAAGCTGCCGCTGCCGTTAACTCACACCCCCTTGACTTGCGGACCAGATCAGCAACAATCCATTTTAAATACCTAAACCTCCAGGACCGAGGGGAGAGCAGTGGAGAAATCAGAGATGCCTGGAAGGGAGGAATGTGAACACCCACGGCAGTTCTTACTCCCCGTGTATTTTCAGTCTTGTACTGAATCCAGCAACTGTTCCGAGTACATGCAGATCTAACTAGCGTTGCCGTACTTGACAGGAACATTGTGATATGGAGGTGACTGGCTCCAAGGCCAATGTGATTGCCATAACAAAACATTAATTTTACTAATCTCTGAAGTTGAAAATTCGCTTTCTCTTGGCCTCCTTCTGTCTCCGGTTACATTTTTAGTAATTAATTCATAGTATAGTGCAGAGAGAACCCTCATCTCAAATGTCAGTGGGGCAGTGGTATTTACACACTTACATGAAGCCTCAAAAAACTAGTATGATTTTTCCTATAGTACCAAATAAATGGAAAACATTTCACATTTGCGAAAGTAATCCTCATGGGGTACATGGAGAACGCTTTGCTCAATTTACTACCAGACAAATGAAAATGACCCAGCCTAGGCAATCATATTAGCACTTTGTCTCTAAACCCAGAGCATTCATCAGTCCTTAGATTATAAAAGAAATGAGGTTCTGGCCTGATCACCTGGAATCTGAAATAGGACAACTCATGCTCTCTCCACATTCTACTCCCACTAAACCCTAGGCATGTTCTTACTTGGATGGATGGTTCTTTTCCATGAACCTGATTAATGTACATCTCCCAATTCTTTTTCAATCTATATCCAATCAGAAACAAAACTGAGAACAAGGACAGATCCTACATACAGCCTCATGTGGGGACTGAAATGAATCCTATGAGCCTGCTGACAACTAAACCCAAAGACTTACACAGGCAGACCTCATTTTATTGCATTTTCATATACTGTACTTTACAGATACCATGTTTACAAATTCAAGGTTTGCGGCAACCCTGCATTTAGCAAGTCTATCGGTGCCAATTTTTCCAATGGCATTCGTTCACTTTGTGTCTCTGTGTCTCATTTTTGGTACTTATCACAATATTTCAAACCCTCCACCAACAGAAAAGATGAGGACCTGCTGAAGGCTCAGATAACGGTTAGCAAGTTTTAGGGATATTTTCAAAATTAAGGCATGTATATTGTTTTCAGATAAAGCTATTGCACACTTAACAGACTAGAGTGTAAACACAACTGTTGTAGGCACTGGGAAGCAGAGTAACTCATGTGACTCACTTTATCGTGCTGTTTGCTTTACTTCAGTGGTCTGGAACCAAGCCTGCAGTATCTCTGAGGGATGCCCATACATGCAGTGTCAGTTTAAAAAAAAAGGGGGGGGGTGGAATTAGGCTTGTCTAAAGTTGACACCACCATCTATTTTTTAAAAAGGCGGGGGGAGCTCTACGTGAAGTAATCCAACAATCACCACAGCCCGTCTTCCAGCCTGTTGCTTCTGCTTGGCCTAGGCTCTAAACCAGTGGTTTTTCAGACCCTGGGCCGTGAATTCCTTATGGGAGGGTGGGGCAGTGACCTTTGAGCTTTCTCAAGAGGTTCACAATTCCATATACACAAAAGCATTGTTTGTCAACAGAATAAATCATATCTAACCTATGCCGAATGTGTCAAAACCTACGGAAATACTGTGATTAATTAACATGGGATTTTAAAGTGTTAATTCATTATAGTTCTCTCATCTCCACTACACAGTTGGTCAATGGTGCCAAGATAACCGATTCTGCCAAATTTTTTTTTATCAGAAAGAAGTTGTTGGCATGAGATAGTTGCTGACAGGGAAGGGACACGAAGAAATGATCTAGGGTGTGAAAACTCCCTAAAGCTTGATGTGGATGTAGTTACATAAGTGTGTGTAATGACTAAAAATTCATCAAGCTGTACCCTTAAGATTTGTGCATTTTACTGTATGTAAACTATGCTTCAGAAAAAAGGATGGGGGCTCGTCTTACTCAAATAGGTTGGGAACCACTATCCCCAAAAGCCAGCCCATGATGGAATTTTTCCCATCTGTGGCGAATGGAAAAAAAGAAAATGACTGTATTGAGTTTGTGATAAAGCTAAATTTAGTTAACTTAAAGAAATGTCTTTATTCTGAGACCCTTTCCTACTTTTTTTGTTATTATTTATTCTGAGTACTCTCCCTATTCTTTATGGTATTGTAATCTTCCAGTTGTAATCTCCCTATCTTCAGACCAGGAGTCCAACTGTGAAACACTCGGCTAAGTTTAATTAAGAGAAAAGTCACCATACCACCAGTATCCCAAATAGACACTTCAAACAAACCAACCCTCCTACTACTGATAATTGCCCATCTCTCTGTGATCAAGGTTATGACTTTAACATGTTTTGGGGTTTTTTTCTCAAGGAGAATTTCTGACAAGGGGTTAGGAAACTGTGTTACCTGTAAAATCCCTTGAGGTTCACCCTGTCCTTTATCAGGTCAGCTGCCTGAACGATGATAATATTCCTCAGTGCTCTTCCTGCACAAGAAGAATTCTCTCCATAAATCTACACGGAAAAGACAAACACTCACTGAGAATTCAGAACAATGATGTGACAATTTGTGAGCTGCCAATGACATACTATATAGAAAAAGTTATGGCCAAGTCCCTAAGCTTAAAACACTTAACTGCTTTAACTATAAATAATTCCCTTTTACAGAGTTTCCAGGGCAAAATACCTGTTTTTTTAGATACAATGTTTGTACCAATACAGCAAATTGAAGAATATTTATATATGAACTCTGCCATATTGATAAATGCATACTTGTAAATGTCTTGGAAGCTGGGAAAATAATTTTTTCCTATCTAGCAAGCATCTCGCACCATGACACAATTTAATAGCAGGCTTCCGTGCTTTGCTTTTAAGCTTCACTCAACTGCAGAGTTTACAGTTAATGCCAAGCATCCTGGTTTCATCTACTTCACAATTCCATCTAGCAGATAAAAATTTCATATAGCTTCTTTTTTTAATCTTCTGATTTGTCCATATGCATCTCTGATTCTTGGAGGATGAAGCAGGGTATTCCTCAGATCTGGAGAGGTCTATGTCCCACTTTATAAACTACCTCCTTTTTCTATAATTGGCAGCTTCGTCCACAGGGCAATGTTGCTTCACAAAGGAAGCTAAATGAAAATGAACCGTCTAAGTAAAGGCTCATGAAAGTGAAGATATATTGAGGGTACATGCTAACATCTGTTTACTTGTTTCTTGCTGAACTCTTTTTGCACCTACAAGATATTTTATGTCTTCTCCCAAGGCAAACAAATCGATAATATATTGACTATAACTTGATCCGGAACACTTCAACCCCATCCTTACACTCCCTTAATTTTCCTGTAATCACCTCCTAAACACAACCTAAGAAGAAAATGTGAAGGACAGGAAATGATTTATTTTTAACATGTTAAATCTATTAAAAAAAGAAAAAACGACTTAAGTCCGATAACAGAAAGTATTACCATAAAAGAGGTATGAGTCAGCTGACACTTGACTAGTCCTGACAATGTACCAGTATTCATTCACTCAGTCATTCAAAAAACACTGAGCAGCTATCAGGTCCCATTCCAGATGCTGGCGATGCAGTAGTGAGCAAAGCCAAAACGGTCCTGCCCTCACAAAGCTCACAGTCTCCTGTTATTCTAAAATATGCAACCCTGTCAGCTGATTTTTTTTTTTTTTAACATAACGTAATGAAGGCATCCCCACCTTGTTTCAATGAGCATTCGGAGATATTCCACTATTAGATAACAATAAATATAAATAAGCCCCTTTTACACAAAGTTTTCAGAGTAAAATATCCAGTATTTTTAAAATACAGCATTTCTATCATACAGCAAATTGAAAATATTTATATTATATATGAACTCTGCCATGTTCATAATGCATTCATGTAGAGGACTTGGAAAATGGGAGAAAAATTTTGTCCTATCCATGACACAAGCATCAGAACATTTCAAACACCTTCGGCCGTGTCATCCCAGGTGAAGGAGACGGCATGATCAGGAGCAAAGGGAAGAATCACTGTTTCAGAAAATGCTGTAAGAGAGATAAGAATCATACCTGGGAAGGAGTAGGTTCAAGGTATGGATTGGAAATTCTTCTTGATAGAGTCTACATGAAAAGAAAGAAAAGGGGAAAATTAGAACCAAACAGAAAGCTTTGTACTATGAGGACACAATATATGCGACCGTGGCAGGCCCAGCAGTTGTCTAAGCCAAAAAAATGTCATGGGCCATGGAGGATGAACATCTTTATTCTCACTCAGTGTAAATATCTGGTCAACATTCATCCCAATGGGACAGGATATTCCATGGGAACGGTTCCCAATCTACAGAGCGCAACTTTAAAAAGTGCAACAGAAAAACAAGGATGTTTGTATATGTATCACTTTGTTCTCAGTGTGATTTTGATCCCATTTCTCCTTTCCCTTCTATTTCCACTCTCACCAACCCGAGCTCCAGCTCTCATCCCTGCACACCTGGACTGCTGTTTCGGCTTTTCAGTGGATTTCCCTGGGCTCCAGTCACGCCCCCTCAGGCCATCCTGCAAACCTCAACTGAACAGAAGTCCCTATATAGCCCCTCAACTGATAGTAGGTCCCTTCTTGCTTGTCAGTCCGAACCCCCAGACTGCCCCTCTGGGCCCCCCACAGTCTGCCTCCAACAGATTTCTATTCTCCTTCTACCTCCGTACATGGCTTCTTTGACTCAACATGAGATCTGGTCATCAGAAGAAGCTGCGATTCATACCTGCCTCTGCTCACACCGTCCTCCACAACCGAAAGCCCTCCGTCTTCCCTGCTACACCCCTGAACCCCACTGAAGTCCGGGTCTGTGCAGTCACCTGTTGGGTGAAGCTCCGCCCACCCACCCCAGTCCACTGCAGTTTGTCCCTCTGGGAGCTCTTTGTTTTCTGACTATTTATATGGCGGCTCCTGGGTGCTCTGCAGCACTGGCTATCTTTCTATGTGTGCATTTGCCCCAAAGAATCCATACGCTCCTTGAGGCAGTGCTGGCAGCTCAACCTGCTTTGCTTTCACAGCCTCTAGCACACAACCTCACACACACAAAATGTTTATTTTTCTATTCATTTATTACAGATATTTATATCTCTGCATCAACTGAGTATTTGCTCAGTGATTTGAATTGTAGGAGCTTATTTTTCCTACCTAACAATCCAGTAAGCAGCACCATCACCCACATGTGTAGAAGCGCAATAGAAAACTCTTATCATTTCCCGTTGCGGTTTAGGAAAAGGAACAGAGAAATGAACACTTACTGAGCTTCCAACCTATGTTTAAAAGCTCTTTACGGCTATTCCCAAGCTTTCTGTCTTTTGAGATCCCATAGTTTTTAGTCCGCCGCGTCCACTTCTTAGAATCGCTTACAAAACAGACCCTGCCACTCACTGCCTTCCAGCGTCTGAACCTTCTACCAAACTTTAAGCTAAGACAGAATTCTCATTCAGCCCCTTGCCCACTCCACACAGCTCCCATATTACTTCTAATTAAACTGAAACAAATATACAGACTCTTTATCCAGAAA
>NW_020172592.1:4384615-4422721 GCF_003031525.2 Neophocaena asiaeorientalis asiaeorientalis
CGCTGCTAAAGATTTGCAGTGGCTTCCAAGAAAAAAAAGAAAGGTTTAAGATAGGCCATTTTTAATTGCTATGTGTTAAAATAAAACACCCACTCACCCCTTCTGGTCTAGTCTATACACATTCCCAACCGGCCCTTCCTAGGCCTTCTGTCTTCTGAGCCTAGGCATTGTATTCACTTACTGAAATACTGAAGTTTAAAATTTGCATCTACACCAGATTTATAACTTGAAGATGAATCATCATGATAAGTGATTTTTTTTTTCCCTAAACAGCCTTTTAAAAGTCAATATGGCAGACCAGAATGACAATCTTTATTACTCATCTAATTGCCTAAATCAGCTCAGAAAAGCAACTACTTCACATAATCTAGTTAAAAAGAAAGCTTCCAGGTAGAAACAAGCTCTAAAGAATTAGGCGGGGGCACTTTCACAAAAGAAAGCAGAAAGGCTTCCTTTCTCTCTGCCGCCAGCCCAAATCTGGCTGTCTCGCACAATTCCACTTCACAGAAACTTCCCGGTGGATGGCTTGTTACAAAAGATTGGTAAGGTGAGTCAATAAAGCCATGGGGTCCTTCCATGCCGACTAGATAACAGTGTTAGATAAGCTCCTAGCCCACAGGGGATCGACCAGAGCAACCCAACAGGAACTGCCTTTTACAGGACACAATACCTAGATTTGTTGTCAGAAACTCCTGCGAAGCCCGCTCTTAACTGGCCCCGAGGGAGCTGTGTTTCCTGAATGCTCCAGGACAGCAGCTCTCAAACTCACCTGAGCCGGGGAAGCTCAGCGCTCTCTGTACCACTCCGGAAAGGACTGATCTGTTCAACTTAAAATAACTACCGTAACTGTAATTTTTTTTGAGACCACTTTACGTTAGCTGTTGGTTTTGACTAAAAATAGCAAGTGCCAAAGACTTAAAGAAAAAAGAACATGGAGGAACTGACCATCCATTACCTCATTTTTCATAGATACTGTGAAAGGATTGTTACATAATTTTACTGGGGAAACACCATGGGCCAACTTACACGAATCTGAGAATGACTGCTCGGAAGAACCTCACAGACTGCTCTCCCAACATTTCCCTGAAAGAGTAGCACAAGGACACCCTTGAAGATGCACCCCTCGCCATTCAATATTCTTTCCCTCATACTCAATTACTCAGCTGTTTTCATCCCATCTTGGACTCCCTCGGTTTTGTTTCTCCTCTCAGCATTTCAGGGCTTCATCTCATCACTCTTGTGGCAACTAACTTCCGTTCCTTTCCCTTATGAAGCACCTACTGATCTCCTTGCCAGGTACAGTGGCAGCTCCAGAAACAGACATGTGAACAAGACCATCCTCTAACTTAGAAATCATTTATCAGAAGACACGGGATCTCAAGAACATTTTAAATAAATCAGGAAGAACATTTCTTCTTCCTAATTTCCTATCGATTTACTCTATAATCTTGGATGTCTGGTCCAATTGATGCAGGTGTCCTCTTTTAAATGGCTCTCACCATGATATCTCAAATATAAAGCCCAGATGAAATGATTCTTTTTCCCCCTTTATTTCCAATTTCCTAGAATTACTTAAGCTAGATGCAATGATTCTTTCATGAAGGACTTATATGGACCATAGAGGGAAGACTAGTAACAGTACAAATGAAATTAGATTTTAATTCAAATTTATTTCTTCTCCTCTCCAATTTAATGAACCATAGAAAATGATTCCATAAATGACTCCGTGCAAACCTCATATTTTAAACATGTGTTAGAAAATTGCAACCCTTTAATATTCACAAATGAACTTCCAGAAAAAATTTATAATAAATTTTATTTACTCAGAAGGATAACTCAGAGTAAACTCAGAAGGCTTTACTCAGAAAGATAACTGGTTAGCAATCATATATTACTTTCATTTTTTTTTAAAGTTAGGGGTCCACTAAAGCTAGATGCTAATAGTCTCTGAGGCTGGGTCTGAACCAAAAATGGAACTTATTTCAGAGTCATTGGAAATATCGTGCTAAACTATATGGTAGACTTAAGGCAAATTTTTAAATCAGCTTTTAAAGGACATGCCTTAATGCTCTCCTTGGATTGAATTAAAATACTTAGGCTACAAGGGAAGAGAGAAAGGAAAGGAAAAAGAATGAATCACTTCAGTCACCAGAGAAGTATGACCTGCTTTGTTAAAATAGGAACCAACAAGAACTACCAAATCTGTTGATAACTTGAGAATTCAGTTCACAACACAACTTGCTGTCACCTTCAGCCATTGTCCTTTACCCACTCTGGGTGACCAAGTAGAAATGAACATGTTAAAGTGGAATAAGTGTACTTAGATTTCTTATCATTCTAAGAAGCCAAAAGTCTCCGTAAGTAACTAGAGGGCCCATGTGTTAAGAGACCATGCACTAAAACAATTAAGGCTGTGATCCAGTAGGCTGTGCAGTAGAGTTGTAAGGCCTGGGCTGGGGAGAGAGGTCCTTTTTAAGCCCCAGCATACCCTTGCATCTCAATCAAAAGTTGATCCAGGTGAAAAGGACAGAATCCCACTCAGCCAGGAAGCTGGCTTGAGAAGGACACGGTCATCACAAGTTCGGCATAATGCAAACTGGAGACACGAGTCGAGTGCTGATGTGGAAGCACAGGGCCGGGCACCACAACTCTTTCTGCATCAGGCCCAACCATTCCTTGAGGCTGCAAGGGATGTGCTCCCAAAGTCAGTCACAGCCACAAAGGCCACTGTAACAATATCTTCTCAACACAGCCTGGCCAAACCGAAGTCAATGATATTCTCAAAATCAGAGTTTTCCACTGCCCTGTGATGTGTTAAAAAACAGAATGAAAGGGAAGGTGGCAGAAGTGCTTACTGAGCACCTCCTTTGTCTTAAGCACTTTCCCACATTAGGAGCTGCACCCACCTATTCATACATCTACAGACAAGAGCCCTGAGGTTCAGAGAAATTGGGGCCTTAAGTAAATTCCTTAGAGCTGGGAGTTACACAGCCAGGGCTGGAAGAATATTGTGATTGATTCCGAAGTCACCACTCTACCGTAACATGCTGTTTGTTACTAAGTAATAAATGAGTTTCTGCTGTGTGCTAGAGATTGTACTGAATATTTTACATGCAATATATTGCTTAATTTTTGAAAAACTATGAGGTTTTAATCCCATTTTACAGATGACAAAACTAGACTTAAAGAGGTTAAGAAATTCACCCGAGTTTGCAGCCCAAGCCTGTCTTTAGTTACTTCAGCATACATTTATCTTATAACATGGAATGTACTGATTTAAGAATCACATGACAAACAAGTGCCGATAACTGCATAAAGATGTCACAGATAGCTGTCTCTGCTAGATCCAGAAGTTCGCAACCCTGGAGGTAAATTAGAACCATCTGGGAAACTGAAGAAATAATCAAACAGGAGCTCAGGTCCACAGAATTAGAACCTATAGGAGAGGGACCTGCGTGGGTTTTTTCCAAGCCCTTCGATGTAGTTTTAACGTGCACCCCGGTCTGAGAAAAACTATAAAAACCAGTGGTGGGAATTGGCAATTTGAACCTCTCATCATCCGCCTGCTGCTCTGTAGTTTGACGCACTCCTCAAGTGATCCGAACACAGCAGAGGTGCAAGCCATCCGAACAGCCCTGGGCTCTGAGTCTGAGCTTCTAAGTCTGGCTTGTGTAGAACAAAGAGCCAGTGTCTCAGGAAATCCCACCTTGCACCTGTTCTCTGGTGTGTGTTTTCTATCCACCCCATCCCAGACGCAGCCCTAAACCAAGGAACCTCACGTCCCCAGAGCGGCATCGTACCTACATACCTTCTGAAAGGACATCCCCTTTTAACGACATCCATAGCATTAGACTTAATTTTTACTTCCTACTGCTAAAGGACTCTCTTCTAGTATAAACATGTTTGCCCCACTTAAAAGCTAAAGGAGAAAATTAAAGTGGGGCTTAGGAATACTTAAAATTTGTCACAATCTTGCCTGCCTAGGGAGACAGACTGGCAACAACCAGCAGCTTCTGGGAAAATATATACAATAGGTACCACAGAAACAAACCCCAAAGTGTCATCAACGTGGTTCTATTCATTCCTTGGGCAAGTATCTTTCTTCTCTGCATTTATAAACAAGAGAATGATTTTGCCTAGCCGGGTGGGCTTCCTTGGTTAATGCAATCACAGAAAAACCTTTACGGTTTAGGCATCAAGTGACTGAAGATTTTGGGTCAACAGTTAAATTGTCAGCTTACTTATCTCCACGTGTCACTGAATCCCCCTACTTGCGGTAAAATCAACCTGCCCGGTCACACCTGGACTCCAGCATGAACCCTTTCCACAGCAGCCAACGTGAAGAAGCTCCCACTGGCCAAATATGGGACGATTTGAGCAGTAAAACAATGAAAGTATTGCATTAAACCAGTAGGATAAATACCCATGAGTCCATACTGATATAAATCATTGAATTAAAAAACTGGGCTGGGGGAGGGGTGGGGAGACAGCTCTTCCTTATAGAATTCTTTCAATTACTAAATGCAACGAAAGGAGGCAAAGAGAATATCAACATTAGGCAAAGAACACAGTACTAAATGTTACAGGCAAGAATCATCGATGGATGCCAAAATTAGTGAACAAAAGTATGGCGAGATACAGGATATCTGCATAGTGTCAAAGTGTCTCCCCACAAGCTATTAAGGAATACTGAGGAAAAAATAGTAACCTTTCAGTGGAGCTTCGAAGACACCTCCTTAACTAAGTGATAAAACTTATCACCAACCATGAGACTTGACAACACTTGCCTGCTGATATGATACCCTGAGAAAGGCACTTTTAGGGTATTTTTGTCAAAATGCATACCTGAATTTAATGAGACACATCAGACAACTCCAAGTTGAGGGACATTCTTCAACATAGCTAGCTTGTGCTCTGCAAAAACTGTCAGTCTTGAAAGAGTAAGAAAAACTGAGGGTCCCCAGATTGGAGGAGAACAAAGGAAACTGACAAGGAAAGGCAATGTGACCCTGAGTGTGATCCTGGACTAGGATAAAGACCTTAGTAGGACAGCTGGCAGAAAGTGAACGAGGTCTGTATTTCAGTTACTTGAGTGTCAATGCTGGTACTGTGTATCAAGTGTACTGTGGTTATATAAAATGTTAACATTTGGGGAAGCTGGGTGATGGTTATAAGGCAAAGTCTCTATATTATTTGTACGTTTAAGTCTGAAATTATTTCAAAACATAAAGTTCAAAAAAATAAAAGCCTCCTGGGCTTCCCTGGTGGCACAGTGGTTGAGATTCCGCCTGCCGATGCAGGGGACACGGATTCGTGCCCTGGTCCGGGAAGATCCCACATGCCGCAGAGCGGCTGGGCCCGTGAGCCATGGCCGCTGGGCCTGCGCGTCCGGAGCCTGTGCTCCGCAGCGGGAGAGGCCACAGCAGTGAGAGGCCCACGTACCGCAAAAAAATAAATAAATAAAAATAAAAGCCTCCTTCCTCCCTACAAATAAATCCTCAAAAAAATTCAAAATACAGCATGTAAAAGCTGCTCTCACTGTAACATTATCATCCTGGCTACCCAACAGAATGACCCTCCTTGCCTCCTTGACCACTCTGGCCTCTAGCATCTTCACACAAATCAGATTAACCTCCCTAAAACCTCTCCTTACATATCATCTTGTTACTAAAATATATAATTTATTTAAAGACAAACAGTTTATGCTCCCTATGTGCTCACAGACAATATCCCAAGACTTTACCCAAGCGGCCAGTCCCCTCACTGTCTACATAATCCAGGCTGCACATCTCTCCTGCAAACTTCCCGCTCTAGCCAGGTGGCTGGTCTGATTTTTACTCTGCAAACCGTGTGCGTTCTCACCTCTGTGTGCAAGCCCTTGCCATGACCTCTGCTCCCTGTATTTCTTTACATTTCCACATCCTGCCCTTCCTTCCATCCACACAAATGCTACATGAGGCCTACCCAAGCCTTGAGCCTCCCGTGACCAATCTCTTCCCCTAAACACTCCATACTTGTCAGTATTTGCCACTAATACGCCTCCCGGCTCTATTTGCATGTGTAGATCATCTCTCCTCAACCAGCCTCGTAAACCCCCAGAGGGACTTCAACCTTCTGTCAATCTAGGACCTTCTACAGTATACAACAGGGGCTGAACTGCCAATGGCAACTTCTTCCCATTGCCACACCACCTGGTGATCCAGACTCTCAGGCCAAGTAGTAAGGTATGATACCACCCCCTCAAAACCTATGAAACCCATCAACACCTCTGCCACCCTTCCCCCCTTGTTTTCTCTAGTGTCTCAACTCTGTCTTAAGTGGTCACATATGAAGCAAGAGTATATTTTTATACACTGAATAATTTCTGTGCTTGTTTTAGAACTTAAAGATCCATTTGAATACCAATTATTTCTTTGTAGTGGAAAACATTTCAATAAGTCACTTTGTGTGGGGTCTTCAAGAGGAAAGAATGTTCTCTTTTCCTTTCCTATATTAATGCCAAGTCAGAAATGAGCAAAAGAAATACAGGAGTAGGTATCTTGCTTCCCTTCATCGGCTCTGGAAATAAATTAGTCTCTTAGATGTTTCTTGTCAATTTGTACATAAACTGTTTAACCCTGCAAAACAATAAAGGTGATAACATACAGTCTTCTGGCAGACGGAAGACTTACAAACTAGTTCTGGTTTTTATTTCTCAATTACTCAACTAAGCCATACACAGAACCTCAGAAATAATAGCACCAAACAGGACATCCTGAGGTCTCCTGGCGCATTCCACGGCCTTCATCTAAGCGACGTGAAACAGGTGGGAACCTGGATTAGGGGGCCACAGGCCAAACTCAGCTGCCACACTGGGTTCATGGTGTTATTGGAACACAGTTAAGCTGCTGTGTTTACATATGGCCTCTGGCCGTTTTCCTGACAAAAAGATTCACTCTCCGGCCTTTTACAGAAAAACTTTACCAATCCTGGTCTAGATTATCAAATTTTACAGTGCAGGAGGAGCTCTGTAATCTCCCTAGCAATATATCCCTGTGAGTAACCAGTAAGAAGTTTTTTCATTTTGAACCAAATGATCTCTCGCTGCCATTTAAGATTATTTCCTCCAAAACTGTTTAAGGTACATTTCCACCTTCACTGACATGTTACATAAAAGCAAGAAATAGGTCAAAACAATTATTGGCTCCCAAGATTAAAACAAACACGAACTTCCCTGGTGGCCCAGTGGTTCAGACTCTATGCTTCCACTACATGGGGCGTGGGTTCGATCCCTAGTCAGGGAACTGAGATCCCGTATGCCACACAGCACCGTCCAAAAAAAAAAAAAAAACATGATGGTGAAAATAAACAAGGAGCAATTAGTTTCACGAACTCCTTTTAAGTTAGGAATTTCCAATCTATACCGTAATGCAGACTAGCAAATCCAGGAACACATGTTGTTTCAAACATCTGAATCTTGCACATAATATTCTCTGTGCCTGGAATGCCTTTCTCCTCATACATTTAAGAAGTAAGTTTCCGTTCAGTTTATGTCAAAATGTATTCATATGCTCAAATCCCCACTCCCTGCCCCGTCAGAATTCCTCTTAGTTACTTCAAAGCACTTTAGGTTCCAGTTACATATTTATATTAGGTTTTCCTAATTCATTATAAGAATCTTAAAGATAGGGTCTATATTCCGCTCATATTTATAAATGTCCACGGTGTGTAAGATGATTCACTGCATACAATTAATTCTCATTAAATGTTTGCAAAGGAAAAAAAAATCCAGCTCTCAATACCTTAATTCTTTTTACCTTTTGGAGTTTACAGCTCCTTCCTCTGTGCATTGCACCTTATTCTCCTGGGAGGCAGCCTTGCCTGGTGGTTAGGAGCAGAGCTCTAAATGTGCATTGCTTAGATTCGAAACCTCTCTGTACCACTTAAAAGTCAGGCATCTGTAGACAAATTAACTTCTTTGTACCTCTGTTTCCATCTCTTTAAATGGGAGAAATGAAATCTGCTCATAAGGTTCTTGTCAGGGTTACATGTCTTAAAATAGTGGTTCTCAAATCGCTTGCATCAGAATCACCTGGAGGGCTTATTAAACCAGATTGCTGGGCCCCATCCGAGAGGTTTGGCATGCCTTAGGTCTGGGGCGAGGCTGTGAATCTGTTTCTAATAGGTTCCCAGAAGATGCTGGTGCTCCTGGACTACACTTTGAGAACCACTGACTTAAAATATTAAAGGGCTTACAAAGGTGCTCACTGTATCATACGTGCTCAGCAGGCGTTCGCTCCTTTTTTTTTCTTTTTACAGCCGAGCTGCATGGCATGCGAGATGTTAGTTCCCCGACCAGGGATCGAACCTGTGCCCCCTGCAGTGGAAGCACTGAGTCTTAACCACGGGGTTGCCAGGGAAGTCCCAGAAAGCATTCAGTGTTGTTTTGGGGCACTCAGCAAACTTGACTGTTATTACGTACATGAATGTGGGTCTCCCTTCCTACACTGTAAGCTGCTCCGGGGACAGGGGTGTATCTTTTTCATCCACATCCCTAGGACATGGCAGAGTACCTGTGACAAAGCAAGGCTGGAGCAGCTCTGACAGAATTCTCTGCCTCTCACCCAAGGTTCCTCCTGGTCAGAAGAGAAAGAAAATTCTTCTACGGGGCACATGCCCAGGATTCTCACAGCAAGCACCTTTTGGACATTGGCTATTTCACTCATCCACGTGACCCATGGGGGTGAGGTCCTGTTTCCCATACTCAGGAGTCTGGAGGAGCTACCTCAGAACCAATCAGTTTTTATCAGGTTCTTGGGACCACGGTCCCTTCCCAAACGGGTGCAGAATTCATTTTAGAACCTGACAGGATCAGTATTAACCATGGCAGTTTACAATTTCACATACACAACTTATAAAATTCATGACACGTACAATGATACCAGGGTGATGACACAGATCCTCAATTGGCAACGTGGCAAACAATCCTAACAGCGGTGCTGCGATCCCACGTGTGGACTTGCAGCATCACAAAAGGTCATTTTTCTAACTCCCCAGAAGTCATTTAAAGGAGCCGGCACTCCACCGCTGCCTATGTCGCGCAATCTCCGTTTGAAACGTCATCCTCTTCTTGGAGGTAAGAAGAGAGGCATCGCATCCTGCCACTTGCCGCAAGAAGCAGGCCTATGCCTTCCTCCTCTGCTGGCTCTGATCACACACAAAACCGCGAGCTCTGTCGGCCTTCACTTACTTCCCAAGCCCTCAGTGAGCTGCCCCTGGAGTCCTACAGGCTCGTGAGACTTTCTTTATCCTGGTCACACGTCCTCCTTCCTCTCGTGAACTTTTCTTTTTTTTTTTTTTGCGCCACCAGGGAAGCCCTCGTGAGCTTTTCTTTAAGCCTGAAAATTCACTTTAGAAACGCACCAGTCTCCACTTCCTTGTACTCTAACAGCCATACGATGGAACCACAACTGCATTCACATCTTGTACGTATTTCCTTTAGTATTTCCAGCAACCACACCCCAACTATCACTTCTCTACGTTTGCTGACATCAGATGCCACCACGGGCCAGGTCCAGCACAGGGTCACTTTCTCCCCAGGCTCCCTCTCTGTCACGGGTAATGAGCCTTGTGCTGCGTTGGTGCCAACAAGTTTCTTGCCCTGACTGTACGCTTACTCTTTCTGTTCCTTGACACTGATTTAGATCTCCTTCTCCCTCCACTGAATCCCCTTCGTTCTGTCTTCCCGCCAAATTATTTCTTCCCATCTGTCTAGACACCCTTTTTCTTCCCTAACAAGTCATCATAGAGTCTCTCCTCAAACGGTGGTCTCCTCCCCGACAACTTTCTACTCCAGCACAAAGGTCGCGACAGTCCCAGCAAAGAGAAATGGTGATCCCTTCAGCCAGAAGGAGACCTAGAGCACATACCCCGCAGGTCACCCAGCGGTGTTCAGAAGTCCCGGAGATCAGGGGATCTCTAGTTCTCTGGTTTCACTCTGGAAATCCTCCTTTCATCATAAGAGGCGTCAGCAACTTCCAATCAGCTCTCGCAGCTCATGAGGGAGCCTTCCGGAACGCTACTAAAACCACCTGGCAAGTATTAATCTTCCTCGGGCCCCTCCTCAGCGGCTAGTAATCAACAGTTAACTACCTCCTTTCTCCAAGTGCGGTCTGTGTGGCAGCAGTGCAGCATCACGTGAGCATTTCCGGGAAATGCAGACTCTCAGGTGCCACCTTAGATGCACTCAATCAGGAAGGAGGGGAAGCTTAACAAGATCCCCAGGTGAATCACACCACAGTAAAGTTTGAAAAGCATTCAGCCATACTACCTAGATACGAAATCCCGCCTCTGCTACAAATGTTTTTACATCAAGATATCAAAAGAGGTCCTCCTAGAAAAAGATGATATGAGGCAAAATGAGTTTTGAGGATGTTGCTTACTTTATTCTCCCTCATTAAAGCTGAAAAATGCCCCTAAGTCAATTAAAGATGTTAAAGAATTCCTGCAGTAAATAAACCTGTTTAATCCAACATTTCTTGAACACATCAGCCAAGGAATTTTAATTTATCTATTTTTATAAATATCTGCTACCATCTCAAAGCACATTTATTGGTATTAACAGAAAAGAGTTAATTGAAAAGCCTGTCTCAGAAGCCTAAGCACCTCCACTGGACAATTACAAAGCACCACACTGACTTCTCCAAAGCTCTCCTGCTGGCCTGTTTACCAACGACTCTTAAGTACGTCTATCGATGAAGTTGAGATGTGATGTTACCGCCTACCTTCTTGCTTGGGGAGGTCAAGCAGAGAGCAGCCTTGGCCCCAAAGGCGGGACATTATAAAGCCAAGACGAACCAGGGAAAGAGGCCAAACACCAGAGCTACTTAGCACTCCGATTAAAGCAGCCTGTACTGTCATCCCGAACTTTCTAGGAGGAAGACATTCAGACGCCGATTTACATGCGTTCTGCTGTATAAGATCCAAAAGCAACTCCAAGTTTTTTGTGTCCACCCCTCCTCCTGAAGCATAATTACTTTAAGAGGTACTTCATAAGGAGTTCCATTTTTAGAACTTCCCCAATTTTTAGTTTTAATCAAATTTGTTTAAACTTCATTTTAAACACCTACAACTGCACTTTCTCCTTATCTGCATGAAACTAGGTAACAAACTTAATATCTTCTCTAACTTGACTCAGCTGAGCTAGAGCCAATCCCAACCCTAATCTTTTAAGAAGCCCCATTCAAAGTATGTTAACATTGATCATCTGCTTTTAGACGAGAGACCCAAGGTTAATAAAGTGCCCTACATTCCAAAAGTAGGTGACTGCGGAATTAACTGACACAACCTATATGAATGACAGAGGAGGAGACACTTTGTTAGGGTACGTTTTTTACCACCAGAAAGGGTTTTACAGTCCTTGGTTTTCTAAAAACACCACTGCTGTTACTCTGCCACCGGCACCCCCTCCTCCGAGCGAGTCTAGGCACCTGATGAAATGTTATGCAGCCACTACAAATATTTTAAAGAACTTGTAATATATGTAAGTATCTTGGTGAAAAGTCAAAAAATAATAATAAAAAATAGTAAGTAAAACTGAAGAGACAGTATAAGGTCAACGACGCTTAAAAAACAAATAGAAAAGAATATGCCAAAATGCTAATAGTAATGGTTTTTGTGTGATTGGCTACTGGTAGATTTGTTTGTTTCCGTCTTTTCAAACTTCCAGTTTTTCTCCATTACATATATTCCTTTTATAACCAGAAACAAAAGATAAAACCCCCATTTACACCACATCCTCCACCTACAACCCTCTAACGGAAAGGCAAGGTTACACAGACGTAAATGGTGACTCTATGCATACAGGATTAAGAACATGTCTACAGTCAGAAAGAAATCCAAACTTACATTAGCTCTAATATATTTATGGGTTTGGGAGGGGGAGATAAACCTCTAGGTAAAGAGCCAAGAAGATACGACAGGTTATAAAGAGACTGCTAGGAAAGATGTTTTCACTCATTCCCCCTTTCTTCTCCATGGAGTCCATTTCGCACCCTCCCTGCCTGCCCTAAAGAGACATGGGCCTGGACAAGATCCATGGAGAGATAAAGGGTGACAAGACAATGAAAAGTGGGGAAGCTGAAAACATACAGCAAGAAGAGATGGGGCAGCCCTTCCATTTCTAAATGACCCTTGGTGGGTAAAGGATATAGACTGGGTTCTGCCCAAAGTTCCTATTCTAATAACATCAGTACGCAGTCTGTGTCTGTTTTGTGGCCAAGTTGCTGAAGTGTTAGGATCACTTTCTCATGCCATTAACCTCTGAATACTCAGAGCTAACAACATCTAAAGAAAACAATTCAGGAAGTAAATACCCCAAAGTCAAATACCAATAGTTTGGGCGTTCCCAATGTTTGAATTTAATTGTCTGTACACAGCCCGGTTAGACACCAGCTTCCAGGGGAAGAATGCAGATACACAATGGATTATGATGTAACAGCTACAATTAATACATGATATGAAGCCATGTGGTCAATGTAGTTTCTAGTAAATTCTAACTCCCTCCTCTGTCCCAGAGAACAGGTACTGCATTCACTACCCTCAGATATGCAAACTGCACATCAATTTTTTAATGAATTGTGATCCTCGTGTTTAGGACACTGGCTTCATCAGAGCCATCAGCAAGAATGTAAGTTTTGGGGCTTCCCTGGTGGCGCAGTGGTTGAGAGTCCGCCTGCCGATGCAGGGGACACGGGTTCATGCCCCGGTCCGGGAAGATCCCACATGCCGCGGAGCGGCTGGGCCCGTGAACCATGGCTGCTAAGCCTGCGCGTCCGGAGCCTGTGCTCCATCCGCAACGGGAGAGGCCACAACAGTGAGAGGCCCGCATACCGCAAATAAAGAAAAAAAAAAAAGAATGGAAGTTTTGGTCCAGGCCTCTTGGGCTTCATTGTCCATCACATCCCTTTCTGAGTCCTGAGCGACAACTCTCCAGTTCAATACAGAAAAAAAATGTCAGTACTCAGACATCAACATGAAGATTGGGACGAAATCCTCAAACTGTAAGAGAAAAAGGAGTTCTAAAAAGCCTTTAAGTACATAAACAATTAACAACTTTTCCACACAGACCTTTCACTGAAGGTAAATCACCAAGAGAGTTGTTGCTGTTGTTTTTTTTAACATCTTTATTGAAGTATAATTGCTTTACAGTGTTGTGTTAGTTTCTGCTGTATAACAAAGTGAATCAGCTATATGCATATGTATATCCCCATATCCCCTCCCTCTTGCGTCTCTCTCCCACACTCCCTGTCGCACCACTCTAGGTGGTCACAAAGCACCGAGCTGATCTCCCTGTGCCATGCAGCTGCTTCCCACTAGCTATCTATTTTACATTCTGTAGTGTATCTATGTCCATGCCACTCTCTCACTTCATCCCAGCTTACCCTTCTCCCTCCCCTTGTCAAGCCCATTAAGAGAGTTGTTTTTAAAGCAGTTACTAAGCTAGAATGAAAACTGTTTTAAAACTCATTTATGGATCGCATATAAAACTGAATTAGACCAAAATTTTTGCAAAAGAATGCAAGATTGAAACCTTTTCATATTTCCTAAGTTATGCCCCTCTCCAGGGTATGAGTCCTGCAGATGCAAGTATTTCTACACCATTTTGAGTCTGCAGTTACACGTGTCCCTTGAAATAAAATGCCAAGACTCCTTCAAAAATAGTTATAAGAGAAACTGAGTTGACCAAGAACTTTCAAGAAAGAAGGAGTACGTTCACAGAGGGGACAGCAGTGAGCAAGTAACCAAGGATTTCCTTCTATTTCTATTACATATTTTAGAAGCATGAATTAGAAGACACTGCTTGAGTTAATGGAAAAACTTAGAATACTAAAATACTGTTAAAATCCTAAAGTAAAAGCATACCTATAATAAAGCTTTTATATCGTTCTGGCTTTAAACCCACATATGATTCTGCAGATTGGATGCATAGCAATGGGAGTGCGCTTAACACTATTGAATGTATACTTAAAAATGGTTACGATGGTAAATTTCATGTTACATGTATTTTAACGCAATAATTCTTTCTTTTTTTCTTTTTTTCTTTTTTTTTTTTTTTGCGGTACGCGGGGCTCTCAGTGTTGTGGTCTCTCTCCCTTTGCAGAGCACAGGCTCCGGATGCGCAAGCCCCGCGGCCATGGCTCACCGGCCCAGCCACTCCGCGGCATGTGGGATCTTCCCAGACCGGGGCACCAACCCGTGTCCCCTGCATCGGCAGGCGGACTCTCAACCACTGTGCCACCACGGAAGCCACACCACAATAATTTAAAAAAATTTTAAACCATATTTGATAGGTTTTGAAATTCCAAATTTACTTAAAAATGATAATCTCAAAAACTAAGTAAATAAACACCTAACTAAAGCCATATTATGCAGTCTAAGGCTCTTCTGGGCTCACGTTGCCTGTGAATTGCCTGAGCCTCCAGGCCATGGGGCTATTAAATGCCTTGTCAAACCTACTTCTTAATTTAAATGAGGTTTTAAATAGCAACGCTAGAAATGTGATCAGGAGCAAAGGAAGCTCCAGGAGTTAATTACCACAATTGTGTACCTGTGTTTTCTCCTTATAAATATATTTAAATGCATCACAAGAGTCATCAGAGTCACCCAGTATAAATAAAGCCTTAAATAGGAAGATGAAGACGAGTCCGGTTCCACCTGCAGAGAACAGAACTGGGCTTTCTCCACTCTCACCCACATTTCTGTAGTCAAGATTCAATGCTAACAGAAGGTTTTCAGAAGTCGATCCCTATTTCTTATTGCTGACTACATTTGACACACAGAGGGGAACTTCATTTTGAAAGCTTTCCATTTAAAAATTCATTCCATGACTCATGGCAGGCTATTCGTTTCACATAACTCTCACTTAAGTCCTGTGTGTCTCAAGTTGAACAACAAACACCTTGCCACAATCATGGTCCTGTTACTCACCGGGTAATGCATTCAATTTTAAACCACCTGTCTGGCTCTCTCCGACTCATCTATGCCTGAGGGAGGAACCCACCACTAGGTGAGCAGAGACACAGCTGCAATAAGCTATGGCTGTTTTTTTTTTTTTTTAATCATTGCTTTTCAAACTTTTTTGACTACAACCCACAGTAAGAAGTACATTTTATGTGGTGACCCAGGTCACACAAACGTATGGATGTATATAATTGAAACAAAATGCTTTTAATCATCCCGTTATACAGCCTGCCAAATGAGATAAAACCTGGGCCCACTGTTACTTTATATATATTCATATTAAATGCTAACATTTCATTATAATGATTCTACATTTCTCACGTTAAAGAGTCAGTGAAAAAAAGGAACGAAACTGGGTCATCTGTAGTGAGGTGGATGGACCTAGAGACTGTCATACAGAGTGAAGTAAGTCGGAAAAAGAAAAATATCGTATATTAACGCATATATGTGGAATCTAGAAAACTGGTACAGATGAACCGGTTTGCAAGGCAGAAATAGAGACACAGATGTAGAAAACAAATCTATGGACACCAAGGGTGGAGAGCGGGGGAGGGGGTGGTGGGATGAATTGGGAGACTGGGATTGACATGTATGCACTAATATGTATAAAACAGATAATAAGAACCTGCTGTATAAAAAATTAATTAAATTAATTTTTAAAAAGTCAATAAAAAAATTTTTAAGCTACTTGAATCTTTAAATTATTCAATAGATATTTAAATATTCATATTTACATATTCAAAAACAGGCTGAACTGCAAGACCATACACCAAGATATTATATGTGTTTGTGCGGAGAGAGAGACAGAGTAACCAACTAAACCTGGGACCCAAAACAGCAGATTCAACACATGGGCTACACCTAGTCATTGATTTTTTTTTCTTAAGTAAAGCTTCTCTATAAACGCACTGTGCCCTGCTTTGTCAGAATAACCAACACTCTTAATAATCTTACTTAAGAAAAAGACTATTTCAATAAAAGAATGGACAGATGTAATTGTCTTTGAACCAAATTGAAGAGGGAAAAGAATACATATTACAAAAATCTCCTTGGACTTCCCTGATGGCGCAGTGGTTAAGAATCCGCCTGCCAAGGCAGGGGACACAGGTTTGATCCCTGGTCCGCGAAGATCCCACATGCCGCAGAGCAACTAAGCCCGTGAGCCACAACTACTGAGCCTGCGCTCTAGAGCCTGCAAGCCACAACTACTGAGCCCACGAGCCACAACTACTGAAGCCTGTGTGCCACAACTACTGAAGCCTGTGCACCTACAGCCCGTGCTCCCCAACAAAGAGAAGCCACCGCAATGAGAAGCCCACACACCGCATCGAAGAGTAGCCCCCACTCACCACAGCTAGAGAAAGCCTGCACGCAGCAATGAAGACCCAATGCGGCCTAAAACAAATTAAAAAAAAAAATTCCTGTTCTCTTTAAAATATTAATTATTAATATTAACAATAATTAAATAACATTAATAAGCAATAATGTTAATTATTAAATATTAGTATGTTTAAATATTAATGCTACATTTTAAAAAGAGGGGGGCTCCTAAAACCCTTCACAGAGGTAGGATGATTTATCATCTATGAGAATTTCCATTCTGGCTGTTTCTCCTTGAACAAAACAACAGGAGGAAAGAGTAAGGGGGATGTTAGTAATGATCATGAAAACATAGTAGCAAAAAAAAAAAAAGAAAAAGAAGACACTAAGTGGCAGAAAAAAATTGATACGCTATCGCTCAGGGTGACAGAGTAAAACTAAAGCCCCAGTTGTAGAGACTGTGATCTTTATGTGCTTCTGTTGCTAATAAAGTTCCAGAATCGATGTTTCTGAGGGAACCAGGAAGAACTGAAACAAAGCCCTTAAACAAAGGTTGGCAATTCGTGATAAGCAAAAACTAGTTCCGGCAAAGAAGAGGTTGTGGGCGTGGAAGCAGCCTGCAGCCCAGACAGCGACCTGGCATTATATTTAGCAGCTAAAAGCCGAAATATATGTATACATATGCACAACCTCAGCTGGAAATGCATACTCACCAAACACTGAGATACTGCTTATTATTTGCCAGTCACTGTTTTAAGCCCTTCTTACAAATATGAATGCATTTCTATCCTGGAAGGCACAGAATGGTTAAGTAACTTGCCTACAGTTTGTTCAGCTGGTGAATGGCAGAGAAACCCAGGCTGGTTGTTCTCAACATTCGTGCTCTTAATGCTTACATTCTGTGGCTTCTTCTCTGGAAACATCCTTGGTTCCCGCCCCTTCTGAAGCCTACCTCTCCAGTCTTGCAACAATTCTGCAGGCCGACCTGCCCTCCGACACCCTTCTAGTAATTTCAGAGTTGGTTTCTCGTGGTTGCAATCAAGACCCCTGACTGACTCAGTCCCAAATCCAATTACAGAGGCAAGTTTAGGTGAACACAAACGGCTCCTCTGAACTCTGGCCCAGTAACAACTCAATTACCCAAGGACACTGGCAAGAGGGAGGTAGGCTTTGGGGGGAGCACATTACTTGTCACGTAAATGAGCCAAATCTTCATCCTATAGGGTGGGAAGCAAGAGCTATCAGGAAATTTATGAAAGCAAGAAATAGTGGGTTTTGTTTTTCTCAATGTCAAGCAGAAGGCAGGTGGATTTTGAGTGGTCAGCCTCGAAAAACTTTGCAATTTTCTACCTGAGTCTACTGAGACAAGCAGCTATGGGTACCCTTAGGCCACAATTCCCGGGACTTCACATACACAGAAATTTAAGAACTGGAAAAAGACAAGCAGGATTAAAAGAAATACTCTCCTTTTTATCCAGTCAGCTGCCTCTCTTCCCACATGGGCTATCTCCTACGTTACCTTCCTCTGCCTGACCCAAGGTCGAGTTTGAGGGCAGCTGGCACTATGCTTAGCTGGCACTGAAGGTGGAGACCTGGCACTGAGCAGATGCAGCCTGAGGACAAGGCGCTGGAGGGGGAGGAAGTGGGGAGGACCAGGAGAGAGGGAGGCCTCCATTTCCATCTCCCTGAGGCCACAAGGCAGGACCAACTCTGAGGGACCCACAAGAATGAGAGCAGACTGCCCTTTATGTCTCCTTCCTGGAACCAAAACACAGAAACTTCAAAAAATGTCCAAATACCACCATTTAGTCATTTAAAAAACATCCCCTTTCCCTCTATTTCCCCTCACATAAGCTGACTTACACACGATTTTTCATTCAAACACACACACACACACACACACACACACACACACACACACACACGCTCTCATAATTTCTTAAATAAGTGTCTCAGGAATCTAAGACCTTCTGTATGGAGACCACCTCTGGTCATATTTCTTTTTTTGTTTGTTTGTTTGTTTTGCGGTACGCAGGCCTCTCACTGCTGTGGCCTCTCCCGTTGCGGAGCACAGGCTCCGGACGCGTAGGCTCAGCGGCCATGGCTCACGGGCCCAGCCACTCCGCGGCATGTGGGATCTTCCCGGACCGGGGCACGAACCCGTGTCCCATGCATCAGCAGGTGGACTCTCAACCACTGTGCCACCAGGGAAGCCCTGGTCATATTTCTGACAGTTATATTCCTTTCAACACCAGGAACTTATTTTGAGTTCTTGCTAATTTTAAACTCCCCATGAAAACAGAGAGGAAATCACTAAATCCTGGCATCCTGACCTTCCAAATTCTCAGACCTCTCACTCCAACACCTCTATCTCACACCAGACCCTCGGCCCCTGTCACCTGGACAACCTCCTCCCAAGGGATTTTGCTGCCTTCAACCTCTCCTTTCCCCATTCTGCACCCCACCCACCTAGACTAGACTTTAGGAAATGTTTTTGTCAACTGATGGTGACTGCAACCTTCACTGTTAGATCCCGTCCACATACAGTCTCAACATTATTCTGTCCCCCAGACCCATATATGTACTGCATGGAGTGGTTCTCAAATGTCAGTGTGAGGCACAGTAGGAATAAAAACAATGTAGTACTTTTCTGTAGAACTATGGAGAGCAGTTCTTCATTAGGGGGTGTGTTCTGAAACCTGAAGTCACACATTAGTTCTCCATTAAAAAAAAAAATTTACTAGGGTAGGGGCTTTCCTGGTGGCACAGTGGTTGAGGGTCCGCCTGCCGATGCAGGGGACGCGGGTTCGTGCCCCGGTCCGGGAGGATCCCACATGCCACGGAGCGGCTGGGCCCGTGAGCCATGGCCGCTGAGCCTGCGCATCCGGAGACTGTGCTCCGCAACGGGAGAGGCCACAGCAGTGAGAGGTCCGCGTACCAGAAAAAAAAAAAAAAAAAATTTTACTAGGGCATTAAATACAAAGTCTGGCAACCTCTACTGCACACAGGTTTTGCAATGACACTTTCCATTGCTGATAACAAGGTTAGCACAAAGACAAACTCAAGACTGTTCATCACCTTCCCTCAATTTACAGATCCAACCCTTTTACCCTGTACTCCTGCCCCAGCCAGGCCCATCCCTCAGTGTCCCTCCTACATGCCATGCTCACTTCTGCCCTGACCTAGTCTACTGTCTTCTCTGCGTGGTATAGTAAGTTAAGTCCTGCTGTCAGATACTACCTCCCCCCAGTAGTTCCCTTCCATCCTGCTAATCAAGCCCAATCTCCTTTCTCCTCATAGTATATATTGTCTAAACCAATTATTCTTAAATGGGCCATGGTGACATCCTTAACTTAGTTGCTATTTGCCACAAAAGCTTTATTACTAGTAAGAGAAATACTGAGGTTTAATTTTCTTAAATCAAAGCAGATTGGTTTTTTAAAGCAATATACCGAATAGATCGGTGGAATTCTTATGGGAGAAACAATCTACCATTTGTTGACCAAGGATGCAACGTAACCCTGGGATGGTCAAGCAGGTGAGCGCCATGACCATGCTTCCTGTGTCTCATGACAGAGGGAAAAGCTGAGAGCCACTGGAATGGATCAAGCAGCACCGGGCAAGAGGTTTTCCATGAAAGTTCATGACATATAGAGACAAATCTTAAGTCTTGGCATGTCATACTCAAAAAGAACAAACTTCCTCTTTTATACCTAGAGGCACTCCAATACTTGCTAAATTTAATTAATTACTACAAGAAGAATCAGACAAGTTTCTCCACCAGACTATGAGCTCCTTAAGTGGTCCCCAATCTAGCTCCCTGAGGGAATGGTAGCAGGTACGCTATAATATTTATTGAATTAAAAAGTAGTGAAGTTTTATGGAAGGAAATAAATGTAAGTATACAACTTCATGTACAGTTTAGAGGAAGTCTAATGGAAGAAAATATCCCCCATGTGTTCAAGCATTATTAAGAACCCACTATGCTCCAGGCACTGGTCTAACTTACAACCACGTATGAAACAGACAATAATCCTTGCCCTTGGGTAGCTTACATACTAGTGGGGAAAGACTGAGCATAAACAAAATAAATAAGTTAATTATCAATTATTTATTAGAAGGTGGACTAGGAATAGGACACGGGAAGGAGGTAAATGTTACAATCTTAAATAGGGTGCCCAGTGCGTCTCATCAAGAGAATGGCCTTTGTGCCAAGACTTGAAGTAGGTGAGTGGGTATCTGGAGAAAGAAGCTTTCAGATAAAGGAAACAACAGGTGCAAAGGCCCTGAGGTGGGAGAATGCCCAGCATGATGGACGACCAGCAACAAGGCCACTGGGGCTACAGCAGTGAAAGAGGGTAAGAAGGTGGCTTTATTAGATCTGAGGACAAGACTGTCTTCTTTTGTCTATAAAACAAGTTCTTTGCACTGTTAACACACTACTCACATTTATATCTAATGTAAAATATGTCAGAATCTCTGGGCAAATCAAAATGCAGTATGTACAACCTTTGCCGCCTAATAACTAACCTTGATTGTTATTTTACACCTGCTTTGTTCTTTTCCTACTGTAACAGCAAGTTTAATTTTTGAGATCAAAGAACTATCAGGAACATAACTGCTCAGGAGAAGTAGTGTTTGCAAGCCTTCGTTAGAAGGATGCTGTGTGTCACATTTCATGGGAACTGGCAGATCTGTTCTCTTGCGTTCATTTGTGCTTTCATTTCTTTCTTGAGGTCTTAAAGAAGAGATAAGCCTATTCCTTAGAGCTGTATCCCAAATGATTAGTTGAACTGTGATGCAGCACATAAGATAAGACCAGATACCACCCTTACCAAGGTAACGCAGACCTAAACCTGGCAAACAGACAAAGCCCGGCCCTTATGTCACCTCCACTTAAAGTTTTCCTCTCGTCTCCAGCCCAGGGAGGTAGATGTTCCCACTTTGTGCTTCTAGGTGCTTTTTGTTCTATCATAGTCATTATCGTGCTATGTATTTTGCAATTTGTACAGCTTTGTAAGACTATATTGTAACACTACAAACATGTTTACCTCCCCAGCTGGACGTACAAGACTGGTATTATGCCTTTATTCACTTCTGACTTCTCTGCTTCTGCATCCTGAGGGAGACATTCCTAATACCTGTATCCCTTTTCTCCTTCAGAGCTCCTGGGAAGAGGACACTTCCCTGATGCCTGGCGATGAGTGAGGTCATGTGACTTGCTCTGGCCAATGAGATGAGAGCAAAAGTCCCTTCAGGCAGGTGCATTTAAATGCCCTTGTGAAATTCTCCATTCTTTCTTCACATTTCACAGTCATCGTGGAAGGTGATGACACGGAAATGCATCATGGAAGTAGAGCCACCACATGGAGGACAGCTGCCCTGGCAAGCACCCAGACACAAAATGGTCTTTCTGTGAATAAGAAATAAAACTTCTGCTGTGTTAAGCCACAAAGATTTGGGGGTACATTTGTTACTGCAGCAAAACCTAGGCTATCCTGACAAATCAGATGGTAGGTGCCTTATACAGATTTTTAGAAGGAAGAAAAGATACCAGGAAATGCAAAAGTGAGGATGACTCACTGGACAGCAGTCTGGGAATGTAAGGGGTAGGTGCTACATTATTAAGAAGCTGCCTGCAGCAAAAGAATGATTAACAAAATCATTAATCCACTTTACTTTGTGTTCTGTTTAGCCTTGTACTCCCACAGCTAATTGCTTAAATGAAGGTTCTACATTTATAACGGTCATTAAGAAATGAAACTGATTTTGAATTTCACAATCTTAGTTCTCACCAGAGGAATACCTTTTTGAACACATCCTTTGACCAGGACAGAAGTCTCTATTTAAAGGAGGTAGTTTTGAAAATGTAATGTTAATCAGAAATCAATGTTTGTAAACTCTGCATCCCCCAATGGAGACCAGTTAGACAGTGGTTATTCAAGCTCTTGCAGAAGTTCCTCTTGTCTTGGGAAATTAAGGAAGGGAGGGGGAAAGGGTGATATAAGTGCTGTAAGAGCTTAAATCATCTTAAAAAAAAAATTAAGGGAGGTTGGATAAGGGTTTCCCTGAGAGTCTTAATAATCTTTAACATGAAAAAGTGGGCTTGAATCACCCAAACTTCTAAAAAGAGCATGTAGCATCCCCTTCCATATCAAACAGCCTTCAGCTGGAGCCAGGTAAATGGTAAAAGGATGAAGAAATAGGAGGGCTGTGCAGGGAAACAAGGAGAGCAAACAACAGGATGAGCTGATTCAGAGAAGACGTGCAGGGAAAACAGTCCACGAGAAAAGCCTTAGGGAACAAAGCTTGGGGGAGGACGTGCAGAGAAAAACAAGAAGGGTAGAGCCAAAGGAAACCAAACCCACAATGAAGATGGATACCTCATTCAAAGGGAAGTGAGTAAGGAGATGAGTCCTCAAAACACCAGGACAAAGGCTCCCAGAGATTTCTCCGGGCCTAATCAGAGATGGAGATACTAAGAAGAGAAGGGCTCCTTCGCCAGGCAGGGAGATGGGGAGGTCTTCCACTCTAGGAGGTGGAAACAAGGTAGATCAGCAAGGACCGTCCGCACCCCAGGGTCTGAGACTGAAAAAGAAGCCTACGATGGGGGCCCAGCCATGCCCCCTCCTCTACACTGAGCTCCTCTTTGTTCCCTGGGCAGGATACAAACTCTCTCGGGATCATCTGCGCTAGAACCCCTCCTCACTCTCTGGTCAGTTTCCACTAACAGGTGATGGTCACACATCACCGCTTCAAGGCAGCCTCCATCTAGGAAGGCACCATCCCCTTCCTGGTAGACTTGGGATCCTCTCCTCTGTGGCTTGTCTTCTCTGGGTGCCCAGCCACCAAGTCCTACTGGACAAATGACCAGAAAGGAGGGAAAATTCAGCAAAAACAAAGGGCTCATATGCCTTAAATCTGTGCCACGGTTACACAAGGTGATTCATGATTTGCCTCAATTGTATGAGGTCACACCCCCCAACTCCCTCACATAGCCATGTTTTCTGACACATAAATATATGAAAACCCAGAAAGAGGGAAAAAATTCCAGAATTCATTCTTCCTCATGGAGAATTTTTCTTCTTCCTAAAGAAGTGTAACAACAGAAAATTTGAGATCAAGGGCCTGTTTTGTCTTTAAACATTTCATTTATTAAGACAAAGTATTAAGATAACCTTCACTATCCCCCCCCCAAAAAAAAAATCTCTACAAGCTGTGAAATAGTTTCAACCTGGGCATAACATTTCAATATAAAAGAATTGATAAACACACAGAATTGGTACGAGTTTGTGCTGTGGTCCTGCTTCATGGTGAGGTTACTGTAGATGATGATGTGGCTGAGTGCCAAAACCATGAAAAGTGTTTTTCACCTTATTGACACGCCCATCGCTGGAACCCATGGGCAAAGGAACCGAAGGCGTAATTATTCTATTCAACTACCTGTTACTTTGTGAATGTAGTTCTGGCAGGCATTTCAGAACATGTTCAATATACTGTGACAAAATTTAGCCAGATCAAAGTACCACAAAAAGACCTTAGAACTCCTGTGTATAGACTAACAATGCTAAGGGTGTCTGAGAAAAGGGCAGGGGCTGGAAAACGAAAATCAAAAAACCTGTCCAGCAATTGTAGAAGAGGAATGCATACTCTTCATATAAAAGCTTCTCTGACTCTGAACCCTAGCCGTCCAAGTTTACGCTCAGAAATGATGCAGGAACGGCACTCGGGTCACATTTTGGCGCAGTTATAGCTTCTCACCATAAACCTCCCAGGACCTTCCGAGGTTAACCCAGCATTCGTTTAGAGGCCAGTCCCCTTCCCTGCACTCCTCACCTCTACCCCCCACCTAAACTTCAGGGGCTGGGCCAATCACTGCCCATGCCCACTCCATTCACAAGGTTCTTGGCACCCAAGGCTACACCTTCTACTGTCACTCTTCCCAGCACTGCTCTTCCTTAGGCTCCTACATCAATCAAGGGTCCTCTCAAAAGACAGCCTATCGAAGATGTGTGGGCAAGGTTCCGAGACCCAGCAGCAGAGGCTACAGAACACAGGGGTTAGTAATGACAAGGCTTTAACAGCCATAGGCAGGAGGGACTAGGGGAAGACACAGCTTTACTGGAGGCTGGAGAGAGCTGAAGTGATGGAGGAGAGACTGGCCTGTTGTAGCTAGTAACAGACGGTCACGGTCACTGCCAGTACCACACTGAAGGAGACAGGAAGCAGAAGGGGCAGACACCCACCCCGACTCCTCTCCTCCCCGGCCTTCCACTGACTGAACGCAAACCAAAGCCACATGGCGCGAGCCCTAGTGATGCACATCCAGAGGGCAGACTCCAAGGTATAGACCAGAACACAAAAGAGGGCGCAGGGGGTTGACAAACAGAATTGATTCGCTCAGCTGCCATGCACCCTTTATGTTTCAAATGCTCATTGCTTTTGGAACTGCCACTCACTTTGTGGAAACCAATAAGGGGGAGTTTCCAATATTATTAATTCAATCAAGTTCTTAAAGTCACAGACTGCCATCTTGGCTTGTCCTTCCATTATGGAGGCAGCAAACAGAACACCAGGTAGACTCCTAGACTCAGTAATTTTCTGATGTTGAAGGGGACCAAACTTTTAAGGCCCTTTAGACCAGTGCGAGTCCATGACCCAGCAGCATTAGCATCACCTGGAACTTGACCGAAATGCAGATTCTTGGGCCCCATCCATGACCTATGAAATCAAAGTCTCTAAGACTGGGGCCCGAGAACCTGTGTTTTAACAGGCTCTCAGGGATTCTCAGGTATGTGTATGCTACAGTTTGCGAAGTCCTCCTTTAGACCCCATTTTTGACAGCTTTAGGGAGAGCAGACCATAGATATCCTATCAGAGACCCTTCCAGCCTAAAGAGCCCTTGACTCTTAACTTCTTCGCTGTGACCTTTAGCAAGATACCAATGTCTGAGCCTCTTACTTAATTGCTATCACAATAACCAATAAGACCTATTTCAGCTTTTCAAAGGGCTTTATCCTGAAAGCCCTCAGATTTGTCATTTCAGGCAATGATGGTGACGGCAGCAAGGACAACAGCAGCAATTCACACTAAGCCTTCTCAACACAACCAGTTCTGTCTGAAAAGCGCTGTGCATATTAATTTACTTCCACTCCCACCCTGTGAGGTGGGCACTGCCTTGGCTTCACAGCCGGTGAGGTTGTGCCCTATGTAAAAGCTCAGTAACTTGTTCTGTCTATACGCGAAAGGAATGCCTACTCCAGAGCGATGAAAACAGTAAAATAAGAATGTGAAAGCACTTTGCAAATGTAAAGTCTTACATAAATGACAGCAGAGTGAACAGTCAACTACTGATGAACTGAAAGTGCTGAGTTGTTTTAAGCTCTAAATTTATGAGATAGTCAAGGTAGATTAGAATATGACTAGGAGGCTTCTTTTCTTTCTTTCTTTCTTTTTAAAAGAAGTTATGTGCCAAGAAGAGTAGGAAATTTCGGTGTTTCAATGGTTGCTATTTGAAGATTTTTCATACATTTTAAACAGTAGAGGAAAACAAATATTGATGCTCATTTAAGGCTACGAAATAGCTTTCATTGATGACAAGAAATAGCAAAAAAACTCTTATCTAAAAGATAAAACCACCTGGTAAGCTCTCCCCAGACACAAAGGACTGCAGTCACAAGTTCTGTTCTGACACCTCTTCCAGAATTCTGTTTACGGCCAAATGATTTAATCTTCTAGAAACAGATTCACAGGTATGTCCTTTTTATTCTTCTGGTATGACAGATTCTCGATTTAATCAGAATCTTCCTGTTCCTTCAAATGCTCTTTCTACTAAAGCAGTATCTTCCTCCTCTTCAACTCAAGAGATGAGGTGAATATTAAAGATCCATCTTTCCCTCTGTCTAAGATATGCCCCAAAGTGTTCTGGGGGTTGAGGTGGCATCTCAATGGAGAGAGACCACTGCTCCGACCTTGGTTGGGCAGACAAGGGCCAAGAAATGAAAACTGGTCCCCTCTCCCACCATCAATTCCATCATGATAGAATACTGGTATTCCATTTTAGAGACGGAGACTCAAAAACATTATTTGACTTATCCACACAGTTGTTAAATGACAAACACACAGAAAAATGTCCTCTCTCCTATACCAAAGCCAAATTCTATTTTCATGGATTGAAACAGGCATCATACTTCCCCTAATATCTAAAAGGTAACGTCACACATCTTCTTCTTTCTTTTCCCCTACAAAAGAAGATTTCATACCTACATATAAATTCACAGCACAATATGATGGAGTGAACCATTTGTAGTGTTTGTTCATTATAATGAACTCTAAATGTTCAACATTTAGAGTGTTAGACCAAACAGAAGTGATAAGCCGTTCACTTCCCTCAATAGTAACAGGTGAGAGCAAAACAAATTTACAGTCAGCACCAAAGGCAAAAGTGTTGGGCAATCATAAGTATTTGCATGTACACCTCCTAACAGCTGCAGGTAAATGATTTGACAAGGTCAAATTTGACTGAACTGAACAGCAAAACCACCAATGGGGCTACAGCATAAGTTGCCAGACAAGTTTGAAAAAAATACAGGAAGACTACGAGCTAGACTGCAGAAGTCCTGGTTTTCTGGACTCTTTAACTTTAGAAAGGTATGTTTTGCCTTTATTAGAAATCCTGAATTATGATTTTTCTACACATAACACAAATGGTGCAAAATGCAAAGAAAAGCATTTTACGAGGGAGAAGCCAATGCCTCAGGAACAAAGCAGATAAAACATAAAAAAGATTAACTGAGTCCCAAAAGATAAGATCTGCCAACTCCCCACATAATGTACAGTGACTCAAAGGCCAAGTCTAAATCTATTGGCATTTGGGTATACTCAAGGTTCTTAGTTTTAAAAAAAAAAAAAAAAAGGAATTTATACGGGAAGTTTAACTTTTAAATTTTACTTAAAAAGAATCTGGGGCTTCCCTGGTGGCGCAGTGGTTGGGAGTCCGCCTGCCGAAGCAGAGGACACGGGTTCGTGCCCCGGTCCGGGAAGATCCCACATGCCGTGAAGCGGCTGGGCCCGTGAGCCATGGCTGCTGAGCCTGCGCGTCTGGAGCCTGTGCTCCGCAGCGGGAGAGGCCACAACAGTGAGAGGCCCACGTACCGCAAAAAAAAAAAAAAAATCTGGAGGGAACCAATAATAAAGTTTCTATGTATATATAATTTCACCTTCAACATTACTTTAAGGATATTCATGCTTTTTGTAGGAAAAAATTTAAATGTATTTTCCTCTGTCATTTAAGTCATTACGTAACCAATTATCAGTGCTCAGATAAATTGTTAATATACTCTTCATTCAATTTTTCACACTTCACAAATAGGGGTTTTCTTTGTAGGCACCATTTTATTTATTTTTTAACAGGAGAAAATCAAACAAAAGTTTAATAACATGTATACATGGGAGAGATCCAGAAGTGAGTGATTTGTATGCACCATTTTAAAGCTGTGATTTACTTTGATATTTCTACAGATAAACTATTCAGCTACATTTAAAAACTAAAACATGGCTTACTATAGTTGTTTTATTCTAAGACACCAAAATTTTAAGGTATACTATCAATGTAATAATAGTTTTACAAGGAAAAAAGTAATATCCCATTATATGACCACATCAATTTAACACACATCCCTATTTCAAAAGTATTAAAATGAAAAAGAGAGAGAGACTATAATCAAGGAAACACATTCTTTTATTTGGAGAGAGGATACAGCAGAACAGGTAGACCCCGTAATGTGGAGCCAGATTTCCTGGGTTCAAATCTTGCATCCTCTACTTATTAGGTGATCTCAGGCAACCTACTTAGCCTCTCTGTACCTCATTTTCCACTTTAGACAAGAAGAAGCCAATGAGAGCACCTGCCACACAAGGCTGTTATGAGGGTTCAATCGGTTAATGTTCTTAAAGTACCTCAAACGACCGGGACATGATAAATGTTATATAAGAATCTGTTAAATAATAATAGTTATCACCATCAACGCCACCACCTCCCAGGGCTCATTGAATCTTTTGCTACATTTAGAGGTGAGCAATTTCCAATTCAACAAGCCAATAAAATGCTTTAATTCGGGAAAATATTTGCTGAACGAGCACTTCATACTATGCCAGATTTTTAGAGGAAGATAAAAAGTAAAATAATTATAGAGCCATGGTGCTGCTTCTAGAAGAAGGGCCTTTTAACTAGGGGTGTGTGGTGACCCAGGCTTCAGAACATCCACAATCTCTCTGACATGAGATACAAAACTATGTCTGCACGTGCATCTTTCTAGGGTGCTATCCCAGATTTCTGAAAAGGCTTGGGTTTGGGAAAAAAAAAAAGTTAAGAGCCATTTGCTTCAGGTAATCACACATTAAAAGGTAAATATCCCAAAGCTTAACTTTATTAAAAGATACTTGTGTATTCTCAATAACTTGATGCAATTATAAATGGGTTCATTTACTTTGACAGGTATGCACACTTCCCCCTTCCTAATCTGAAGTTTCTTAATTATCAAACAAGTCACCTTCAGAAATGTAACTCCTGGGTTACCAGAAACTCATTCTACCTCCTCTGCCAGTCTTCCTGAAAAGGAACCTACTTGCTTTATAGATCTCCAAGTCCATCTGTAATACGGAGCTAGTCAGCTTCCAAACCACGTGAGCAATGGCTTCCAGAATGAGTCATCCCAAACCTTCATGTTTCTTGTACAATGGCTGATATTGCTGGGAGATGACAGACAGCTGCTGCTCAAGCCATCGCCAAATCTTGCGAGTAATTAAAGATCGATCCTGGAAGCCATTACTAAAGACATGGGAAAGAAAATAAGCTGTGTTTTGCACTAAACTTGAAATGTCTGGGGCACCCACTGTTTCAATACACCACGTTATAATTATTGTCAATGTCTTAGACAGCATGGTTTTGGGGAAAGGCCACAGATTTTGGAATCAGACGGTCCTGGGCTCCATTCTACCTATACTATTCCTAGCTGGGTGATCATGGAAGGCTACTTAACCTCTCTGGACTGTAGTTTCCTCACAGGTGAAAATACCTCCTCCCTTTAGGGGACTATTGAAGTTTCAATCTGATAGAAGACATGCCAGAATCCACAGTGGTGTCTGTGGCTTTTCCCTTTTCCATACCCATTTATGAACGATACATCATAATAATAACTAGCCATGGAAAAAAGTCATTGATTTTAACGATTTCAATTTCCCATAGAATCTAATAACCTCTCACAAATTACTCCCAGGTAACATATTCATTACTGGAAAGGTCAGTATTCCTAACCAGGGTTGTTATGAAATACTGAGGCAAAAAAATGACAAGTACTCCAAGTCATCCCCAATGAATTTTCTCCCACCTTTCCATCTATTTTTAGCTGCACAAGTTACCAATTACTGCCAAATCAATTTAAGAAACAGTGCAAGTGTGAAACTCAGACTATTTTGTTATGGCACCAGTATTTAGACACTATCTAAAATATTCACTATATGTTAGGACATCGCGTTTTTTCCTAAAACTTGGAAACTGACATTGCATATGAAAGCAAAATTTTTTGTGCCTAGATTTCCAGAAATATGTCTCTGAAAGTCCATTTGCCTAGAATAAGCATCCAGCTGGGGAAGGAAAAATTTAAGCTCCAATGTGTCCCAAACGTCCCATACACTGTCTCTCACAAAAACCTGATCTACAGTGTGTCTCATTACAGAGGAAGAAACTGAGGCTTAGAGAGCTCAGAGAATAGCATGCAAGTGATAGCCCTGTGACTCAAACCCAGCTTCTGAAGCTGTGGCCCAAGCTCTTTCCCTCTGATCTAATTATTCAACCAAAGCCTGTGTGAGGGGGTTGGAGGGGAGAGAAAGAAAGTCAATATGGCATTAACTTGCCCTTGAGGTCCTTTGCTAGAATTACAAGAAATTAAAATAGAATAAATGAATCTGTAATTCCTTTTCCTTCTTCCCAAATATTTTTAGAGGTGACATTCAAGGAGTTTTACTTTACTTATAGACATGGTCAACATAGATCTATGATATCAAAGTTCGAGCTGGTAGGAAGTCAATGTTTCTCAAATAAAACCAACATGTGCCCTCATATCTGACCTGACTCACCTTTCCTGAAAGATGCACACCTCCCTTTAATGGCCTTCATCTTCTGACAGGCTACCATAAGCAGATTAAGAAAAGAAGTAAGCAGGATGAATTCACAAGCTTTTTGGATTGATCAAGGTGGGCCTGGGTGTTTTTGCTTAGGACACACTGAATGCACCTTTTAATCTTAGTAAATATTAGTTACCGTACACCTATAACCACAGTAGCTCCCTCCCCCCAGCCCTCAGTTCCCCTACCCCAATCCCAGTAGGTGGATCACAAGTCTCTTTGTGCTCCAATGAAAGATAAGTTAACGTGTGGCATCATCAACACCATGAACTGACCACTGTCAGAGTGGAAGGTCACAGGGGCAGGTACAATAAGGCTATGGGCATTCAGAATAAGACGCTTTGCCCTCAGTGCATTTGAGAGAGTCAAGTCAGAGCATGGACTATGGAACCAGACTGGCTGGATTCAAACCTCCCTTCCCTTACCCACTCAATGACCTTGGGCAAGTTACCTCTGGGTTTCAGTTTCCTCATCTGTAGAATACAAATAATAGCATTGAACACACAAGCTTGTAGTGAGGGTTAAGGTTTATATAAGAACATGCAAGGCACATAATTAACTGCTATGAAGTGTTAGCCACTGATTTTAATTTAAATACAAGGAACAAATTACATGCTTTGCCTATGAGAAGTGTGTATAAAATGACTATAAATTGGCCATACTGGTATAATTTGGAGCAGAATGTGCTTCTCAATCAACAAAGTCTCATTTCCAGCAGAGGAGGGTGTTAAGTCACACCTAAAACATTCCAGCTCGGACACAGGAAACGGGCAGCTCTGTTCTTCTTTCAGAGGGAGTCATGGGGTAGAGACTGTGATAAATGAAAAAGTGAGAACTTCCAGTGTCTCAAGTCTGAAGAGCACTTGTCACGTCGTCGGGACCCTGCCTGAGTGAAGGGTGGCTAAAGGGAAGGGGTCAGGGGAGAGGAGACTAATCCAAAGGCTGAGCATCGCTGGAGGACTTCAGTGAACAGTCGAACTGGCACAACTGGTGAATCATTCTAGCTGCTGAAGTGAAACAGATTTCAAGGAGATGAAGAAAGTGGTAGAACACTGCAGAAAATATCACAGCAGCCAAAGCCCAAAATAAGCCAGTCCCAGCAGCCTGACAGTATATATAGAAAGAGGGAATGGTAGTTACCAGTTATTTTATTAGAGGGAGAAAATGAGTCTTAGAAACATCTGATGAGAAGAATTCTAAAAGAGACAAAAACTTAAGATGAGAGGCTTAAAATAAAGGTTAAAAAAAATGCAACCACTAAGAGAGGAAAAAGTTGGGGGAAACAAATGGTTTTCAGTAAAAAGTATCAGTACTCCTTGGAAAATGGCTGATTTTGGGTCTGGGGCAGGAAATGGACAAGATAAGCTTAGAATACCTTGTGCTGGAAAGCAAGAAAGGTATTAGCGACTACTAGGGCCTTGTAAAAAGTATACAGGAGATAAGTAGAAACTGAGCATCAACAAGAATATTGACTTCAATGGATTGAAACAAAGACATTAAGATCCACAAGATCTTACTGATACTTGAAAAAGAAAAACTCATTGATTATCATGGGAGGTTGTTAGGGCACTAAATCATAACTCAGAAAATTGATAAAAGGAAAAAAACTAAGCTTTTTCCCTGTCTTTTCTACACGATCTGATTTTCAGGAGACCTAAGTAATTCATGAGGGTAAATTCTTTATAGACAGAATCCCAATTGATAAATGCAAGAGGAATGACAGATTTGCATCATCATCATTTTGCAACCTCTAATGAAATGGATCTAGGTTACAATCATGAATGACCGATGCTACAATCATTAGGTGAAAGGTACAAAGGTAAGCTGACCCCTGAACCCTGAACCCACTAATCACTCTTGATATCTCAAAGAGAGAAACATCCAGACATCACGTCTTATGATGTGATGCAACACTTTTACACAGTAACACCTACCAAGAATGCTCGCCTTTAAGTCTGAATCTAATCAAGCCTCTACATCTCACTGCCAGATTACAGGAAACATTGAAAATAAAGGTACAAATTAGACAACACCACAAGTAAGAAGTCAGCCCAGAAGCGGGACATTCTACCTGACAAATGACCCGCTATCTCCATCAAATCAAAGGCATGAAAAAAGGAGGGGGGGGCGGGAGGGGTTGTTATAAAATAAAATAGATTTGAAAACCTAACAACCAAATGCAATGAGACCTTGTTTAATTCCTGACTGCAACAAATCATAAGTGAAAAGACATCTTTGAGAAAAATTAAATATGGGAATTACATTAAGAAATTTTGTGAATTTTTTTGTTAATTTTTTGTGAACTTTGTTAATATTTTGTGAATTTTGTTAATATTTTTAGGTTTGAGAAAGCCATACAATTTTTATGTTTTTTTTCTTTTATTCCTAAGGAAAAAAGCCCTTATCAGAGATGTAAACCGAAACACTTATGAATGAGATGACATAATATTTAGGATTTTGCTTTAAAATATACCAGCCCCCATTAAAAAAAAGTGGGGAAAGGAGAAATAAGTGAAACAAAACTGGCAAAATGTTAATAGCTGCTGAAGGTAGGTAGTAATTATACTATTCTCTCATAATCTCCATAACACAAAGTTTAAAAAAAGAAACAAACAATTAAATGGCTTTGGTGGAAATTCAATCTGTGCCTTATCTTACCGCTGACATTTTTAGGAGGTCCTCCCCGAAAGAAAAATTTAGCCATTCCCCACTTAGCCTAAAGCAGTGCGAAGAGTCTTAATCAGTTTGCATTCTGAATTCAGTATGATTAGAAGTGACTGAACCAAGGAACCAGGAGTTCTTGTAGTAACAAATGTCAGCTTAGTTTTTCCTCATAAGAGACAGCCTACAAGGCACCTGGGTTGGGCAACACAACCCACAAAGAGCTTATTAGATGACAGTTGATGTCAGATTGTCAAGATCTGTGGGAGCCCAAGACAGCATGAGCAAGAGTCTCACATATTCCTAAATCAGATCTTGGTCAATACAGAAGTTGCAAACTTTCTTACCAACTTGTGTAATGCACAAAGCTACTTTCTTACCAGTAGTAATGAATTTGTGCTAACTTGTCCCTATAATCAGTCAGCTGTAATCTGGAAGTACGGCTCACGAGATACAAAACTAAAGGTCCACAAAAAGATCTAAGCCATGATTCATTTGCACTGGTAACCAAGGGGCTAACCACATGACCCCAGGTGCTTACAAGTCATCCACTGGTTTGGCACATATTTCTCATGTTTTTTTTTGCTTGTTTGTTTTTTGCGGTACGCGGGCCTCTCACTGTTGTGGCCTCTCCCGTTGCGGAGCACAGGCTCCAGATGCACGGGCTCAGCGGCCACGGCTCATGGGCCCAGCCGCTCCGCGGCATGTGGGATCTTCCCGGACCAGAGCACGAACCCGCGTCCCCTGCATCGGCAGGCGGACTCTCAACCACTGCACCACCAGGGAAGCCCTCTCATGTTTTTCTCTTTCCTTCAAACCCTTCTGTTATGGACTGAATGTTGGTGTTCCCCCAAAATTCATATGTTGAAGCTATAAGCCTCAAGATGATAGTGTTTGGAGGGGCTTTGGGAGGTACTTAGAGTTAGACTAGGTCACGAGGGTGGTGTCTCCAAGATGGAATTAGTGGCCTTATAAGAAAAGGGAGAGATATCAAAGAATTAGAACAAAAAAATTCTAAAATTTGTATGGAAACACAAAAGACTCCAAGTAGTCAAAGCAGTCTTAAGAAAGAGAACAAAGTTATAGGTATCACACACACACCCTGATTTCAAACTACACTACGAAGTTACAGTCATCAAAACAGTATGGTAAAGCATAAAAACAGACACACAGCTCAATAAAACAGAATAGAGAGGCCAAAAATAAACCCACGTTTATATGGTCCATTAATCTATGACAAAGGAGGCAAGAATATACCTTTTCAATAAATGGTGCTGGGAAAACTGGAGAGCTACAGCAAAAGAATCAAACTGGACCACTTTCTTACAACATATACAAAAAGAAACTCAAAACAGATGAAGGACTTAAATGTAAGACCTGAAACCATAAAACTCCTAGAAGAAAACATAGGCAGTACAGTATGATATCAGTCTTAGCAATATATATATATATATATATATTTTTGGATCTGTCTCCGCAGGCAAAGGAAACAAAAGAAAAAATAAACAAATGGCACTATATCAAACTAAAAGCCTTTTTGCACAGTGAAAGAAACCAATCAACAAAATGAAAAGGCACCTTACTGAATGGGAGAAGATATTTGCAAACGATATATCCAACAAGGGGTTAATCCAAAATATATAAAGAATTCATACAACTCAACATCAAAAACAAAAATAACCCCATTTAAAAAAGGACCTGGGGCTTCCCTGGTGGCGCAGTGGTTGAGAGTCCACCTGCCGATGCAGGGGACATGGGTTCGTGCCCTGGTGTGGGAAGATCCCACATGCCGCGGAGCGGCTGGGCCTGTGAGCCATGGCCGCTGAGCCTGCGCGTCCGGAGCCTGTGCTCTGCAACGGGAGAGGCCACAACAGTGAGAGGCCCGCGTACCGCAAAAACAAAAAAGGACCTGAAGAGACATTTTTCTAAAGAGGAAATGCAGATGGCCAACAGGCACATGAAAAGATGCTCAACATCACTAACCATCAGGGAAATGCAATTCAAAACCACAATAAGATATTACCTCACATCTGTCAGAATGACTGTCATGAAAAAGACAACAAACAACAAGTGTTGGTGAGGATATGAAGAAAAGGGAACTCTTCTGCCCTGTTGGTTAAGGTTATAATTGGCACCGCCAATACGGAAAACAGTATGGAGGTCCCTCAAAAAATTAAAAATAGAACTACCACATGATCCAGCAATTTCACATCTGGGTATTTACCCAAAGTAAACAAAAGCATTAATTGGAAAAGGTACATGTGCCCCTACATTCACTGCTGCATTATTTACAATAGCCAAGATATGGAAACAAGCTAAGTGTCCACTGATAGATGAATGCATAAAGAAGATGGCGCATATACATATAATGAAAGATTGCTCAGCCATTAAAAAAAAATGAAATTTTGCCATGTGTGACAATATGGATGGATCTAGAGGGTATTCTGTGAAGTGAATTAAGTTAGAGAAAGACATATACTGTATGAGCTCATATGTGGAATCTAAAAAACAAACAAAATGAAAATAGGCTCAAAGATACAGAGAATAAACAGGTGGTCATGGGTGAGGGGGCAGCAAAATAGGTGAACAAGATGAAGAGGTACAAACTTCCAGTTATAAAATAAATAAGCCATGGGGATGTCATATACAGCATAAGGAATATGGTCGATAATACTGCAATAACTTTGTACGGAGACAGACGGTAACTAGACTTGTGGTGATCGTTTTGTTATGTATGCAAACGTCAAATCACTATGTAATACACCTGAAACCAACATAATATAGTATGTCAACTATATTTCCATTTAAAAAACAAAAAGGAAAAGGGAAAGACAGAGAGATCTCTCTCCCTCCATGTGCACCAAGGAATGGTCATGTCAGAACACAGCAAGAAGGTGGCCAGGAAGAGAGTTCGCACCAGAAACCAAATCTGCTGGCACCTTGATCTTGGACTTCTCAGCCTCCAAAACTGTGAGAAAATATGTTTCTGTTGTTTAAGCCACCCAGCCTACGGTATTTTGTTATAGCAGCCTCAACAAACTAATACGGGTACATATTTCACTCATTTTTCTCTTTCTTTCAAACCCTTTCCAGCTCCTTTGACGGGAAGGTTCCAAAAACACAAAGGTGGTTCCAGAGCCAAAGGAGGGGGAAAAAGTTGAAAATTACGGGCTTCCAATATTGGAAAATTTGACAATCTTCCTCCAATAAAAAAACTGGCCATGCACTTATGAAATATGTTTGGAAAGTCCCAAAGAGAAGTCATACAGTATTAGAACTAAAGAAGGGCCAATAAAGTATACATTATTTGAAGTAACTGCATTCAGAATAATTAAGTAAATATGTGTCTAGGCAAGGTCCACCACAACATCATCCCAGGCAAGGGAAACACGAGCCTCTATGCAGATGAATACTCTAGATCCATTGATAAAGAAACCCTCAGCAATTCTGCTCACAGATTGCCTGGCTGCCCTCACATCTTCAGTACTCTGTGCCATGAAAAAGTAACTGTCAAGGATAATAGGAACATGATTTGACCTACTTTTCCCTAGACGCCTGCAAGGTCTATAACTCTGGTTCTTGTGTTTATTTAGTTATCACATCTCTGGGACACATTTCCTCGCTTTCTTTGCAGGCAATCCTGTACGTCACACGTTAAGGTCATTTGTGGGTAATTCCTAAACTCCCCTGGTCATGGACTTAAAGATGTCCTATTACACTCAGCTAATCCTCAAAACATCCTTCTGAGGTACATCATGTACAGTCATCCCTACGCGGGAAGAAAAATTCTTAGGAAAGTAGGAACACAGCCTAGAAAGGCCGAAGACCTCCATCAGTTCAGACCCCTCCCTGACCAGATGAGTCCGTACCAAACCCAGTGTTTCTCCCTAACTCTCAAGTTTCCACAAACTTATCTTGCAAGAGCTGAAAATCCCCCAGTAAGATCTTTTAAGGCAGACAACCAAGACTTCTTTTTTAACTTACAGTCCAAAATATCTACACTGTGGTAGCTTCTCGGTCAAGTCTCCTTAAGGATGGCAAATTTTTAAAAGCTCAGTAAAACCCACCAAAAGGTGCCCAAGGCCCCGGTGAGCAGGGACACCTGACAAGTCAGCCCCGTGGCCAGAGGCTCCGGCAGGGCCTGCTGGGTGACTTATGAAAGACCCCAGGCCGCCCCGCTTCTCTTAACCGCAAAACACGTCTGACCTGCTCGGGCCATTAGATGCCCTTAGAACCCAATGAGGCACCGTCCTCCACCAGGAAATCCTATCGAACACACCAGCAGGAAGTCAATATTTAAGATTCTGAGGGAGTCGCCGAGTACTAAGTGCTGGCGACTCGGGAACCCGGGAGCTAAAGCTCGCCCCGGAGCTTCCGACTCCGAGGTCTCCCCCTCGTCCGTAGCGTCGGCCAGAGCCAGTGCCGATGCCCAGAGCTTGCAACGAGGCGTCCCAACACCAGCGCACACGTCTCATGCCCCCTGAAAACGGAGATCCCACTCATGGGGCCCGAGGCTCGCTGTCGGGAAAGGGCTGGCCGACTGTTAGGCACCGGACACCTGCAGCTCCCCCTCTGGGGACAGGCAAACAGCCCTTCTTCCGGCGATGCTCACGTTCCCGCAGCCTGAATCCAGGTGCGCTTGGGTTAAGTCAGGTGCACCTGGGGGAAGGGCAAACCTTCGCTCCCCTGGGGGAACCCCACGACCCCACCGTCCCGGGTCCCTCTTCTGACCAGTCTCTCACAAGGGGACCCCTCCCGGAACCTCCCCAACTTCCAGACGCCCGCCTCGGTCGCCCGCGAGGGTGGGCGCGGGCTCCACGTGCGCGCCGCCCACGCCCATCCCGGCCGGCAGGACCCGGCCACTCACCCGGCCCCCGGCGGCGCTGCGCTTCCTCCGCAGAGTGAGGCCGCTCCGCAGCAGCGCGGGCAGGTCCCGCAGCC